>NC_000084.6:53165000-53502500 GCF_000001635.26 Mus musculus
AGGTGTACTTACCCTGCCCCAACAAAATAATTAAGTAAATGGAAAAACAAACACCAGTTTGTAGCATATACATACCATCAAGCCTGAAGACCCAAGTTCTATCCCTGGTACCTGTGTCATGGAAACAGAGAACTGACTCTCACAGAGGGTCTCTGACCTCTGTGTGTGTACCTGCACATGTACACTAACCCATCACAAGCTAAAACAAATAGATACATGCAATTGTTAAAAGATGAGCCTACGTCGGGCATGGTGGCACACGCCTTTAATCCCAGCACTCAGGAGGCAGAGGCAGGTGGATTTCTGAGTTTGAGGCCAGCCTGGTCTATAGAGTGAGTTCCAGGACAGCCAGGGCTACACAGAGAAACCCTGTCTCAAAAAACCAAAAAGAAAAAAAAAATGAGTCTATATAAATCACAGATTTCATTATAATTTCCCCATGCATATGGCACTGTCCTTCGTCCACATTTCCCTGTCTTTTCTTGCATTTTCTTCCCAATGGTCTGTGACCTGCACCCAAAAATCATCGTCTGCTTTCAAATCACATCAGCATATATGCTAAATCTAGATTCTGCATGACAGAAAGGATGCAACTTTTGTCTCCCTTTTTATCTTCTCTTGTTTCTTTCCATCTCCCTTTAAAATCCCTTCCTTTTCCCATAGAGCCCCCCCCCCTTTTACAAACACACTTACACACTCCGTCCTTTCAATATAGACTGTAGAAGAGAAGAAACATACTTATCTTCAGAGTCTTGGCTTAGCTTGATAAAAAATTCTCCACTTCCATTCTTTTTTCCTACAAATCACATAATTTCATTCTCCTTTACAGATGAATAGAACATGTAACACAGGTTTTTCTTTTTTGTTTGTTTGTTTGCTTGCTTGTTTGAGACAGGGACTCTCTGTGTAGCCCTGTCTGTCTGGGACCTCGCTCTGCAGACCAGGCTGTCCTCAATGCACATGCCTCCGCCTCCCGAGTGCTAAGGTTAAATGCAGGTGTGGCCACCACCTGGCTCTAACACACTTTCTTTATCCATTTGTGCTGGTGATCAGCAGGCTTGGTTTCACGGCTTTGGATATTGTGAATAGTAAACATTGAATTACTGCAGTAAACATTGAATCGGCAATTCAAGAATCTCTGTGATGCTGACTTGATTCCTTCAAGTATATTTTCATAAAGACAAAAAACAAAACAAAACAAGCTATTCGGGAATAAGCCAAACAAGTGAAGTGACTGTCTTCTAAAATGAAAACTTTAGGGCTGGCAAGGTGGCTGGTAACAACATTTGGCACAGAAGCTTAGCCACTACTACCACAGCCACCACTGCCACCACCACCCTCAGAACACCCTAAGAAGCTGGATGTGGTGGCATGGAACTGTAATCTCAACATCCCTACACTTCACCGAGATGGGAGTCAGAATCTGGAGGATCCGCTGCCATATTGCAGGTCGGTTAGACTGGAGTATTCAGAAGGACAGGAACAACCAGAGAGTCTTTGAATGAGAAATGACTGTCGTAGTCTCATGTTATTTGAAGCCTTGGTCCCCAGCTTGTATCACTGTTTGAGGATGTTATGGAACCATTAGCAGGAAGAGCTTTGTTGGAGGAGACATACTACTTGGGGGATGCTTTACGGTTTTACAGCTTGGTCCACTTCCTGTTTCCTCCATCCCTTCCTCTTCTTTCTCTGTGTGGATGGATGTATGTAATGTGATCGCTCTGCTTCCTGAATGATAGACTGGATTCACATGTTTACTTCCATGCTTTCCTCATGATGAGAGACTCCATCTTTCTAGAACGGAAGCCAGAATAAACCCTTTCTTCCCCGTGTTGCCTTTGACTATGTGTTTTATCTCAGCAATGGGAGAGTAATTAATACAGCTGTCTCAGACCCTATAGAATAATGATGACAGAGACTTTAAAAACATTTAATATAATGGATACCCAGGTGAGACATGGTTTTTATTGTTAAAAGCTTATCCAGAGAAAGGATAGGGGTTATACTGAAATTCAGAATACCCAGTGTAAGACACTAGCCAGGAAATGAGGATGTGGAGAAAGAGGAACACTCCTCCATTGTTGGTAAGATTGCAAACTTGTACCACTCTGGAAATCAGTCTTGCGGTTCCTCAGAAAATTGGACATAGTACTACCGGAGGATTCCGAAATACC
Source organism: Mus musculus (assembly GCF_000001635.26). Taxonomy (NCBI): domain Eukaryota; kingdom Metazoa; phylum Chordata; class Mammalia; order Rodentia; family Muridae; genus Mus; species Mus musculus. The sequence continues at coordinate 53,167,175 of NC_000084.6, forward strand.
TCTCCTGGGCATATATCCAGAAGATGTTCCAACTGGTAAGAAGGACACATGCTCCACTATGTTCATAGCAGCCTTATTTATAATAGCCAGAAGCTGGAAAGAACCCAGATGCCCCTCAACAGAGGAATGGATACAGAAAATGTGGTACATTTACACAATGGAGTACTACTCAGCTATTAAAAAGAATGAATTTATGAAATTCCTAGGCAAATGGTTGGACCTGGAGGGCATCATCCTGAGTGAGGTAACACAATCACAAAAGAACTCAAATGATATGTACTCACTGATAAATGGATATTAGCCCAGAAACTTAGTATACCCGAGATATAAGAGACAATTTGTAAAACACATAAAACTGAAGAAGAACGAAGACCAAATTGTGGACACTTTGCCCCTTCTTAGAATTGGAAACAATCACCCATGGAAGGAGTTACAAAGTTTGGAGCTGAGATAAAAGGATGGACCATCTAGAGACTGCCATATCCAGGGATCCATACCATAATTAGCCTCCAAACAATGACACCATTGCATACACTAGCAAGCGTTTGCTGCAAGGACCCTGATATAGCTGTCTCTTGTGAGACTAGGCCAGGGCCTAGCAAACACAGAAGTGGATGCTCACAGTCAGCTATTGGATGGAACACAGGACCCCCCAATGGAGGAGCTAGAGAAAGTAACCAAGGAGCTAAAGAGATCTGCAACCCTGTAGGTACAACAACATTATGAACTAACCAGTACCCCGGAGCTCTTGGCTCTAGCTGCATATGTATCAAAAGATGGCCCAGTCGGCCATCACTGGAAAGAGAGGCCCATTGGACTTGCAAACTTTATATGCCTCAGTACCGGGGAATGCCAGGGCCAAGAAGTGGGAGTGGGTGGGGAGGGGAGAGGGGAGGGGAGGGGGGAACTTTTGGGGTAGCATTTGAAATGTAAATGAAGAAAATACCTAGTAAACAAAAAAAAATTTTTTTTAAAAACAAAAAAGACACTAGCCAGGAAAGAAAGACTTTCTATTGTCTTAAACCTATGTTTGAGCAGTCTTCTCTGGTGAATATTCCACAGCACTAAAAGAGAAAGGAAGAAAAAGAAAAGAAAAGAAAAGAAAAGAAAAGAGAAGAGAAGAGAAGAGAAGAGAAGAGAAGAGAAGAGAAGAGAAGAGAAGAGAAGAGAAGATTTGCCACGCTCATGGATTGACAAAATTAATATTGTGAAAATGTGTATCAGCCAGGGTTATTTAGAGGGAGAGAATTGATAGAATGAATCTATATCTCTAGAAAGGGGATTTATTAGAGTGGGTTATAGGCTGTGGTCCAGCTTCTCCAACAATAGCCATCTACCAACAGAAAGTTCTATAGTTATTCAGTTCATGAGGTTGGATGTCTCAGCTGGTCTTCAGTATATGCCAGAATCCTGAAGAAATAGGCTCTAATGCAATGAAGGAATGGGCTTGCTTGTGAGAGTGAGGACAAACAGGCAGAGAGCAAATTTCCTCTTCCTATGTTCTTTATTTACATAGGCTGATAAGAGAAGATGTAGCCCAGACTAAAGGTTGATCTTCCCATTTCAAATGATTTAATTAATAAAAATCTCTCACAGGTGTTTGGGTTTTAGTTAATTCCAGATGTACTCAAGTTAACAACCAAGAATAGCCATCACAAAATTGCCAGGACAGTGTACAAATGCAATCTAAGTCTCATCAAAATTCCAACTGAGAAAGGATTGGTAAAATTAAGAGAACGTGAAAAGAGAGAGGGGACTTCACCCTAATCTGGCTGAGCTCTTTGAGCAGCTAAAAGTCAAGAATTCCAGGACAACTAATATTTGTTATGAAATTTACCTAAAGAAACAGCCTTTCTTTTATATAGAGATATTTCAAATAAAAATGCTCATACGCCAGATGGAGAGATGGCTCAGTGTTTGAGAGCACTTGCTTCTCCTGCAGATGACCTGGATTCAGTTCCCAAAACTTACATGACGGCTCACAGCCATCCATGACTCCAGTTCTGGGGAACCAATACCCTTTTCTGACTCCAGCAGAAACCAGTAGGGCATGTGGTACACAAACACACACTCAGGCAAAGCATCCATAAAGGATTCAACAAAAGGGAGCATTCAAAGCATTCATAAAGGGAGTGAAATTTAAAGATGATAAAGAAAACAAAAACCACAGTTGCTTTTAAAAAAAAAAAAGAAGGAATGTTAATATATCAATGAACTACTTTTTTGTTGTTGTTGTTTTGTTTTGTTTTTTTCGAGACAGGGTTTCTCTGTATAGCCCTGGCTGTACTGGAACTCACTCTGTAGACCAGGCTAGCTTCAAACTCAGAAATCTGCCTGCCTCTGCCTCCCAAGTGCTGAGATTAAAGGCGTGCACCACCATGCCTGGCTTGAACTACATTTTAAAACTGCTAATGTATGACCAAGAATGGCCTTCCTCCTCTCCAGTTGTAAATTGAATATCTTCAAGGACTATTGTAAGCAAACATATAAAGCCCATTGTTTCTGCCTATGTTTTTGTGACCCATGGGTCTCACAGATCAGATTGTAACCCTACCTAAAACACCTCTGGAATCACACTATGAACTCTTCTTCCAGAAAACACAGTCCTATGATGTGTAACTCCACATGCCACTGAAATCATCTAGATGGCTTTTGGGAAGACATTTACAGTCGTCTCTCTCTTGAGAAGTCGATTCTTTTCCTGAGACTCTTTGTTTACCCCACACTCTAGTCAGTGTTAAAATCTCTCCCTAAACTTTAACTCTACTTCATAATGGTTCATCTTGAGCTGTTTTTGGAGCATCCAGGGATTCCAGCTTCACTTACATAGAGATCTCTGAAGGAAATTCTCAGGTGTCTGCAGTTGGGTAGCATAGGGCTGCTGTGGTGACTTGAATTGCAACGGTTCCATGGGCTCATATATTTGGATGTTTGGTCATTAGAGAGAGGTGATAACATGACAGGGATTAGGAGGGCTGGACTTGTTGGAGGATGTGTGTCACTGGGGTCACCTTTGAGGATTCAGAAGCTCAAGCCAAGGCCAGTGGCTCCCTCTTTCTTCCAGCTATCTGCCGATGCAGATGTTTCTAGAACTCTCAGCTACTGCTCTAGCACCATATCTACCTTCAGGCCACCATGCTTCCTGCCATTATGACAACAGACTAAGCCTCTGGACTGGAAGCCAGCCCCAGTTAAATTTGTTCCTTTACAAGAATCACCATGGTCACACTGTCTCTTTATCTCAATAAAACCCTAAGACAGGTGGGTCTCCAGCCCTTTCCCCCACTGTTTCTGACACAAGGATGTTCTTTATAGAACTGAACTACTTCTTAATGGTATTTGGCCTGCAGTTTAGGCACACCTATGATTTATTCTGCACAGTGTGGTAGAGTGGATTGGACATCGATGGAGAGCTATCAAGTTAGGGAGGTGATAGGAAGCCAATGGGAGAGCAGGATGTAAAAAGGTGTAATGAGTTCATAGAAGAGGCATGTTTTGGTTGCCTTTCTGTTGTTAGACCAAGGTGTCTACAGAAGAAAGAGTTTATTGGAGCTAACAGTCTCAGAGGGTGGCCTGGCAGCAAGCAAGTAGATGTGTTGTTGAAGCAGTAGCTGGGAGCTTATGTGTTGAGACAATGGTGGCATGGGGTAAATAGAGCTAACTGGGAATGACTTGGGCTTTTAGCCTCAAAACCTGTCCCCAGTGAGACATCACCTCCAACAAGGTCACAGCTCCTAATTCTTCCCACACAGTTTTATCTACTGAGGGACCAAAATTCAAAGAGATGCGCCCAAGGACGGTATTTTCATGCAAACCACCACAAGGCACAACCTCATCCCAGGACAGTGGCGCATGCCTGTAACCCCAGCACTTGGGAGATGGAGGTAGCAGAGGTAGCTTAGACAGAGTCACAGTCCCACACTGCCACCCACAAGCCTGAAGAGTTCTTTTAAACTTTTTAGGGTCCTTGATTCAAGTAAAGTCAAGTCTTTTTTTAAAAAATAATTATTTATTATGAGTACACTGTTGCTGTCTTCAGACACACAGAAAAGGACGCCGGATCTCATTACAGATGGCTGTGAGTCACCATGTGTTTGCTGGGAATTGAACTCAGGACCTCTGGAAGAGCAGTTAGTGCTCTTAACTGCTGAGCCATCTCTCCAGCCCATAAAGTCAAATCTTGTTTTTGCCACAGAAAAGAGTTTTAGCCAGCATGAAGGAGAACTGGTGTTTATTAAAGGATTATTACATGCATGTATACAGAGTCTCAGTGTGTAGCCCATAGCTCTTAGGCACAATGGTTAATAGAAAGGCACTCAGGTAGAAAGTAAAGACACATTCAAGAACACCCATGGGCTGCTCAAACAGAGAGCCATCAGCAAGTGTCTTTAAAGTAGCCATATACCCTGTTTGTGGTGGCTTCTTAATGTCTGGAAGTCATTGCTGATTGAGGTCACTGGGGTGGAGTTCCTCTGTGTTGCATAGAATTCAGTAGATAAGATAGTTGGGTCGTAAGGCCGGGGGCTCAGTTCGCAGCTAAGATGTTTTTGCTGTAAATTAGGGGTTTTATCTTGTTTATGATAAAGAGAAAGGAATGAGGTCACCATGGGAAGGGAGCAGCACCACACTGGAAGGTCACATGCTATCATACCTGGCTGATTTGTTTTTTATTCAGCCCTTGGCTATCATAAAATCTACCTCTCCCCAGTCTAACACTATTTTATGGAATGGAACGGTGCCTGACTTTGAAGATGAAAATAAGGCCGACTAGGATTTTTAAGCTGGTGAATTACGTATTCCAGGCCAGCAGAGCCTGTGCAGTGAGACTGTATCTCCAAAAAGTAACACCAAAGGCGGGGGTGGGGGGGAGTGGGGGGGTGTAGCTTGTCTAGTTGAGTGATTGCCTAATGTGTGAGAGGTCCTGGATCCTACCCCCAGAACTACATAACCTGAACACAAAGAATGTGGAGGCAGGGGGATCAGAAATGCAAAATCATCTTCAGCTACATATAGTCAGTTTGAATCCTAGGGAGAAATCCAAAAAGAAAACAGAAAAACAAAGCACCAAATTGGAGAGGGAGCAGCCATGCCTTCTGTCCTATCTAGAACTTTCCCTAGACAGCAAAATTACTAGCATAAAGCTGCCTCAAGATAGGATGGAGCAATAGGGTCAGGTTCCTTCATCTAAGGAAGCCCTTTCCCTCTAAACTCAGAGATGCCCCTAAAGTCTGTACAGGGACGGGACTTTGTCCTGCAGGCTGTTGCATCTTTCCCCACCTTTTATGAGACAGGTTCTCTCTGTGTAGCTCTGGCTGTCCTGAAATTCACTATGAAGGTCAGGCTAGCTAGGAACACACAGGCTTGCCTCTGCCTCCCAAATGTTGAGGTTGGCTGTCTGTCGTATCTTCTATCCCAGACATCCCCTCGCTGTAAGTGGCCATTATAACTAAAGGAAACTTCACCATAAATCCATCTTGGTACATCTCTTTGTTGAACGTGAAAATGGGGTTTATCGTTTAAAGACATATACATTCTAAAATTTTTTATTATAATTTTCTTTCTTTGTGAGGTTGGGGGAGCAACTATGGTGCATGTGTGGAGGCCAGGGATCTTCTGCCATGTGGATCCCAAGGGGTTCAAGTCAGGTCACCAAGCTTGCATTTGCTGACTGGTGTGCACCTTAACTACTGCACCATCTCAAGTCCCTCTAGGTCCACACCTACCCAACCCACAGATTCTTACCATGTGGCCCAGCCTTGCCTGAACCAGACGTCCTCAAGTCTCAGTCTCCCAAGTGCTGGGATTTTAGGCATGTGCCACTGTGACCAATTTATCTTTATTTGATTTGATTATATGGTTTCTGTTTTTTTTTTTTTTTTTTTTTTTTTTTCTTCCCTTAAATCCTCATGTGGTCTTGGGACTGGAAAAAAATGGCTCAGGTTATGAGTGCTTGCTGGGAACCTGGATTTTACTCTCAGTTCCGAAACCAGGCAGCATTTCATTCCCATAAACTAGAAGAGGTCTTAGTCTGACCAGAAGTTGGTTTTATGACAGAAAAGGGCTGAGCAAAAAAGAAATCAGCCAGATACATGCATAACCCAGCGCTCTGGAGGCTGAAGCGCGGGAACTGCCAGTTCCAGATCAACCTCAAAATAAAGAGGTGGATGGGGGACAAACAAAAACAAAACAGAAAAGAGGAAAAGCATAGGAGAAGCAAAGGAGACAACCAGACAAGAGAGGACAGGACATAGAGGCGGGAAGATCAGGAGAAGAGTTAAAGCCCAAACTGAGCTACTAGAGACACAGAAGGGACTGCGGGAGGAGTGAAGGAGGGAGGGCTGGTTCACCATTTCCTGCCTTAGAGCTGAGCTCACGGTCTAACAATCTTGAAGAACACAAGTAAAAGAAGAAGTATGCAAAGTGTGGAGAAGAGAGCTCTTGCAGCCAGGCTGAGACTGAGTACCTGTCTGGGCTGGGGGTTCTTTTATATCTCAAGAATGGGTCAGTTTGGTCCAGCAAGGAGTTGGGATGAACACCAAGAGCTATTTTGAATGTCTATGGGGAATTCTGATTGGCCATGAACCCAGGTGGAAGAAAGCAAACTCAGAAAAAAAAAAAAAAAAAAAAAAAACTGCCAAAAAAAATGTCCTACAAAAAAGTGTGGGGGTGGGAAGAAGAGCCGGGAGTAGCAAGAACAATGTCGAGCAGTCAGCTGACATCTCGGTGAGTCAAGATGGATCTGGATATTAGCTCCTGAGCTCACTGGTTGTGCAGAGTTCACTGTAAAACTTTGCTGGTAGAAGCTGACTACCGGCTTTGCCAGGATATACTTTTTGTTTTCCTAGGAGCTGTAATCTCAACCAGCTGCCTATAAAGTGGGTTTACTTTACTCCTTATTCCTATCAGAGGTCCCCAAAAGCAAATCATTTCAAAGTTGGTACTGATGGTTCCATCAGAAAACGCATGGATTGGCTAACGTGACCTTTTCTCGGTTCATCATTTTCCTTGTGTATGAGCTTTGAGGCCGAGATCCTTGTTTGGGATCCGGACGATTTATCATCTTACTCGCCTTCTGAACACCCCGTTAGATGGTTTGGTTTTAGTTTAGGGCAAGTTGGTGTGAGTGGTTCCTCCTTTGATTCAGTGTGACTTGTTTGTTGTGCTGGAGATAATGTTACAGCTGCTATGACCAGGGCTAGGTTGATCTAGGGAACGGAATCTACACTGGCCTGAGTGGAGACCGCGTGTTCCAAGACTCCTAGAACACAGGGTTAACCCAGTTGCTCTATCAATCATTTGGCTAAACAGACCATCTTTCCGGAAACTGGCTTCACCTAATTCCTCGCTAAAGAAATGGGAGGAATAATTATTTCGTTGAGGAGATACTGTACTTTTCTTTCACAGACAACTTAGTCCTCTGTGCAGTTACCACAGAGCCAGCACCAGGCTGCGTTAAGTTGGCCTGATTCAAAAGGCATAATTTTGACTTTTTTTTTTCTGTGTTTTATTTTATTTTTCTTTTGATGTTGGTCAGAGTCCAATATGTTTTCTCCGGTACTTTGGGATTTTTCAGCATTTCTCTGAAGCTATCTCCCCAGCCCCCACCTTTGTTTGCCATGCTGCACCATTCTGTACCTAACTCAAAAAGACACATCTTTCCTTCCTTCCTTCCTTCCTTCCTTCCTTCCTTCCTTCCTTCCTTCCTTCCTTCCTTCCTTCTTTCCTTCCTTCCTTCCTTCCTTCCTTCCTTCCTTCCTTCCTTCCTTCCTTCCTTCCTTCTTTTTCTTCATCTCCCTCCTCCAGGCAGTTGCTAAAAGTTATAGCTTACCTACCTGGCACTTTTTCTTTTAAAGTCTAAATGAAATTGTCCTGGAGCTATCTTCTGAGTCTGTTCTTGGATCCTTTTGTTAATGTGACTTAGAATCTTAATGAAGTGGTCAATTATCTTGGAAACAAACATCACCCTGACAGGGCCCCCCAGAATTCCTACCAGCAACCCAGTCCAGAGCCTTGCATACCCCAGGCAAGTGCTCTAACTCTGGATTGTATCCCCTGCTCTCTATTTTGAGCTTTAGTCTGGTCTTATCCAGTCTAGTATAGGATCGCAATCTGAGGGGATGTTTTCCTGGAAATGTTATTAAATACAACTTTGTGTTCCGGAAATGGGCTGGCCAGAAAGTTATCACATGGTAATTCCTGATTATGAAAGAAAAGAAAAAAAGTGTTTTTATTTATTTATTTATTTATTTATTTTTGAGACAGGGTTTCTATGTGCAGCTGTGGCTATCCTAGAACTCACTATGTAGACCAGGCTGGCCCCATACTCAGAGTGCTGCCTGCTTCTGTCTCCTGAATGCTAGGATTAAAGGCATACACTACTATGCCTGGCTTTGAGTTCTCTCTATTCTTGTTTACTGTTTATTAATATTGCCTTAATTTATATATATATATATATATATATATATATATAGAGAGAGAGAGAGAGAGAGAGAGAGAGACGGCTCAGTATTTAAATGCACTTGTTTCTTTTACAGAAGTCCAGGGTTCGAGTCCCTATGAGGTAAAGTCTTCATTCAAACAACCACAGGGCATAAGCCAGAGAGAGCAAGCCCCCTCGCTGGAGCTCAAACTCAGAAACAAGTAGATGACTAGCTCTCAAACTCCAGCCTTACTGAAATTAAATGAAACAGCTCAGTTCCTCACACGAGCCACATTTCAAGAGCTCGGGAGTCCCGTACAGTATCTACTGTATTGAACAGTACAGGAAGAGAACACTTGGATTGTGTCAGAAGGTTCTTTTGGACTCCTCTGGCAACATTTGAGTGTTTCTTGCCCTGACTCCGTGTTCAATCAAAGCTCGAAGACAGACGTCCAAGCTCTTCTACTTCCTAGTCCTGTAGTAACAAGTATAAGATTTTTGTACTTTGAGTCTGGTCAGCATGTAGGCAAGGACGCCAAAACCCAGATGTGGAAGCAGGAGGATCGTGAAGGGGCGGGGCCAGCTCGGAGCTCTAGAAAAAGCGCGGCCCCAGTCGGGGGCGGGGCCTCGCGTTGGGCTGGCAGCCGGGGACGGGGCGGGGCCTCGGGGGGGCGGGCCCGAGGGGCGGGCCGGGAGGCGGGTCGGCGCGCCAGCCCAGCCTTGCGTGCTCACGTGACAGGTCCGCGAGGCCCCGGCTCTTGCAGACGTCCAGGCCAAGAGGCGAAGATGGCGGCCGAGAGGGAGCCTCCTCCGCTGGGGGACGTGAAGCCCACAGACTTTGAGGAGCTGGAGGACGGAGAGGACCTGTTCACCAGCACCGTCTCCACCCTTGAGGTGAGACGGCCCCCCGGCGAGGAGGCCCGCGCCGTGCGTCTCGCCTCTCCCCTGCCGCGACTTGTCCCTTACCCACCCACCCCTCCGGGTTTGGCCAGGCCAGGTCGGGTGACACCTGTGACGCCGGCTGCACCGCAGGTGCCTGTCAAGGGGCCTGATGTCGGCCTAGGCGGCCAGGCCTCGGGACGGCAGCCTGCGGGCCTGGGAGCCGATCCCCCATCTGCAAGGGGCCAGGACCCACGGACGGAAGCCAACCTACCCGTGCTTGCGGGCGGGCGGGCTCTCGGGCCTTCCCTGTCACCCGCGCCTCTTCCTCCAGGCAGGAGCAAGGCTTGTCTCGGGTCCCCGGGGCCACCTCCGCTCCCCCGGGATTTCAGCAGCTCCGGGCTGAGGTGCTTGTTTCTCTGCCCCACCGGAGGGTGTGCCCTGCCACGGGAGAGCCAGGAAGTCGGGAAGTGAACTCTTAAGTGGCTTTGAGGGTCCGCAGGGAGGTCTGGGTGCGCTCGTCCCTGTTCGTGCCCTGCGTGGACAGTTAGTTCGCCTGCAGCTAAAGAGCCTCTTGGTTTTGAGTAGGTGAATGCATTGGAGTTAGTTGGCTTAGGCAGGCGCTCCTGCGGTGCAGGCTGGATTCGAACTCGGTATGTAGCTGAGGATGGCTTTGAACCTCTGATCTTCTTGCCTCGCTCCCATTTCCACGTGCTGAGATTGGCCGACGTGAGCCACGGCTTGGGTTTTTAGACTTTGTAGGGGCTGTAATGTTTGAGAAGTACAAACTCGAAGGGTGGAGTAGTCCAGGAAACTGGTTTTTAATTACCAGGGGAGAAATAGAAACAGATCTCCGCTCCTTTTTCCTCTTTTCTCGCTTGGTCAGCGATCTGTGTAGCTGAGTGTTCCTGTTTTTGTCAAAGGAAACACTGAATTTAGCTGTGTTGGCCCGCCTTTTTCTAGTTACCTTTGAATTGCTTTACATTGAATGAGAGCACATACACCGGAAACCATAATCTTAAGCATGTAAGCACTTTTCTCAGAAGATTGTTTACCTCAGCTGATTTTTTAAAATTAGGTATAGTGTGTGTGTGTGTGTGTGTGTGTGTGTGTGTGTGTGCGTGCGCGCGCGCGCGCACACACACACTTATAAAAATCAAAGAACAACTTTTGGGAGTTGGTTCTCTGTTTACACCATTGTCAGGCTTGGTAGGCAAGCCCCTTTACCAGTTTAACCATCTCACCTGCCCTCCACTTTCTTATAAAGTTCTTTAGTATTAGTTTTGTTGGCTTGTTCAAGTCTGCACCAAATCAGTTGGAAATAGCTGTAAAATACCCATTATCTGGATTTCAGTGACCAGAAACTGAAAACTTCGGGATAATTTTATCTGTAGTGGTGAAGCCAATTCCCACTTTCCAACAGATTATACATTCCTCAGATGATTGATTTTTGATATATATATATTAAGATTTATTTATTTATCATATGTAAGTACACTGTAGCTGTCTTCAGACACACCAGAAGAGGGCGTCAGATCTCATTACGGATGGTTGTGAGCCACCATGTGGTTGCTGGGATTTGAACTCAGGACCTTGGAAAAGCTGTCAGTGCTCTTACCTCCTGAGCCGTCTCGCCAGCCCCCGTTGATATGTTCTAAACAAAATCTTGGATATTTGTGTCTTAATACAGCTAATACTGGTTTCATTGTCAAGACCTTCATCTCCTAAAATAAGTTAAAATTACTTTGTAGAATATATTTTTCTAGGCAGGGGGAGTTAGTGTCTTCATAACCTTTGATATGTTTTTTTTTGTTTTGTTTTGTTTTTTTTTTTAAGATTTATTTATTTATTATATGTAAGTACATTGTAGCTGTCTTCAGACACTCCAGAAGAGGGAGTCAGATCTCATTACAGATGGTTGTGAGCCACCATGTGGTTGCTGGGATTTGAACTCTGGACCTTCGGAAGAGCAGTCGGGTGCTCTTACCCACTGAGCCATCTCACCAGCCCCCCTTTGATATGTTTTATGTCTCTGAACATGTGTTGAACATGTCTGCAGGGTCCTAAAACCTGAATTGTCTTTTCTAGTCACAATACACAGAATAAGAACTATATCCTGTATCAGAGAAAGTCTGCAAAGTTTTAGTATCTTGGCCTATATACTGTGAACATTGTAAATAAAGTTGTTAATTGGTTGTTGATCTAAACCCCTCATCTTATGGATTCATTTTAGGAAAGTGGTGTGGCTGAGGTTTTTAGATTCAGTTTTTAAAGTTTCAGGTTAACATACAAGGTTCATTTTTTTTCCCCCTTGAAAATGTTTGGGACACTCTATGCAGGATGCTGTGCTGTCGCTTCACTCTTCCTGTACATGATACTTCTTATGCTTCAGTGCAGAAGAAAGACCCCAGTGTCCATGCACACGGGCCTGCAATTCTGTATGGTTAACAAACACTTCCCCCCCCCCCCCCTTTGGAGACCAGATCTCTCTTTGGAGCCTAGATTGGCATGGAACTAATTCCTCTTGCCTGAGCCTGAGTGCTAGCATTACAAATTTGTACCACAATAGCCACAGGGTGGTGGCACAGGACTTTAGTCCCAGCACGAAGAGGCAGAGGCAGAGGCAGAGGCAGAGGCAGAGGCAGAGGCAGAGGCAGAGGCAGAGGCAGGCTGATCTCTTGAGTTTGAGCCCAGCCTGCTCTACAGAGTGAGTTCCAGGACCACCAGGGCTACCCAAAGAAAACAAAACAAACAAAAAGGAACTCCTGGCTGTAGAATGGTACTGTGGTACTTTTCTTTCCACTTGTTCTGTAACTAGGTTGGATGTGGCATTACTAGCCCCAGATCAGTGCTTCTGACTATAGATATAATTTATTCGGGGGTCTTATTGTTGTACATATTATGTTTCTATAGGACACCATAGAATCTTATGTATTATTCCTTTTGAGACAGGCTCTCCACTGTGTAGCTCTGGCTGACCTGGAAATATGCGGGGTGTGTGTGTGTGTGTGTGTGTGTGTGAGTGAGTGAGAGAGAGAGAGAGAGAGAGAGGGGCACGAGCGCTCATAGAGAACCTCCTGCCTCTGCCTCCTGAGTGCTGGGAATGAAGGTGTGCACCACCATGCCTGGCCCGCTAACCTGTTTATTGCTTGGGATGTTTGTTTGGTTTCTTGAGTGGTTTTGAGTTCTCTGTACTGGATATGCATCCTCTGTCTGGTGTATAAAGGCCTCCCATTCTGTAGCCTGGCTCTTTACCCAGTCAGTATGTTTCCATTGCCGTGCAGAAGCTTTTGAGTTTCCCGAAATCTCTTGCTGAGTTGTTGGTGGCGTTTTCTGAGTTAGTGGGCTCCTTTTCAGAAAGTCCTTGCTGTGCCAGCATTTCCCCTATTTCTCCTCTAACAGTTTCAGCCCTTCCGGGTCTTTAAATGTATTTGGAGTTGGTTTTTGTACAAGGTGAGAAATAGATATCCACGTAGAGAGCCAATCATGTGCCCCTCATATCCTCAATAAATGTTAATTTTTAAAACTGTAAAACCAGATGGCTGTGGTTGCATGGGATTATAGCTAGGCCCTCTGTTTATTGCATTCTGCACGTGCTTGTTCTGTGCTGGTGCCCTGTTGTGCAGTAGATAACTGGAAACCGGGTGTGGTCGCGGCATTCCTCTTTGCTTTGCTATCCAGTTTGTTGGTGCTTCCACATGGATGTCAGTGTTGTTTATATTTCTGTGAAGAATGTTACTGGAGTTTTGTTAGGGATTGCATTGAACCTGTTCATAACAGTAATTCTGTGGAGCCAGGCGTGGTGGCGCATGCCTTTAATCCCAGCACTTGGGAGGCAGAGGCAGGCGGATTTCTGAGTGCAAGGCCAGCCTGGTCTACAGAGTGAGTTCCAGGACAGCCAGGGCTACACCGAGAAACCCTGTCTTGAAAACACCAAAAAAAAAAAAAAACAACCAGTAATTCTGTGGCTCTGTCTGTGAGTGTAGGAAGTCATCTCGTTTCCTAGTGCCTTCAGGTTTGTTTCTTTACTGTTTGTATTTTTTTTGTAGCGGTCTTCACTTTCTTGGTTAGGTTTATTCTAAGATATGTTTATATTTACTTATTTTTAGAGAATAGTGATAGGATTGTTTATTGTTTCCCTGATTTCTTGCTTAGCATGTTTGTTGTTATTAGTAAATAAGAAAACTATTGATTTTTGTGTATCAGTTTCTCCTGCATATTGCTGGAGTGTTTAACAGAACCACAATTTTTTGGTGGAGTCTTTAGGGTCTATTAAATAAAATTGTATCATCTTCAAGTAAATACAATTTGACTTGTTTGCTACTTGTATTCCTTTCATTCATTCTCTTGACTTACTGTTCCAGCCAAGACTTGAAGCTCTGTATTGAATGGGAATAGTAGTCCTTGTGGAAAGTGGATGTCCTTGTTGTTCCTGATATTAATAGAAATGCTTTGGATTTCTTTCTCTCCATTTAGTGTGATATTGGCTATAGGTTTGTTATATGTAGCTTTTATTATGTTGTGATTTTTTTTTTATAGTTGGTCTCTTTGGGTTTTTATCATGGAGTATTTTATTTAAAGCCTTTTTTTCTTCATCTCTTGAAATGATCATGTGATTTCTTTCCTCAAGTCCATTCATGTGATATATAACATTTACTGATTTGTATGTTGAATTATCCCTGTGTCTGAAATGAAGCCAACTTGATCATGATGAATTACTTTTTTTGAAAAAAAAAATTATGTGTGCACACTGATGCATGCAGGGGCCCAAGGAGGCCAGAAAAGGGTGTTGGATTCCCTGGAACTGGAGTTACAGACAGTTGTGAGCCATCATGTGGTTGCTGGGAATTGAACCTAGTTCTTTAGAAAGAGCAGTAAGTACTCTTAACCACTGAACCACCTCTCCAGCCTGGATTATTATTATCATTATTATTTCTAAGTTTATTTTCTGTGTATGAGTTTTGGGGTTGTTTGTTTTGGGTCTGCATTTCTGTATGTATACTCTGCATGGCTGATGTCTTTGGTGGTCAGAAGAAGGCATCTGGAGTAACTAGAGTTATGGGTAGTTGTGGGTGTCACCATGTGGGTGTTGGTGAGACCTGGAGGAACAACAAATGCTCGTATAGAATCTGTGTTATTTTTCTGGTCCCCGAGTTACCTTCTTAATGTGATCTGGAATTTTGTATTTTATTGAGAATTTTTGTGTCTGTGTTCATCAGGGAGACTGGTCTGTAATTGTCTTTTTCTCTTGTGTCTTTATCTGTTATGGCATCAACAACATAACACACAGGAGTCATGAGAGTGTGGGAGCATTCTTTCTTTATTTTATGGAATACTTTGAGAATGATGATGGTTGATTCTTCTGGAAAATTTAGTAGAATTCTCTAGTGAATGCATCTGGGGCTAGATTTCTTTTAATTAGAAGATTTTTATTACTGTTTAAGTCTTGCTTCTTTCAGACATGGTTACATCATTTATTTCTTAGTTTAACTTCAGTAAGTCATATGCATTTAGAAGTTAATTTCCTTTTGATTTCAAATTTAGTAGAATATAAGTTTTAAATTTTTTAATTTATTTTTTATTAGATATTTTCCTTATTTACATTTCAAATGTTATCCCCTTTTCTGGTATCCCCTCCAAAAACCACCCTATCCCATCCCCCCACTCCCCCTGCTCCCCAACCCACCCACTCCAGCTTCCTGGCCCTGGCATTCCCCTATACTGGGGCATAGAACTTTCACAGGACCAAGGGCCTCTTCTCCCATTGATGACCAACTAGGACATCCTCTGCTGCATATGCATCTAGAGTCATGTAATTCCTTTTTTTGTTTTTTGTTTTGTTTTTTAACTTTTTTTTTTTAGATTTATTTATTTATTGTATATATGTAAGTACACTGTAGCTGTCTTCAGACACACCAGTAGAGGGCGTCAGATGTCACTACGGATGGTTGTAAGCCACCATGTGGTTGCTGGGATTTGAACTCAGGACCTTCTGAAGAACAGTCAGTGCTCTTAGCCGCTGAGCCATCTCTCCAGCCCGTTTATTAACTTTTTAAAAAGACGTATTTATTATTATATCTAAGTACACTGTAGCTGTCTTCAGGTGCACCAGAAGAGGATGTCAGAAGAGCAGTTGGTGCTCTTAACCACTGAGCCATCTTTCCAGCCCAAGAGCTATGGAATTCCTCTTTCTTTCTTTCTTTCTTGTCTTTCTTTCTTTCTTTCTTTCTTTCTTTCTTTCTTTCTTTCTTTCTTTCTTTCTTTCTTTCTTCCTTTCTTCCTTCTTTCCTTCCTTCCTTCCTTCCTTCCTTCCTTCCTTCCTTTCCTCCTCCTCCTCCTCCTCCTCCTCCTCCTCCTCCTCCTCCTCCTCCTCCTTCTTCTTCTTCTTCTTCTTCTTCTTCTTTTTTATTTTTTATTTTTTTGGTTTTTGGTTTTTTCTTTGAGACAGGATTTCTCTGTATAGCCCTGGCTGTCCTGTTTGAGTGAATGTTGTGTGTGTTCCTGTGAAGGCCAGGAGAAAACATGAAATCTCTTGAATCTGGAGTTACAGGCCTTAGAAGTCACCAGACATGGGTCCTAGAAGGACAAGTGCTCTTATCTGCTGAGCCATCTTTCTAGTCCCCAATATGCATTCTTAATATATAGCCTTATGATTTTATGACAGATTTTTTCCGTGGTATTAGGGTGTGGGGTGTGTGCTACAAACAGTGCATGTGTGGCAGTCGGGTCTACTATGTAGGTCCTAAACTTTCTATTAGGTAGGTTGTTGGGCTTGGCTGAGAGCCCCTTTACCTGCTGAGTCATATCATCAACCCAGATTTTCTGACTTTCATTGGTTTTTGTTGTAATCTACATTTTCATCTCTGATTTTATTAATTTTGTTTTTCTCTGGTTCTTTTAGTTTGACTAAAATGTTTGGTAATCTTAGTATCTTTTCAAAGAATCAACTCTTCATTTATTGATTTACTTTTTGTATTTAAAATTTTTTCTATGTCATTTATTTGCTGATATTAGTTCTTGTAGTCTACCGCCTGGGTTTGCGTTGTTCTTGTGTTTTCAGAGTGCTGAGGTTGTGTGAGAGCCCTCTGGGTTTTGTTTTTTGTTTTTTTAAATATAAATGCTGGTAGTTACTGGACTTGCCTCTTAGGACTGCTTTCATCTTATTCCGTGGGGTTTGACATGTTCTCTTCATCTTCATTCAATTCTACTAATTCAAAAAAAAAAATCTTTCTTGATTTCTTGAGAGATCTATTTATCATTTAGTTGGGTGTTGTTTAATTCCCATGAGCATATGCATTTTTCTGTAGTTTCTTTTGCTGTTAATTTCTGCCTTTATTATATTGTGGCCAGATTGGAAACAATAAAAAGTTATTTCAATTTTCCCTCTTTGTCCTAATAGGGTCTATTTTAGAGAAAGTTACATGGGCAACTTAGAAGAACATGAGTTCTGTGATATTTGAATGAAATGTTCGTTTTTCAGGCCCCTTGATCTATGATGTCACTGATTAATTGTTTGTTTGTTTGCTTATTTATTTATTTGGTTTTTTGAGATAGTATTTCTCTGTGCGTCCCTGGCTGTTCTGGAATTTACTCTGTATACTAGGCTGACCTTGAACTCAGAGATCTGCCTGCCTCTTCCTCCTGAATGCTAGGATTAAAGGTATGCACTACCACTGCCCAGCTTTATTCTTATTTTACTCGTGTGTGTGTGTGTGTGTGTGTGTGTGTGTGTGTGTGTGTGTGTGTGTATCAGGGTGTATAGTTAACACATGCTACAGTATGTGTTTAGAGCTAAGTGAACAACTTTGTGGAATTGGTTCTCCCTTTCCACATTTGTTTGTCTTAGTGGGATGACCTGTCTTATTGGTGAGAGCAGTGTGTTAAAGTCACCATTATTGTGTTGGGGTTAATTTGATCTTATATCTAGTAATATTTGTTGTATGAGTTGGTTGCACCTGTGTTTTGTGTTAAATTGTAAAGTCTTTTTAGTAGATTGCTCCCTCATGACTATAAAGTGACTTTTATCTTTTGCTTTGAATTCCATTTTGCCAGACTTTAGCAGAGCAACACATTGACTTCTTGTTTCTTTCCTTGAAATCTGTTTTCCCTGTGCTTTCTTTCACTCTGAAGTTTCATTTGTCTTTGATGGTGAGGCACATATCTTGGCAGCAAATAGGTGGACCTTAGTTTTTTTTTTAATTATTATTATTTAATTAAAAAATTATTGTATGGTTGCTTTGCTTGCATTTGTGTCTTCATACCACATTCAGACTTGTTGCCCTCAGAGGCCAAAAAGATCATTGGATCTTCTGGAAGTGGAGTTACAGGTAGTTGTGAGCTACCTGATGACGTGGGTGCTGGGAACTGAGTCCAAGTGCTCTTAGTTATCTCTAGAGCCTTGCTTTTTAAGTTTAAAAAGAAAAAAATTGTGTGTGTGTGTGTACACACGTGGAGGTCAGAGAACAACTTGGGAAATCCTTTTTCTGCTTCCAGAATTACATACACTTGAGAATCAAACACCTTGTCAGCCTTGGTGACAGGTATGCATGCCTGCTGCAGCACTGTACCTGCCCACTGACTTTATAATGCAGGTGCTTGCAACTGTGAACTCCTTAGGATTGCTTTTACTGTACTATAGATCGTTGACATGCCAAATTTTCATTTGATTTTTAGTAAATTTTTTTTTGGCAGTGGCGGGTAGGGGTTGGGAGTGGTAGACTGAGAGAGAGTCTCAGGCAAATTGCTAGGTAGCTAAAATGAATGGCCTTGAATTTGTGATCTCTTGCTTCTCCCTCCAGAGTGTTAGGATTACAGGTTTCTGCCACTACATCCAGTTCATGCTGTTATAGGTCTCAAAATCCAGGTCTCCATGCATGTTAGGAAGCACTCGCCCAATTGAGCCATGGCCTTAGCCTGTCTTTGATATTTTTTGATGACCATCATATGATAGTGTATTGTTCAATTTCCACAGTGAGTTTTATGGCTGTTGATTTTTCTGCTTTTATTCCATGTTTATCTGTTGAAAGACAAGAAATTGTTTTTCTGATTTGTTGAGACTTGTGCCCTTTTGTGTTAGAGAATGTTCCATGGGCTGTTGAGAAGAAAGTACATTCTACAGTGTCTGGGTGGGATGTTATTAGATGTTTGTTAGTTCCATTTGAGCTATGCTGTCATTAAACACAGATATTTTTGTCTGGTTGACCTGTTTATTGGTGAGGATAGGATGTTGGCATCATTCAGTTACTAAGTTGGAGTTAATCTTTTGACCTTACAGGTCTAGTATTATGTGAAACTGGGCACACCTGTGCTCTGTGCATATTTGTTTAAAATTGTATTCTTGATGGATTGTTTTCTTAATCACTCTGAAGTGGATTTTTGTTTTTTGGTGGTTTTTTTTTTAATTTCTTTGGACTAGTTGGGTTCAACCTCTGCTCTGTCAGAAAGAAGAGTGATATCTGCTTACTTTTCAGTTTCATTTGCTTGGAATACCTTTGTCCATCCTTTCACCCCAAGATTTGTCCTGTCTTTGATGGTAAGGCACATTTCTTGGAGGCAGTAAATAATATAGATCTGTTTTTCAATCCAGTGTGCCAGCTCATGGTTCACCCATTTGTACGTTTGAGTAGTTTTTAGTTTAGTGAGATATGTGTATCTATTACCACAGTCAGTTTTAGAACATTTTCATTATTTTAGAAGGAATTCTTGTATCTTTGTACCCTTTACATGTCCCCTTTTCCCAGCCTTTAACCTTAACATAGCAACATAGCAACTAATCTATCTCTATAGATTTCCCTATTCTGGAGTTTGAATGAGTAGTGCCCCCCCCCAGCCCCCCCTCCCCGCCCCGTTCTGAAGTTTGAATGAGGAGAATCACATTCTCTGTCTGTCTCTCTGTCTGTCTGTCTGTGTGTTTTAAAAGCTTTTTTTCCAGGGCTGGAGAGATAGCTCAGTGGTTAAGAGCACTGACTGCTCTTCCAAAGGTCCTGAGTTCAGATCCCAGCCACCACATGGTGGCTCACAACCACCCGTAATGAGATCTGACGCCCTCTTCTGGTGTCTGAAGACAGGTACAGGGTACTTACATATAATAAATAAATAAATTTTTTTTAAAAAGCTTTTTTCCTACTCTTTCCTACTCAGCATCAAGGAGAAGAGGGATGCTATTACAGTGCATCATATACAGTTATGACTGTAAATGAATAAAAGTAGAGTCTCATGCCCAAGTGGCCTTAATTAAGCTTGTGACCCTCTGGCTTCAGTTTCACCTCTGCGCTGCGGTTTCAGGAGTCTGTTACTATGCCTGGCTCCCTTTCATTGCTGATGTTTTGATTGTCATGCCCAGTATCTGCTAAGTGCTGATTTATAAAGATTAAGACCTTGGTTTGTTTTCTTTTTAACTCTTCCTCCGCACCCCATCTCACTATGTAGTCTGGGCTGCCCTGAATCTGGTAACCCTCCTATCTCAGCTCCCCAGAACTAGGACAATATGAGTGCCTACCACACATGACTGCTTTCCTTTCTCTTTATTTAGCTGTTGTTTATTTGTTTGTTTGGTTGGTTGGTTGGTTTTTCGAGGCAAGGTTTCTCTGTGCAGCCCTGGTTATCCTGGAACTCATGTAGGCCAGGCTGGCCTCAACTTTGGAGATTTGTCAGTCTCTGCCTATTGAGTGCTGGGTTTAAAGGTGTGAAGAATTGTGTTTGTAAGTGCATGTACATGTGGGTGCTCACAGAGGCCAGAAGAAGGTGTTGGATCCCCTGAAGCTTGAGTTTATAGGCTGGATTCAGGGAACTGAATGTGGATCCTCTGCAAAGACAGCAGAACTCTCAGCCACTCAGCTCTCTCTCCAGCTTCCTTGTTTCTGGTATAAGATGGGTCTCCCATAGCTCAGGCTTGCATTGTTCACAGATGGCCTGAACTCCTAGTCTTCCTGCCTCTGACTCTACAAAGTACTGTGATTACAGGCATGGATCACCATGCCCAGAAGATGAATGATATCAAAGATGATTAGGGGGATATGGATGTGGTTCAGTAACAGAGTATTTGCCCAACTTGTGTACAGGGACCTGGTTTCAATCTCTTCCATCACAAAAACAAAAGACCATTCATCTTACAAAATGATTACTAACCATAACATTTTTTTTTCCTCTGTAAAACTAAGAGAAATTCTGTTGTGGGTCTACTATTAGTGTAGAAAGATAAGCCATGGACTGGCTGAAAATACCTGTAGTTTAAATCTGACTCCCTAACAAATCCTTTTATGGAAAACATAAAGAACCTCTACCAGCTGGGTGGTGGTGGATCACCTTTAATCTCGGTCCTCTTGGGGGCAGAGGTAGACAGATCTCTGAGTTTGAGCCCAGCGGGCCTGCAGAATCAAGTTCTGTCACGTGCGCTCTCGACCAGCAAGAACGACACGACCACCAGTCCTTCTAACAACAGTTTATTCAGCAAACTTCAGTCTTCCTCTCTCTCGCTTCAACTTTCTCTCTATCTTTCTCTCTCTCTCTAACCTGGGCCTCACACTCTTTTATACTCTCAGCTCTCATCCACTCACAGCAGGCCACGTCACCTCACCAGGCACGCAGCTTCAGCTAATCAGGGCAGCAGGGGCATGTCTCCACCAAAATGGATTCGCCAGTATCCTGGTGCACCTGCACAGCTCTCACGATGGTTGTGGCTTATTTTCAGGTGTATGAGGAAGTCAGGTGCAAGTCATAAGACTTAGCTGCAGTTCCTGGTGCCTTCTTGGGACTGCTGCCACACCCACTCCTCACAAAGTTCCAATACATCAAGGACTACACAGAGAAATCATGTCTTAGACAAAAACAAGACTAAACAAACAAACAAAAGCCAGGTGGTAGTGGCACACCACTTCAATCACATCACTTGGGAGGCAGAGTTGGGTGGAACTCCAGGTTCAAGGCCATCCTGGTCTGCGACTACAGGCTACACAGTGATACCTTGTCAAAAGAAAAGGAAAAAAAAAAAAAACCCTCTATGAATTTTGTGTGTGTGTGTGTGTGTGTATTTTAAAGAATGCTTGAGATCTGTATCAGTTAATCTTGCCACTCAATGGGATTCAGAATCACCATGGAACCATATTTATTTCTGGACATATTTTAGAAGGTTTATCTAGATTAAGGTTAATCCATGGGCGAATGCTTATTATTATAATGAGTGACTTACTACAAAAGAGATTCATAGGGAATAACATTAAGTAGGGAAAGCAGCTGGATATGTAGAGTTCTACAACCCCAGAATTTAGGAGGGTGAGGCAAGAGTGATTCAGTTTTAGATTCTTGGGTTGCATAGCCAGACCTTATTGGAAAAGAGAAGAGTAATTAATTTTCCAGATGGGTGTAGTGCACACCTGTACATAATGCATGGGGAGGCTGGGGCATGAGGCATGAGGATTGCGTTCAAGTCTATCCTGGGCTATGATACCTATGTGACCCCTTGTCTAAAATAAATTGGTTTTGAGAGATAGAATATGAGAAGAGTTTGAAAATAATAATAGAATCTTAGGAATGGCATAAATTCCTACTATTCATAATTTATCTATCATTAAATCTGTGCATACCACAGTAAACGTATAGAGATCAGTGGTGGCTTTCAACATCATTTTTCTCAGAGATTGAATTTATTAGATCATTAGGTTTCAGAGTAAGAGCCTTTGTCACTGAGCCATCTCACGGGCTCTATTTTTATTTATGTATTTTTATTTTGGTTTATTTGAGGCAGGGTCTCAAGCCAGTCTTGAACATACAGTAAGTTGTTGGATTTTACCTTGAACGCTTGATCCTTTTGCCTCATATCCCAAAATCTGTGATTACTGGTATAAGCCACCATGTGTGCCTTTGATTTTCTTATTTTAAAGATGGTCTTTGAACTAAAAGCTCACACTCTTAAAATCAAGGACCTTGCTCTGAGTTTGGTTGTATTGTGATACATATGGTTTTGTTAGTAACTAAGTATGCCTCTAAAAGGGATGATATACTTGATTTGAGTTAAGCAATTGTTGAACAAGGGGAGGGGGGGTGTTGAAATGTATTTGAACCTTCTCTAAATATTAATAGCTGTTCTTTGCCTCTCTAACAAGAGCTGTTGTATTTCTTTAGCTAGAGACACAATGAAAGTCACGTAAGCAGCCCAATCCATTGTCCACCATTGTTCTTTAACAGTCAAGTCCATCATCTCCCGAACCAGCCAGTCTCCCTGCAGAAGATATCAGTGCAAACTCTAATGGCTCCAAACCTGTAGAAGTTGTCCTAGACGATGACAGAGAAGATCTTTTCGCAGGTAATTGTCATATCTTGATTTTTTTAGTACTAGCCAATTATAATACACATGCTATTAGAAAATACTCTCTAAGGCAAGTGAAATTCTGTGTTTTTGAACTTGGATTATTCTGCTCAGAACTCTATCTGTAACACCTTGGAGAGTGAATGTGAACATGGTTGATTCCTGTAATCTTAGCATTTGGAAGATGGAAGCATAAGGATTGCTGAGTTCAGGGTCAGCCCAGCTTATAGGGTGAAACCTGTATCTAACCCAAAAGATACTTAGCAGCATAGGAGCTCTCTAGTTAGGTCATTCTGTAAGAAATACATACAGACCAGTAGAAGAAGCAAAAATAACCTTAATTTTTAAGCATTTGAGAGTAGGGTGCATGATACTGATCATACCTTGGGAGGTAGCAGTGATTGTATTCTTTTTGTTATTGTTGTTACAAGTTGTCACAAAGCAAAATAAAGTATGAATGAATCACTGTATGGGAGGTAGAGAGATGCCAAAGCAGCTCTTCGAGAGGACCCAGGTTTGATTCTTATATGTTAACTCTAGTTCTAGGGTATCTGATGCCTTCTTCTGGCCTCTGGTGGCTCCAGGCACATGCGGTTCATAGACATACACATAGCCAAAGCACATTGCTCTATGTTATAGGCTTGCTGTTAGGGAAAGTGATGGTTGAGTTTGTTTTGGATATAGAATAGAATTTGGTCTGTAGCCCATTCTCACTTAAAAATGCTGACTCTTCTAAATACCTATGTCTTTAAATTAAGATGTAAGTTAATATTTTAATATTAAAAAGCAAAAATTAAAAATTTAATATTGACACAGAATTAAAATAGTAGATAACTTTGTGTTTAGCAACATAACTTATATAATTAGCTTTTATTGAGTTAATGTTCTCAACTTTTGTAGTGATCCATATTCAAATGTACAAGTATGCTTGAAGGTACAGTTAGTTCTTCATACAAAAGTCCATAACATTCCAGCTTGAGAGCCTGTGGCAGAATATTGTTTAAAATGTGAGACTAGCCTGGGCTATATAATGAGTAACAGATCAGGGATGCATAACAAGACCCACTGTCAGAGAAAGGAAGGAAACAATGAAAGGACAATAGTATACTGTCATTTTTGTTTAAAGCCTAAACAGTTTGGGACTGGTGAGAAGGAATCAGTGGGTGAAGCTCTTGGTGTATAATTCTGACTGTGCTTGAGTTTGATCCAGTGAGCCCTCAGGGAAACGAGAGAACTAACTTCTGAAATTGTCCTCTGACCTCTCCATGCTCTCTGTGGCACATATTCCTGCACTGTCACACATACATCATTCATACATACATATATAAGCGTACAACAGTTTTACATTTTAAATAAAATTATTTTTATGCTTTACAGTTTAACTTAGCTGTGTTTTATAATAACTTTAGGTGATCTTAGACATGTTTGTATAATACTACACTTGGCTCATATTTATAATGCACTTAATCATATCTTTTCCTATGGAAGCGTGGGATGCTAGGAACCTCTAAGAATAGCATATGCTATCAGGATGATGGAACTTGTTGTCTAGTAGTAATAACATATCTTTGCTGCATAGAATACAGATCTGGCTTAAAGTAGTGTAGCCATTGTGATTTTAAAATCATAAAGAAACCAGATTATGGTGCGTATTCGTGTTTAAATAAATAGTTTGTATAGTGTAGGTAATTCAGTCAGCAGTATATGGAAAAAAAATTAGCTGTGACATGTTGTTAGGTTACTTATAAAATGTTCACCAAATGAGTTCAACGGTCTAACCCTTGTCCATTTGTTACATCTTAAAGAATGCCTGAATATGGACAAAATCAATGTGTATTTCATTCAAGTCATAGCTCTATATCTTCCTTAACCTTTAAACTTGTTTTCAGCTGAGCCCTCCATATTTGTAGCTGTTTATTTAAGCTAAAAGAAGCCATGTCAGCCATTTAAAGTGTGAATATAGTGATTCACACCTCTGATTTCCAGAGCTTAGGAGGTGGCAGCTTCAGGGTCAGATACTCCTCAGGAACATGAATTGAGTGAATGAGCTCTTTCCTAAGAACCAAACAAGGGGGCAGTGGTGGCGCACGCCCTTAGTCTCAGCACTTGGCAGGCGGGTTTCTGAGTTCGAGGCCAGCCTGGTCTACAGAGTGAGTTCCAGGACAGCCAGGGCTACACAGAGAAACCCTGTCTCAAAAACACAAAAACAAACCAAACAAAACAACCAACAAAACACAACAACAAAATAAATTTAAGGCAGACCATCAGTTTGGTTTCTTTCCTTTCCATTGTAGTTAGTTAGATCATGCGTAGCCTTACTCCAAGTTCCCAGCCCTTTGCTGTTGAAGCAGCTACTAGTACAAGCAAGCAAAACCTTGATCAGTACAGTCAAATGTCATTGAAAAACTTTGGTTGGCTTTAAATTAGTGTTTCTCAACCTTCCTAATGCTGTAACCCTTTAACACATAGTTCTTCCTGTTGTGACCCCTAACCATAAAATTATTTCATTGCTACCTGATGACTGTAGTTTTGCCTCTGTTACGAATTATAATGTAAATATCTGGTGTGTAACCCTCTTGGGAACCTCTGAGTTTAAAGTGCCGACAGTGGAATCGTGTGTGTGACTATTTTGTCTCCATTTATACATGTGTACCGACTGTATGCAGTGCCCGGAGAGGCTAGAAAAGGCGCCAGGTTCCCTGGAATTGGAGTTATGGATGGTTATGCGCTGCCTTGTGGCTTCTGGGAAATGAACCTGGGCCCTCTGGAAGAGCTGCTCTTAACCACTGAGTCATCATTGCCACCCATTGAACCTAGCTTTCATGTACTACCTTTTACTTTCTTATATTGTTGACTGGTTTTGTTTTTGAGACAGAGGTCTCACTATGTAGATCAGGCCTCAAATTCATAGGAATCTGTCTACCTGCCTCTGCCTCCCAAGTGCTGGGATTAAAGGCGAGCAGCACTGTGCTATGGTTATTGTTGACTATTTTAAATGTCTTCTTATTACATCTATCTATCTATCTATCTATCTATCTATCTATCTATCTATCTATCATCTATCATCTATCTCTGTGTGTGTCTGTGTACACTGCATGTGCATGGAGGGCAGAGGATAGCTTGTAGAAGGTAGTTCTCTTTCCACCATGTGGATCCCAAGGATCAAACTCGGTCAGCCTCAGTTGAAAGCACTTTTACCCACTAAGCCATTCTCTGTCCCTGTTTTCATTTCTTTTTTTTTTTTCTTTTTTCTTTTGAAAAGAGTATTAAGTGCCATCAGTGTTCAAAGCCTAAAGTGGGTATCCAAGCTTTTAGTTTGTTCTGTCAGGGTCATATGTGGTCTGTTGTCTCTATAGATCCCACCCCCCCTAGTTACCATAGTTTGGAAGATTTTAGTTATTAGTCATTTTTCTTTTAATATAAAAATATAAAGAGGTTCATACCAGTTATCTTGTCAACATTAAATAACGAGTCTAAATAGTTTGATAATATGTCAACCTGTATAATTTCAAGTTGACTGCATGAAGTGGCTCATTGACCACAATTACTACTGTCTCAAAATCTCAAGAATCCAGAAACCTTAGGATGAGAAACCGTTGGTCTGATTCCTTGTTTGCCTTTTAATTCCACCACCCTCTTCTTGGTATCAGTTCTACAAGCCAACAGGACTGTTTTGTGTTAGACTCGCTGATTAAATTTCACTACCCCACCTCATCCCCGCTTTTACTTATGCTGTTATTCTATTTGCATGGTAATTCCCTCCAACTTCTTCCTGTTTAAATCACCTCAAATCAGAGTCACAGACTATTTCTGATTTTCCCCACCCTGAAGTATTGACTCCTGTGTCTACTCAAATTATAGTGTTTGTTCTGTCGTTCAAATAGTAATTGAATGTCTTATAACATTCTTTATTGTTCTCTTAAGTCTTTTATTATTATTTAACATTCCACATGTCTTGTTTTCTCAACTAGATTATAAACTCCCTGAGGGCAGGTATGATTTTTTTTTCCATTTCTTTGTGTTTCTTCTGCATTTAGCACAGTATTACATAGTATGTAGACATTCAGTTTATTGATGTGGTTTGATCTTAAATATATTTAATTTTAGATATTTCAAGTGAATGAGCATTTAAAATTAAAATCTAAACATCCCTTTGCTTTGTGTCATATTTGTATATTCAACTAATATCCAGTAATCTTTGGCAATTAATTGCTTTAGATTACTAACTTGGTGGGTTTTCCATAACAGGTTTTTAATCCCAATTGGAATAGATAAAGGTAGTCTGCTGCCATAAAATCTGCTTTTATATGTATGAAATAATTATATTAGTTTGAATAAGTTATATGAAAGGTAAGTTACCACATGTACATTGTATTACCAATCCAAACACGAATGAATGTGGAATTATTCACATCATTGCTTTTCTCCTAGTATAGATAGTTAAATGGACTTAATACAGTTCTTCATAAAATCAACACAGTTCCTGTTTGCTGTAAAGTTTTCATAAACAACTAAATAATTAGTGACATAAAGTCACTCTGTAGTGATAACTTAGAAGTCATAGTCCTTTTGAGACTTGTAGGTATGTCTTTCGTGTTTCTCGAATTGCCATATGCTGTGATTTCCTTGATTTCCTTGTTTAATTCACGTCTAGAAGCCACAGAAGAGGTGTCCTTGGACAGTCCCGAAAGAGAGCTCATCCTGTCCTCCGAGCCGTCTCCTGCGGTCACCCCTGTCACTCCCACCACACTCATTGCTCCTAGAATCGAATCAAAGAGTATCTCTGCTCCAGTCATCTTTGACAGATCCAGGGACGAGGTGTGGTCAACATTTACATTTCTAGGTTAATATGTAAAAAGTGCATTTTTGTTCCTTACCTAGTACCTCTCTCTCGTTAGTTCGATAGTTATTCCTAATCAAAGCCTTTCAGATATTTTAGACAGACAAACCATACTAAGAAGAAAGGCATGGTGGCACAAGTCAATAATCGCAGGGGTAGGTAGGTCTCTGTTGGAAGCTAGCGTGGCTCTACGGTTCAATTCTAACCCATTCTTTATGTTGTTCTGGTTTGGTTTGACTTTTGAGACAGAATCCTTTTAACTCTCTTGCCATGTTGGCTTGAAACTCAGTGTCCTGATTGGCTTAAAACTCATAACTGTGCTCCTTTTTTAGCTTCTCTAAATAACCCACCCCATGGAACTCTACCACTTGAGGTTCTTCAATCAAAGAGTTTGCAGCTGCAGTGTAATTCGGTGGTAGAGTGCTTGCAGTGTTCAGTGTCAATGATCAGGTCACACTGTGTGACATCTGTGGTCTTGTGATAATAGTATGTACCTCTGA
Source organism: Mus musculus (assembly GCF_000001635.26). Lineage (NCBI taxonomy): Eukaryota > Metazoa > Chordata > Mammalia > Rodentia > Muridae > Mus > Mus musculus. The sequence continues at coordinate 53,195,116 of NC_000084.6, forward strand.
AGTCTCCTATGTTGAACAAGTGATGGGTGAAAGTACTTAAAGTGGCGTTGTGAGTCTTTTTTTTTTTTTTTTTTTGATAGAGCATGTAATGAATACTATTGACAATGAAGATTGGTATCTGGAATTTATCTATTTATATAGTGCTAAGGAGTGGCTAGTGGTTTTGGTTTTCTGTTTGTTTTACCTCTGAGCTGTATATGCAGCCCAAACTTTTAACTTTATTTCTTTTGAGTTTCCTCAAGCTTTCATTTTTAAAAGGAAGAGGTACTACAGATCAACTAAAGTTACATTCTCATGACTTGATGATCCTTTTACTTATAAAGGATAGGATTATTAAGAAACAGCAATAGGTTTTAATAAGGCACATTTGGAGAAGAAAACAATCTTGATACAGAGGTTATTTTAAATATAAAACATTTAAAAATTATTTAGTAATATGTAACCAGTATAACCACAATTAAATAGTGACTATATATGAACATGTGAATAGCATTTCAAAAATAGTACAAAGAGAAAATAGTAAATGCAAATGAGTGCTCACAAAACTGATGAAGTTAGTGAACAATATGTGCACAGTTAAGTATCAGGCAGCAGGCTGGTTGGCTCGGTGAAGAGGTTGTAACTGGAGACGAGCTCTACGAGGACCTTCGGGGATGTACTAGTTGTTTGCATTTCTTCTCTGAGTTCTGCTTAGAAAGATGAGCTCATTCTGTGTGAAGTATTGAATGTTCACGTAGCAATTCATATACTTTTTTTAAATCACAGTGCGCATGTACAAAAGATTAGCTTAATGTCTCTATTTAAAAAGTGACCTTGAGCAGAAAGATGGTAAGGAAATAGACTTTTGTTATAGCTTTATATCACTAATATTGCCTTGATATTTTGGCAGATAAATACTCTGAGATTTCTTGTCTGTTGTTTGTTTTTTGTTTTGTTCAGTGCTGTGAATAGAAATCAGGGCCTTGCTTGTGCTAGACAGGCATACTACCTCTGAGTTACACTCCCAGCTAACCTTTCTACAAACTCTTCTGTAGCAAAAGGATTTGAAACTCGTGGGGCTTTTTTTTGGTTTGTATTGTTTTTTTTTTTTGTTTTGTCTTGTTTTGTTTTGTTTTGTTTTGTTTGAGACAGGGTTTCTTTTTTATAGTCTTGCCTGTGCTAGAAGTCACTCTGTAGGCCAGGCTAGACTGGCCTTGAACTCAGAGATCCACCTGTCTTTGCTTCCCAAGGGCTTGGGCCACCACCTCCCAGCTGAAATGCCTGTTTTAAGTTGCTTTCAAAGGGGCCTCTCTGTAGTCTCATCAAGTTATTTTTCCCAATTGCTGATTTTGAAAATTGAGTTTTACAGGGCCTTGTCTTTGAGAAAAATGTGTTTTTTAAAAGTAATTAGAAGGACTATTCTTTTAAAGTTGCTTTTAATTATAATTTCTACAAGTAAGTTTCTACTGGTACAAGTAATGAGTTCTTTCTAGTTATCTAGGAGTGAAAATTCTGGGGCTGAGGCTGGGATAATGGCATAGTAGATAAAGTACATGTAGGTTTAGAGACCCTGATGGATATAAATGCTGGTGGACATGGACAGCTAGCCTGCAGTCCCAATGTTAGAGAGGCAGGAACCGGAACCCTACAGCAAGCTAAGACTGGACAAATCAGTGCAGTAGGGAAGCTGTAAGGCAATAAACCATGATTAATCTAAAGATGCCACTTCTGAGCTGCGTGTGGAGCACACCTGTAGTCCCAGCACACAGGATGTAGAAGCAGGAGGAACAGAAGATTTCATTTTAAGCCAAAACAACAACAAAAATCAGCAATATTTACAAAACTGCATGTTTTTTCTTGTTAAAAGTTTTGTTGTTGTTGGGTTTTTGTTTTGTTTTGTTTCTTTTTTTTGTTTGTTTTGGTTTGGTTTTTTTGAGACAGGGTTTCTCTGAATAGCCCTGGCTGTCCTGGAACTCACTTTGTAGACCAGGATGGACTCGAACTCAGAAATCCGCCTGCCTCTGCCTCCCGAGTGCTGGGATTAAAGGCATGTGCCACCACGCCTGGCTGTTGTTGTTTTTCTATACATATGAGACGTTAAGACAAAAATTTCTGTTCTCCAAATGATCTTCATTATTTGAGTGTTTTCTTTGTTTACATAGTCAGCATATATGAAAGCTCCTGTTGTTTTTAAATTATTGTGACATGACCCTACTGAAAATAGTAGGGTCTGTATATCTGGAAAAAAGGCAGTAAAAACTACTCATTGGTATTATAATAGTAATATAAGTTGAAATTTTTAAATTTTAAATTTTTTGAGAATTTCATACTGAGTACTGTGTTTTATGACTGACTGTCCACTTGGTATTGGGTCACCGGTCAGTTGGCTCATGCTTAGGAAAAAAAATTGACTGCCTGTAGCTCTTCACTTAAGGGTAGGATCTTAAGAAATTTCTCCCATCCACATTGGCATGGCAATTAGTATTATCAAGATAGTCTCTGTCTGTTGCAAAAAGTAGCTTCTTCGGCGATGGGTAAGAGCCCTACCTGTTTGTGGGTATAGGCCAAGCATTTAGAAAACAATTAGAAATGATCCTGGTTAGAGAGATGACAGTAGCAGGATCTTTCCTAGACAGCTGGCCAGGGCTGCACCACTAGGCAGACATTCCCTATTGAGAGGGCCATGAGTCCACACCGACAGCTGCTGCTTACCTTCAACATAAAGGGGATTTTTTTAACACCAAAAATAAACTTTTCTAGATTGAAGAAGAAGCAAATGGAGATATTTTTGATATAGAAATTGGTGTGTCAGATCCGGAAAAAGTTGGTGAGTCATTATTGTATTTTGTACTTCTTTTTTTACTAGCTTGATTGTTACATCCTATAGTTTTCCACTTAAGTATATGGTTACAGTATTGTTTCTTTTTCTTTTATTTATTTATTTATTTATTTTTGTATTTTACTTTGAAGCATTTAATTTAATTAGTTAAATGCCAGGTCTTACACACACTAGGCAAGCATTCTATTGCTTACCTAACCTCTGCCCAAGCATTTGGATTTCAGTGATATTCTATGGCTCTTTTCTTTATAGGTGATGGCATGAATGCTTACATGGCATATAGAGTAACAACAAAGGTAAGCTTTTTCTTCTTCTTCAATAAAGTGTTGGCCCCTCATACTGTGCTAGAGAGGATGTGAGCATAAGTATGCAGGAAGTGAGTTAATCTAGACCTGAGGGTCAGGCCTGGGGTGAGTCATGGTGAGATAGGAATGGGAGGGAGGGGCAGGATGCTTCTTTCAGGTAAAAGATTTGCTTGTGTAAAAGGCCGAAGTCAAGCATTGTACTTTCTAGAGTTTCATCTGTAAGTGACTCATGGCTGAATTTGGTGGCCACAGGGTCGCGTGTGTTTGAGTAGCCGCGTTAGGAGTTTTGGTGTCATCCTTAGCATGAAGGAGAGCTATTAGAGCGTTGGACAAAAGCATGGCACTATTAGGTTTTCACTGGGACAGCTCTGTCTTAACCTAGTGTGAATTGTAAGCATCCAAGTACAGATCAAGATCTCCAGTTGAAAGGCCACTGCAGTTTTTAAGCATTAAGTCTTGAAACAGAAAGCAAGTCCATCATAACATCTTAATTTTACAGTGGGGGTGTAGCTCAGTTGGTTAGAGTGAGTGCCTGCCTAGCATGCATGAACTCCCAGGTTCACTCTCCAATATTCAGAAAAAACAGGGAAAGTGGTACACACCTGTGATTTCAACACTTGGGAGGCAGGGGCATGGGGAGCAGCAAGAAGTTCACAGTGAGATCTAAGCCAGCCTGGGGCACACAAACAACTACAACTGGGGAGGACTCTGAGGAAACAGTTTTGAAAGTAATGGAAGTAAATGGCTGTTTGAGTGACATAGGTAGGAGAATCAATTATGTGTGAGCAGAAGGAATAAGGGGAACACTTATTCATGATAAAGGAACTTTGTAGTTGGAGAAAGACAAGATGGAGAGAGACACAATGAGGTGGCAAAAGTTTGGTTAGTTGATGAAAAAATCCTTATTAAATCCTTACTATAATTTCAGGTTCTGTTGCAAGCACCTGGCTCTAGCAGTAAAGAGTAGAGGAAAGTGCTGTCCCTGTGGGATTCTCACTCTAACACTGAAAAGTCACTGAGTTTGAGCTGAGTGAGATTTGCATCGAGCTGCCTTTTGGGAGGTCTGGGCAATGGGCAAATTTAAGAATCTGTAGTAGTTTATGATTGTGAGTTCAAAGGTATCCTAGGCTGCAGATAGATAGTTGGATGATAGATGGCTAGATAGATAGATAGATAGCAAACAAGCAAGCAAAACAAAACCTTGTTTCAGAAAACTAAAGGGGGGAACCATTAGCAAAAGTATGGTAGGGATCAGTGTGATAGGTCAAAGACAATAAAAAGCGAGTTTTTTCTAACCTCTTATATTACTTTTTTACTATAGGCCTTAAGTTTTTGTTTTATTTTTTTTTCTTTTTTGTTGTTGTTTTAAATCTATAAGCCACATTGATACTCTGATTCATTTGCAAAACAGAGGAAACTCCTTTGCAAAGCAGAGCAGACTCCACTTACAGTCATGTGCAGTAGTCATTTGTAATTGCTTACTATTAATGTTGTGAAATACCTTTTCTTTATTTGTAGACTTCTCTTTCCATGTTCAGTAAGAGTGAATTTTCAGTCAAAAGAAGATTCAGTGACTTTCTTGGTTTGCATAGCAAATTAGCAAGCAAATATTTACATGTTGGTTACATCGTGCCACCCGCTCCAGAAAAGAGTATAGTAGGTAAGCATAAGTCAGAATAATTGCTCTTTGCTGTTCCTAATTCAGTCCTACCTGTTCCAGTGTGTGTGTCCCTTGTTCATCCCAACCAGGGCTCCCACCCAGAGCTGCAGACTTATATGTGCTGTGTTGGTCCCACACATCCTTAAAGAATCCCTGGGTTTAAACTCAGGTTGGTCAGGTTTGGCAGCAAGCATCTTTATACTCTAAGCCATCTCACTGACCACCATTAGTCCACTTTTAAGACTTATGTTTTAAAATTTGTAGGTTATTACCAATCTGTTTAAGTTCTGGGTTTTTAATGATTCCTTTTTAATTTTCTTTATACTCAAAATTATTACTCTGAAATATATTTAAAATGAATATTGCTGATCATTAATTTTACTAGGCTTGAAAAGTCATTTTATAATTAATAATTTTGAAACTTGATGTGTTCAGATGAATTTGTTATATTCTTTTCTAAATTCTTGAATAAAAATCTTTTTGGGTTAGTTTTATGGTGGGGATTGAGCTCAGGGCTTTCAGCATGCTAGGAATACTACTACTAAATACTCTTATAGACCCAGTTTTCTATTTTTTAAAAATAATACTGTGCCAGGCGGTGGTGGCGCACGCCTTTAATCCCAGCACTTGGGAGGCAGAGGCAGGTGGATTTCTGAGTTCGAGGCCAGCCTGGTCTACAGAGTGAGTTCCAGGACAGCCAGGGCTATACAGAAAAACCCTGTCTCAAAAAAACAAACAAACAAACAAACAAAAAATTACTGTATTGTTTCAGAACTGTGTAAGATGCATTTAAGATGGGTTAATTTTTGCTGGAAATGTAGTTTTTTTGGCAGTATTTGCCTGGCATGCACAAATTCCTGGGTTTGATTTCCAGCATTGAGGACTTAGAGACAGGAGACTCACGTTCAGTCATTCCTGGCTACACAGCAAGTTTGAGGCAAGCCTAGGCTATATAAGAATTAATAAATAGGTAAAGTTGACTAGATCATTTGAATACCATTTCATTACAAAAATGTTTTAAGGCAAGTAGATATATATATGTGTGTAATACATATCTGTTTATATGCATGTGTATACATGTGCATATAGTCGGGTAGGATAATATAAAGCCAAATAAAAGTTTCCTCCAAAAATTGTGAATACTTAAAGGTAACTAGCAGATTAATTTTTAAAGTTTCTGGACTCTAGCTAGTAAAGAAGCAATTATGTGTTTCACAACACCATATATTATTGACAACTTTTGAATTAATATATATTCTCTAAAAAATAATAGGGTCTCATATAGCTCAGATTGGCCTGAAATCCAGTGTGTTGTGGGGGGTAACCCTGACCTGTTGATCCTCTTATGCCTCCAAAAATGTTCAAATTATAGGTGTGGCCCACCATGCCCAGTTTCTTTGCTTGTTCACTTTATGTATGCATGTATGCATTCATTTATTATCAAAGTTCTTGCTGTCTAGCCCAGGCTGGCCTCAAACTCACAATCCAACCACCTCATTCTCTCAAGTTCTGGGATTATAGCCATCTGCCACCACACTTGTGTAGATGTGCAGATTTTTTTTTTTAATTTTTTAAAAAGATTTATTTATTATATGTAAGTACACTGTAGCTGTCTTCAGACACACCAGAAGAGGGAGTCAGATCTTGTTATGGATGGTTGTGAGCCACCATGTGGTTGCTGGGATTTGAACTCTGGACCTTTCAGAAGAGCAGTCGGGTGCTCTTACCCACTGAGCCATCTCACCAGCCCGATGTGCAGATTTTTAAAGTAATATATCTAGTGAGATGGCAGATTACAAATAGGAGTTTCCTGGGAAGATGTAATTGCTATTGAAAGGAGTCTGTATTAACTTTAGTTGAGATAAAAACACAATTCTTTCTGAACTATTAGAAAAGGAACAGCCTGGCACAAGAGTGCTTTTTTTTTTTAAGATTTATTTTATGTATGAGAGTACACTGTAGCTGTACAGGTGATTGTGAGCCTTTGTGTGGTTGTTGGGAATTGAATTTTAGGTCCTCTGCTCGGTTCTGTCAACTCTGCTTGCTCAGGCCCAAAGATTTGTTATTATACATAAGTACACTGTAGCTGACTTCAGACACACCAGAAGAGGGCATTAGATCCCATTATGGGTGGATGTGAGCCACCGTGTGGTTGCTGGGATTTGAACTCAGGACCTTCAGAAGAGTAGTCAGTGCTCTTACCCGCTGAGCCATCTCGCCAGCCCCGAGTGCATTTTTATTATGCCAGCACTGGGGGGCCTTAAGCAAGAGGATCATGAGATCCAGGTCAGCCAAAGCTACACAGATGAGACCTTGACTCTATGAAACACAGACGAAATGACCAAAACAGCCTACCTAGTTGTGACAAATGCAAACATGCTAGCTCTGCACAGGGAAAGCATTTAACGAACTCATTAATTACATCTAACACATTTCATCATCCCATAAAGACCTTCATTGACTATAGTTTTTTAACTCCATTTTATATGTTCAAATATAAGAATGGAGCCTAAGTAATGGCTTAGCAGTTAAGAGTAGTTGCTACATTTGCTAAAAGCTGGAGTTTGCTACCCAGGACCAATATTGGGCATCTTACAACTGCCTGTAACTCCAGTTCTAGAGGATGTGATGTCCTCATCTGGCTTCTTCAACACCTATATGCATGTGCACATAACAAAAGGCATATACAGAAGTAAATAATAAAATCTTTTAAAAAAGAAATGTAGAAGAAAATTAAGCTGGAGATCTAGGTCAGAGATAGAATACTTACTTATCTAGCATTCATGAGGCCTTGGGTTCAAGTCCCAGAATTAGGGAGAAAATACTCTTGGGATATAAAAACATTTTTTGTTCTTAAAGTATGGAATATCACAAGTTATGAAATTTTTATGTAAGCTTTTGTATAAGTTCAAAACCCACAAATATAGCTCAAGTTGTGCTTTGTTTGCATGTTCCTGCCATACATATTTATTCATTAGAGATATTAACATATCATGGGACGTGATTCTTCAAAATGCCTTACTCTTTAAGTAAGGTCCCAGTACCAGCACAGGGTCATTACTGTCAACTTGAAAAGTATATTTTCATTATGAAGAAATTATGATGGTCTGTTTCTTACAAATCTCCTCCAACTTCTTCAAAGGTATGACCAAGGTCAAAGTAGGTAAAGAAGATTCATCATCCACTGAGTTTGTAGAAAAACGAAGAGCGGCACTGGAGAGGTAATCCGAGTTACAGCACCACTTTTGCTACGCCTTTATTACTCTGCAGCTTTGTAGTCTAATAGCATGACATCTGTTCTGTATCATGCGAGAAGCAAGAAAATAAAAGAATGAATGAATTGATGTCAGGGTTATGTCATAATAACCAAAATCTCTAAAAGGTGCCTGTAGTTGTAAGAGGGAAACATGAAAATTGTGCTTGCAGAACACCTGATAGAGTGTGAGGAGAAGCCATGTATGGTGTGCACTCCTACAGTTCCAGTATTCATAGACTAGCAGGAGGACTTATGTCTTGTGCTATATAGAAGGACCCAGTCTCAAAATATAAACGACAGAGAGGAGACTGGGCCTCCATGGAGAAATGCTTATATAACATTTCGGGGGCCTGAGCCATGCCCTTAGCACTGCCCTTCCCCAAATGTAACAGATAGAAATTATTTAGATTCTTAGGAAGCTATGCTATATTAATCTACTGTTCTAATTATGCCATACTTAACCTTCTGTTTTAATAATTTATAGTTTGTCTAAATTGATTTTTTTTTTCGAGACAGGGTTTCTCTGTGTAGCCTTGGCTGTCCTGGAACTCACTTTGTAGACCAGGCTGGCGTCGAACTCAGAGATCCGCCTGCCTCTGCCTCCCAAGTGCTGGGATTAAAGGCGTGCGCCACCACCACCCGGCCTAAATTGATTTTTTTAAATTAGATTTGTTTATTTTAATGTATGTGAGTGTTTTGCCTGAATATGTGCTATGTGTACTACATGCAAGCTTGGTGCCCGTGAACGTCAGAAGAGGGGGTTGGATCTCCTGAAATTGGAGTTAACAGATGTTTGTGAACCACTGTGTGGGTGCTGGGAAACAGACCTGGGTCCTCTCCAAGAACAACAACTGTAGATTATTTGATATAAGCATTGTTAAACTGTGAAAACTGCTCATGTGTGCCTTGTCATTGTCGTGTATTTAAGACTGACTTTAAGTAAAGAGTAACTTTAAATAAGTAATAAGGAACTTTAAAGGAGTAATATTACTCCTTGCTTAGATTCAGTTAAAGAAGAGTAAGTACGTTCTGGTCTACCTTCCTTTAGAGTACATAATTATACATGTCCTGTAGATCTCAAGGCTTGCTTTTCTTCTTTCCTTTTTGAGACAAGGTCTTACTGTGTAGTCCTGGTTGGCACATAAAGATCAGCCTCTCTCTGCCTACCACAGTACTGGGATTAAAGGCAGGCTAAAAGGGTGGGAATATTCCTACCTCCTGCATCTTAACATATAATACTTTCTTACTGTGCGGAAATGTGAAAACACAGGTGATCCTTAATCATCAGGGAAATGCAAATCAAAACAACCCTGAGATTCCACCTCACACCAGTCAGAATGGCTAAGATCAAAAATTCAGGTGACAGCAGATGCTGGCGTGGATGTGGAGAAAGAGGAACACTCCTTCATTGTTGGTGGGATTGCAGGCTTGTACAACCACTATGGAAATCAGTCTGGCGGTTCCTCAGAAAACTGGATATAGTACTACCGGAGGATCCAGCAATACCTCTCCTGGGCATATATCCAGAAGATGCCCCAACTGGTAAGAAGGACACATGCTCCACTATGTTCATAGCAGCCTTATTTATAATAGCCAGAAGCTGGAAGGAACCCAGATGCCCCTCAACAGAGGAATGGATACAGAAAATGTGGTACATCTACACAATGGAGTACTACTCAGCTATTAAAAAGAATGAATTTATGAAATTCCTAGCCAAATGGATGGACCTGGAGGGCATCATCCTGAGTGAGGTAACACATTCACAAAGGAACTCACACAATATGTACTCACTGATAAGTGGATATTAGCCTAAAACCTAAGATACCCAAGATATAAGATACAATTTCCTAAACACATGAAACTCAAGAAAAATGAAGACTGAAGTGTGAACACTATGCCCCTCCTTAGAAGTGGGAACAAAACACCCTTGGAAGGAGTTACAGAGACAAAGTTTGGAGCTGAGATAAAAGGATGGACCATGTAGAGACTAGCATATCCGGGGATCCATCCCATAATCAGCTTCCAAATGCTGACACCATTGCATACACTAGCAAGATTATGCTGAAAGGACCCTGATATAGCTGTCTCTTGTCAGAGTATGCCTGGGCCTAGCAAACATAGAAGTGGATGCTCACAGTCGGCTATTGGATGGATCACATGGCCCCCAATGAAGGAGCTAGAGAAAGTACCAAAGAAGCTAAAGGGATCTGCAACCCTATAGGTGGAACAACATTATGAACTAACCAGTACCCCGGAGCTCTTGACTCTAGCTGCATATGCATCAAAAGATGGCCTAGTCGGCCATCACTGGAAAGAGAGGCCCATTGGACACGCAAACTTTATATGCCCCCAGTACAGGGGAACGCCAGGGCCATAAAAGGGGAGTGGGTGGGTAGGGGAGAGGGGGTGGGTGGCTATGGGGGACTTTTGGTATAGCATTGCAAATGTAAATGAGCGAAATACCTAATAAAAAATGGAAAAAAAAAAAAAGAAAAAGAAAACACAGGTGAGACTATCAGAGAAGTACAGCGAAGCTTTTTGTTTATTTGTTTGCTGTTTGTTTTTGAGACAGGGTTTTATTGTGTAGTCCTGGCTGGTCTGGAACTCACTATGTAGACCAAGTTGGCCTCAAATTCACAGAGATCTGGCTGTCTCTTTCTTCTGAGTAGTGAGATTAAAATCGTGAACTATGACACTGGTTCTCTGAGGCTTTACCACTTTCTAATACCATAGTTAATTTTGTCTGGTCTTCATTTTATCTTCTGCCTTATCAGTGACTTAGGTTGGTAGCCTTTAGGATTGTGTATGTCTTTGTGTTTGTATGCATATATATCTTCATGATACAATTTAATTTTTAGACCTGTTTTTGAGACAACTTCTTATTTAGTAGTAAATTGTTTACATTTTAAGAAAATCCCCTAGAAAAGTCAAGTTAAACATATTCCATTTTTAAAAAAGCTAAAGAGCACTGGAGAGGTAGCTCCTTAGTGAAGAGCACTTCAAAGTTTAAAAACAGGAGGCTGGCGAGATGGCTCAGCAGTTAAGAGCACTGATTGCTCTTCTGAAGGTCTCGAGTTCAAGTCCCAGCCACCACATGGTGGCTCACAACCATCTGTAATGAGATCTGACTCCCTCTTCTGGTGTGTCTGAAGACAGCTACAGTGTACTTACATATAACAATAAATGAATCTTTAAAGAAAAAAGTTTAAAAATAAAAAATAAAAGCTAATGTTTAAAGAATCTAGTTATTTAGAATTATTTAAATTGTATCAGACATTTAAGTAAACATTGGAATTGATTGTGTTGTAAGATAAGTATTTGGTGTGTGTGTGTGTGTGTGGGTGTGTGTGTGTGTGTGTGTGTGTGTGTGTGTGTGTTGAGACAGGGTTTCTCTGTGTAACCCTGGCGGTACTGGAACTCACTCTGTAGACCAGACTAGCCTCAAACTGGAAGATCTGCCTGTCTCTGCCTCCCAAGTACTGGCATCAAGTTGTTTGTGCACCACTCTGCCCTATGAGGAAGTTTGAAACATTTTGGCCAGCATGCACTTACCCAAAGATTTGTCCTGCCAAGGTCTTGGGATTTGATGCTTCATTATTCTTCTAGTTATAGTGTACCATATAGTCTATATGGTTATTTGATTCAAATTATCTTGATCTAATTTCATTAGTCCCTTAAAAGTTTCCTTTGCTTATCTGAAAATTAGTTCTTAGGTGGGCATACAAAGTGGGTATTATTATGACATTCCCATGTTGTCAAAATTTGTTCTAATTCGTCCCCTCTTCCATACTCTTTACTGATAAACATGACTTGTTGAACGCCACCTTAAGTGGAATTGGTAGGTTTATAGATAGAATTTTATTAAGAGTATTAGAGTAGTGTGTAAGAGTTTATTAGGTGGGCATTTTGATTCATACCAGTAATCCTACTTGGGAGTCTGAGTGAGGCAGGAGGATTGCTACATCTTGGATGCTAGCCTGGGCTACCTTAAAAAAATACAATGTAAAACGCAAGCACGTGTATCTTAATCCACACATGTACAGACAGACATGGAGAGGTGTGATGCACAATGACTTTCCATTTGAAATCTGTCCTGCACTACAATACCTATGTGACCTGTGCAAGAAGTGTAACTTAAGTGAACACTTATCTCTGATGAATTGGGTAGGATCAGTGTTCACTCCAAGCACTTAAACGTTCATTTGCAAGACCCAGACAGATAAGATAGATTTATTAATCCTATGCTTTCACATCAGTGAATTTGGAAGTAGATCACTCTCTAGGGATCTCTTATTCCCCGGGAAGTTCTATTGCTTCGAAAGCTTGGACTCTCATTCTAATGGCTAGTAATCCAAAGGCTTAATTTAGCGACCTGTTCTCCTAGTGGGCTCCGTGGTTATTTCATTCTTGGCAATTCTCCCCTACCTCCCCATCCTTCTCCCCCTCTCCTTCTCCCTTCCTTCCTTCTTCCCACCCTCCCTTAAATACAGCATGTATAGAATAATCCCGTTAAAACACAGCCTGGGCTGCATGAGACAGTTTCAAAAACAAACAAAGCCACCCGAGAGCAGCTTGCACTAGCCCCTAGTCCTAATTGTATTCAATAAAACTAAAGTTCTTAGAATTGACTACAGATCCCTATCTGACCTGCACTGCTCATTCATTCTGTTGTTACCGTATCTCTCATGTCTCTTTGGTCCCCACTTTGCTCTGAGCCACAGTGACCATTTGGTTTGGAATCTGAGGCATGTCTAACTTTTACCCGTTTATAGCTCATTATCCTTTTCGGTGTTGAAATATTCAAGTAAAGCCTGTTCTGACAACTGGCTTCATCGTACCTCTCAAAATTGGCACGGAGCGCATCTTATATACTTGGTCCCATGTGCCCCATTCTTTCTTCTTTTCTCATGGGACTTGTCCTATATTATAGATTATGTAATTTATGTGATTGTTGTGTTTATAGGTTAGTATCTGTCTTCTAGTACCAAATTTATATTCCATAAAGGAAGAGATACTAATAACCTTTGCATGCTGATGGATTCTAGGACATATAAATAACATGTATTCACTGCTCAGCAAATGTCTGCTAAATAAACAGGTGATTGTCATCTAAGACCCAGAGTTTTTGCATTCCTAATCTCTCATTTTGTTGACATTGAATTTAGGAGAATTATATTTAACTCTATTCATCTTAAGGATTTGATGCAGCTGTCTTTGTTTTGCTTTATCTAAGCACACAAGTAGAAACTAGAAAACTCAAGTGATTCTTCTCAATTTCTTCTGCTTAAAGCAGATCTGAGCCACCACTGACCACCTCTTTTTTACTTCCTCAGCCCTTGGTAGGCTTTCAAAGGAGGATAGCAAATGTAAGATAAGATCAGTCTGGGCTGCCAATGAGAACTTGTTTAAAGAAAAAAAGAGGAATTGTTGAAGAAAATTTAGTCCTTATTGAATCAGAACCAAGGACCAAAACCTGATTGTTTAAATCTACCAACAAGAAATATTGATAGGCAGTTTCCCATTTTAGAGATAGTAGTAATTATACTTGTTGAGAAGAAAATATACATAGTGGTATATTAACTTAATTCTCTAAAATTATAACTGGAAACATAATTTTGTCTAAAGAAACATTGTTACACAAGCTCATAATTCATATATTCTTTTGTAACTAAATTGTCCTAGTGAGATAAAGTATTTACTCTGTCTCCCTTTCAAAAGATGAACCAAGAGGCTAGAGAGGTAGCTCTCAGGCTGAGAGTACTTGCTGTTCTTGCAGAGGACCTGGGTTTGTTCCCAGTACCTACATAGTGGCTCTCAACTGCCACTGAGTCCAGGTTTGGCCTTCATTGGCACCAGGCACATATGTGCACATGTAGTCACGTACACATACATATAAAATAAAAATACATTTCTTTAAGATTTATTTATTTCATGTATGTGAGTACACTGTCGCTGTCTTTAGACACACCAGAAGAGGACATCAGATCCCATTACAGATGGTTGTGAGCCACCATGTGGTTGATGGGAATTGGACTCAGGATCTCTGGAAGAGTAGTCAGTGCTCTTAACTGCTCCAGCCCCAAAATAAATACTTTTTTAAATGACCAAAACTTTGTATTTGATTCTTTAAAGTCTCTCCTCTTCCCACCCCCTGAAATAGGGTCTCATATGTAGACCTAGCTGGGTCTAGAACTTGCTGAGTAGACCAGTATGGACTCAAACTCAAAAAATTCTACTTGCCTCTGCCTACCAAATTCTGGTATCAAGGTCTGTACCACCATGCTCTGTTCAACTGTATAAAATTCTAGATTATTATAATGAGTGTAGACTAATAGATAAATTAAAGATACTTTTACTTGATTATTTTTATTCTTTTGTTGAAACACAATTTAACATGGTACTAAAATAGGATCAATTCAACTCTTGAATATAGGTATCTTCAGAGAACAGTAAAGCATCCGACATTGCTTCAGGATCCTGACTTAAGGCAGTTTTTGGAAAGCTCAGAGGTATTTCCACTTGAAATTTGCTCATTCATATTTGCTATAACTAATACAAGATTAGATCGTCAGTAAATAATTACTTCAGTGGACGTAGGAAAACCATGCTTGGGGACTTTTGGTGTCGGTTAACTTGCAAATACCTTCTTTTAGTAATAGAGGATGGACAGTTCCTTTTTTGAAGAATTTAAACTGGTTTTACTCAAATAGATGAGAAATAATTTTTCTGTTGCTGCCCTAATTGTTATTGTTTGCGATTTAAAAAAAAAAAAAACCTTGGCTTGAGTCTCAGAGTTTTCTAGAAGCTCATGAGCACGCCTTCACAGTGAGCACCTCTGCTCGCCAGCAGCTTGTGCTCCGAGACAGGTGGCTGTGTTAGAGTCCGGCAGTTTCTTAATGTGTTTTGACAAACAGTGTTTGTTCTATCTAAATGTAAACGTGCAGAAGAAAAGCAATGGAAAGTCCATTTTTTAAGTTTTCCTTTGAGAATGTACAAGTAGTGCATTTGAGAAATTAGATCTCACTGTTGAAATGTGTGAGGGTGAAGAAAATACAGCCTCTTTTCTCTTTTCTTCTCTCTCTTCTCTTTATTTTGGGAGGGGGTCCCTTTTGTGCCCAGTTAAATCTCCAGGCTTTTAACCGGTTTGTTTGCCCTTATTTGTCATTCAATTCCAGCTGCCGAGAGCAGTTAATACGCAGGCTCTGAGTGGAGCAGGAATATTGAGGATGGTGAACAAGGCTGCCGACGCTGTCAACAAAATGACAATCAAGATGAATGAATCGGATGCAGTAAGAGCTGATTTTTCGACTTGAATAATGAAATGAATTAATGAGCCCAACAATTGCGTTTTAAAGCTGTACAAGCAGAAAATAGGATATTAATTTGCTTATTGAGTTCAGTTCTCAGCTACATCAGTTGACCACCGTGGTTATATATGGCTAATTTGCTGTTCTAAAACAAGGAAGGTAGCTTGCTATTGGTAACCTAATTTACAATGGTTTGTTCGTCCTAAATTAGCTCCATTTTTCACTTTTTTTTCTTAGTGGTTTGAAGAAAAGCAACAGCAATTTGAGAATCTTGACCAGCAACTTCGGAAACTTCATGCCAGTGTTGAAGCCTTGGTCTGTCATAGAAAAGGTTTGTTAGCCGTGTTAAAATGCGTATTCTGAAGTGACTGTAGAAAGGAAGAACAACAGTCTCAGAGGATGCCCTGCTGCCTGGGCTGCACGGGGGCAGCTGAAGCAGACCTGCCAGGAGTCTGACGCTAGGCTGTCTCAAAACAGAAAAAGAGGATTTGTTCAATATCATTTAAATTTTTCCACTGTATTTTGATCTGACTTCTAGCTTAAAATTAGAAAAAGTAAGAGCTTGTAAAACTATTTTAATTCAAATTAAAATTATTACTCATTTGGTTGAGTGCTATGTAAGTATTTGTACTGTATTATTTTGCTCCTCTTTTTACAGTATTTCGGGGCTGGAGATGTCTTGGTAGCTCTTGTCTGACATGCAGAAGCTGGGCTTGAGCTCCAGCATCACATAAAGCAGGCAGTCAGGAGTTCAGGGCCATCCTCTCTCTCTATAGGAAGTTCCAGGCCAGCCTAGCCTAGAAACTGAAAAATACAAAAGCTCAACCAGCTGTTGGGGAGTGAAAAGCTCATAGGAAATTTGAGTTGAAATTTTTTAGCCCACAAAGTTTTGGTGTTAGACTTTTGTTTGTTTTTCTTTCTTTGACTTTGGTATGGAGTATTTTTAGAGTTCAAAACTCTTCACAATGGTTTTCTAAGATACTATGTGACATAATGCTTAATAGATTTCATTAGGGGCATGGTAACAAAACTAATTACTTGTGTGATAAATTTTTTTCTTAAGTTTCTTTTTTAGTTTTTATTTCATGTGCATTGTTGTTTTATCTGCATGTCTGTGCAAGGGTGCCAGATGCCCCAAACCAGAGTTACAGACATGTGAGCTGCCATGTGGGGGCTGAGAATTGAACCTGGATCCTCTGGAAGAGCAGTCAGTGCTCTTAACCACTGGGCCATCTCTCCAACCTCCATATGATAGTTATTTCTATATAATAGTTTGTTTTAACTTTATTGTTTATATTATGTATCTCTTAGGAAGTTGGCTTTGGATATTTTAAAAAAGAAATCATATACAATGCAGCAACAGAATAGTTTCCAGAAAATGTAACTTAGTCATTGTCAGTAGCCGTTAAATCATGACTTTTTCTTCGTTTGAAATGTCTGAAATGGTTGTGTTAAAAATAATCTAGGAATTATTATTGGAGAATGATGTGAGTTTGAGGGCAGCCTGGACTAAATGAGTTCCAGGTTAGCTCATGTCTCAAAAAAACAAAAACAAAAATCTCATTTAATTCTTAGCATTATTGCACAACAAATAGAAAAGGACTTAAACTGATAATAAGTTGTATGTACAAGCATACCTTTTTTCTTTCTGGGTATCTTATTAAAAATTGAGATGTAAAATTTTTTAAAAAATAAATAAAAATAAGACTTGAGATATTATCCTCATTGACAAATATTCAAATGCCAAAGATTATAGTATGAATTATTTGTGATTTAAAAAAAAATATTATCCTTATTTTTATGTACTTCTGTATTCCAGTGTGTGGGTTTGCAAACTTAGGCTCTCCAGAACACCAGGATAAATTTTTGACCTCAGAGCCATCTCTCCAGCCCTATTCATTTTTATGCTTATTCTTTCTATATGAGAAGTACATTTACGTATTCAACAGAATGCAGAAGACAATAAATGAGTAATTCAGTGTGAAAGGGAAAGGCACGTTATTGAATTATTCAGACACGGTTCACAATCTGAAGATACAATCTGTGAATCTATTTTGGTGGGGCTATGCTGGGACTGAATGTAAACACAGGTCACTCCATACAGCAGTGGTGCTTCTGAGCATCTATGTCCAAAGCAGTTTATTGACTGTCTCATATTAATTTAAAATAACTCATACATTTAAATTTTAATTCATGAATAAATAAAATTTAGAGAAAAGCACATAGTGTTAAAATTTTACTAGCAAATACTAAATGCTTTTTTTTTTTTTTTTGTCTTTTTTTAATTTCAGAACTTTCAGCCAACACAGCCGCCTTTGCTAAGAGTGCTGCCATGCTAGGTAATTCTGAGGACCACACTGCGCTCTCTAGAGCTTTGTCTCAGCTGGCAGAGGTTGAGGAGAAGATAGACCAGTTACATCAAGAGCAAGCTTTTGCTGACTTTTACATGTTCTCAGAACTTCTTAGTGACTACATTCGTCTCATTGCTGCAGTGAAAGTAAGCCCTATTCTACAAGTCTTCTCACATTCTTGTTATTTAAGCCATTTGCTTTAGAAATAATTTAGACTAAACATGATAGGAATTGCCTGTAACGCTACCACCTGGCTAGCAGATGCAGGAGGGTCACATACATGTTCAGAGCTAGCCTGGTCTACATAGTAAATTCTAGGCCAGTCAGGATTACACATCATCACACACATGCACACCCACACAATCACACTCATTTGGTTTTCTATTAGATATATACATTTAAGTGTGCAAATCTTATACTGCAGTACTACATAAAAATGACTTCAAAATGAGTACTTATAACAACATAATGCTGGGAAGAAAACCCATGCTTATTCAAGCAATTCAGGCTTCAGGGTTACAAAGTATTTTGACAGTAGCTATTTTGATGTAAAATTTGTAGAAGTAGAATTATTGCAGATATGAAATTCAATTTTATTTTATACAACTATTACATATTCCTTTTTATCAGCCTAATGATAGCTTTTGTGTTTATAGTCCCGTTGCTATCTTCCTCCCTCCCTTATCTTTGTTTCTCTTTTTCATTTTTTTAAAAAAATTGATTTATTTTTATTTTTTATATGTATGAGTGTTTTACTCATATGTATTCGGGTTTACCAGGTGCATGCCTGGTGCCTGATGTCTGTGGGGTCAGAAGAGACCATTAGATGCCATAAAACTGGAGTAGCAGACAGTTGTGAGCCACTGTGTGGGTGTTAGGAACCAAATTCAGGTCCTCTGCTAGAGCAGCAAAGTCTTAAACCCTGTGCCATCTCTAGGTCCTGTTTTTTCACTTTTTTGTTTGTTCATTTGTATTGAAACAGGGTCTCACTTTGTATCCCTGGCTATCCTGGAACTCATTATATAAACCAGGCTGGCCTTGAACTCAGAGAGATCTGCCTGCTTCTGCCACCAGAAGGCTTACCCCACCATACCAGGTGGTAACCGCTGCTTCTGCTTCTGCTGACCCTCCTGCTCCTCCTGTTCCTCCTGCTCCTCCTGCTCCTCCTGTTCCTCCTGCTGCTCCTCCTCCTCCTGCTCCTCCTCCTCCTCCTGCTCCTCCTGTTCCTCCTCCTGTTCCTCCTGCTGCTCCTCCTGCTCCTCCTGCTCCTCCTGCTCCTCCTGTTCCTCCTGCTCCTCCTCCTGCTCCTCCTGCTCCTCCTGATCCTCCTGCTCCTCCTCCTCCTGTTCCTCCTGCTCCTCCTCCTGCTCCTCCTCCTGCTCCTCCTGCTCCTCCTGTTCCTCCTGTTCCTCCTGCCCCTCCTGTTCCTCCTGCTCCTCCTCCTCCTGTTCCTCCTCCTGCTCCTCCTGCTCCTCCTGCTCCTCCTGCTCCTCCTGCTCCTCCTCCTCCTCCTCCTCCTGTTCCTCCTGCTCCTCCTCCTGCTCCTCCTGCTCCTCCTGTTCCTCCTGCTCCTCCTGTTCCTCCTGCTCCTCCTGTTCCTCCTGCTCCTCCTGCTCCTCCTGTTCCTCCTGCTCCTCCTGTTCCTCCTGCTCCTCCTCCTCCTCCTCCTGCTCCTCCTGCTCCTCCTGCTCCTCCTGTTCCTCCTGCTCCTCCTCCTGCTCCTCCTGCTCCTCCTGTTCCTCCTCCTCCTCCTGTTCCTCCTGCTCCTCCTCCTGCTCCTCCTCCTGCTCCTCCTCCTGCTCCTCCTCCTCCTCTTCCTCCTGTTCCTCCTCCTCTTCCTCCTGCTCCTCCTCCTGCTCCTCCTGCTCCTCCTGTTCCTCCTGCTCCTCCTGCTGCTCCTGCTCCTCCTGCCCCTCCTGCTCCTCCTCCTGCTCCTCCTGCTCCTCCTGCTCCTCCTGTTCCTCCTGTTCCTCCTGCTGTTCCTGCTGTTCCTCCTGCTCCTCCTGCCCCTCCTGCTCCTCCTGCATCTTACATAGCTTCCGGAGCTATGTTCACACTTTCCTTTATATGTATATGGAGTGCTCTAAAAAACTCCAGTCCCCGAGCTTCCTCTACCACCTAGCCACACCCAGCCACACCCAGCCCTCTCTTTGTTGGAATTGTTAATTTCTTTTTACCCACTTCCCTTAAAAATAAGTCATGCCTATCTCTTATAGCTACTTGATAGTAACTGGCCTTCTGTTTATATTCCTGTCAAGATGGCATGAATAAGATCATAATTTGAGTCCAGGAGTACTGTGAAGATTATTAGCGCGCACTACAGAGGTGCCCTGTACAAAAGGGGCTTCCTAGACACAAGGTCAGACTTGGAATGAGGAGTCTTTAGGTAGGCCCTGGTACCTGATGTTCGGTTTTTGTTTTGTTTTTCTAAGGCAGGGTCAAGCTCAGGGTAGCCTTGAGCTCTCTTGCCTCTGCCCCCATTTGGGATTACAAGCATGAACCATAACACCTAGCTATTTACTGCTTCTTGATTAAAATATGTTTTAAAATTGAAATATCTCTGGCATAATACTTTTTGATTCACCTAGTTTGTTAATACTTGGCTCATTTGTTGAGTTAGTATATATTTAAAATAATGTTGATATACCCCCAACATCAAGCTAGGAAAGAAATTCATAGTGGATTTTCCCACACTGTCTATTGGTTTTCTTTTTGGAGACACCCTAGTTGCACTCCTATATCTGTATTTCACTTCTTTAATCTCGTGGTTTTACTCTGACAGGCCCATTGAAAATAAGCTGGAGATGTGGTTGACTTGTTCTGGTGGAGTCTGTGTGTCAGTTTCCATTTAGTTCTGCCTTTTAGTTGTGTTTTTTGGACCCCTTTCACCATGTACAGGACTCAGCATCTTCCTCGTTTTGTTAGGCCTTTACTGTCTTATTATTTGCGTTTTATTCTGTTGGCGTCATCTATGACAGTTTTCACTTCACTTCCTGTTACTTGGTCTCACACTTAACAACAGTCCTCCTGCCTCTGTCTCCTGGTACTGGGATTAGAAGGATGGGCCTGGTTTGGCCCATTTTATCTTTTTTTTTTTCCCTCTGTAGCCTTGGCTATACTGGGAATCGATCTGTAGACTGGACTGGCCTTGCTCTCACAAAAAATACACCTGCATCTGCTCACCTCACCCCACCCCCCACGCCCCCAGTTCTGGGATTAAAGGTGTAAGACGACACTGCCTAGTTTCTTTATATTTTCAAATTCTGTTTTTCCAGCATATAAATCTGTCTTATATAGTGTTCAATAGAAGAACTTCTAATGTACACCAGTATATTTTCATTAAATACATCTTTTTTTAGACTATATAACTCTTTTACATCTTAATGCAAGCCATATTTAAAACCCTAAAAGCTAGAGAAATTGCTATTGGCATGCATATTTTCATTGTCTCCACACACCAGGGTAACATTTAAATACTTGGCTTTATAAATTTCAGTATTATTATGCTTATATTGTAATGAGAGTATTTTACAATGTTGCGTAATAGCCTTATGCCATCCACTTACAGGGTGTGTTTGACCATCGGATGAAGTGCTGGCAGAAATGGGAAGATGCTCAAATTACCTTGCTCAAAAAACGTGAAACTGAGGCAAAAATGATGGTTGCTAACAAGCCAGATAAAATTCAACAAGCTAAAAACGAGATAAGAGAGGTAATTAATAATACTTTATTTCTTTACTCAGATTTTTCATGTCATTCATATATGCATAATTCTCATTTTTTCTGAATCATTCAGCACTTGGCTATTTCTTCCTATTTTTATGAATTATATGAGATAGTGAGAAGTATTTAACATTTTATCATGATTAAAGTCTGCAGAGCCCTTTGTTATCTCATGTGACTATGAAATGAGTGAAGAAGCATGCAAGGAAGAAATCACACATTAACCTTCACATTTTCTACATGTCCTCCTTTCAAATGGTTTTGATTTCAGATGGTTATTCGTTTTGTATCTAAAAATGGTTTTAAAGGTAGACTATCCACATTTCATTCTCTGGGCGATATTATCCCCATATATATGTATTATATATGGTGTTTTAATAAATTTGTATAAGTTTATTATAATTTATACACTTTTTTTGCCATGCTTCAATAAGGAAATTGAAGAGGTAGGACAACCTTTATATTACTACAACTAAGTACACCTGCTCTTTGCAGAGTATGAACCAGTGCTTTGGTTACGGAGTGGGAATACCATTTCATTGCTTAAATATTTATTTTAGCTGTTTCATTGGTCACTAGTCATATTTTGTTGTTACCATTCTGAATTTAGTGATTATTGATGAATCTTCAGTAGATAATAAATAGTTCCACTTGAAGAAAACCTAGTCATTTTACTATTGCAAAATGTTTTTGTTTGTCATATATTGAGGAATTTCCATGAGCACATGAATAAACGTGTTGTTGGAATTCATATTGTTGACATGTTTTGAAATGTGTAACAGTTTGTTAGTGAGCTTTATACTCACAATCCCTCCAGTTGCATCTAGTAGGTATTTGTTAGGTGGATCTTTATTTTGCTGCTTTTGAGACAGGATCCAACCATTGGCCAGCATGGGAGTCCTCCTACACCCTCTTTCACAAAGTGGGAATTATAGAGAGAGCTACCATACCTGGCAGGACACTATAGGCCATTAAACATTGAAATATTCTAGTCTTAAGTAAATGTAGTGATGAGTTATTAATAGAATTTAAGCTAACATGTATATCTACCACTAGAAAGTGAAGTACACTTTTTCTGTGCGTGTGTGGGGTGTGCATATATGCGTATGTGTGGGCATAAGTGTATGTGCATGGACATAATGTGTGCATGCATATGGATGGCAAAGTTTCATGTTGGGTGTCTTACTCCATCACTTTCTGCCTTGTGAATTGAGTCGGGATCTTTCACTTGAACCCAGAACTCGCTGATTTCACTTGTCTAGCTAGCCAGCTTTCCTCTGTCTGCCTGCAGGGTCCACTGGGACTACGGGCAGCTGTCATGCCCACCCTGCATCTGAGTGGGTGCTAGAGATCTAATTCTGACCCTCATGCTTGCACACATGCTGTGCCCACTGAACTTAGCTCAGGTTCTAGATACGTGACTGGATTAAGTTAAATTGGGTTTTCTAATATGAACTTTCTCGGTTCCTTTAGCCATTTTGGTTAAATTAGATGAGTAATTATGACAGAAACATATTTTTTCCAGGTAAAAATAAGCATATTTTTTCTCTTGTTTGTTTTCCTTAGTGGGAGGCGAAAGTACAACAAGGAGAGAGAGATTTTGAGCAGATCTCTAAAACAATTCGAAAAGAAGTGGGAAGATTTGAGGCATGTATTATAATTTTGTTCTTTCCTTAATTTTGCTTCAGCTCTGTGGGAAAATTTAATGTAATTTCCTACTAATATCCTTTTTTAATGTATTGTACTTTAACAGAAAGAACGAGTGAAAGATTTTAAAGCTGTTATCATCAAGTACTTGGAGTCATTAGTACAAACACAGCAACAGGTAGGCTCATTTTCCTTATAGCTTCTGGGGTTTCTTGAAGAGTCATTTTAAAGATGACAGGTGTTTAAACTGGAGGGAAAATTAAAAGTAGACTAAATGCAAAAGTAACTGGAAACCATCTAGCTCTGTCTGCCTCTACTGAACAGAGACACACTGCTCCCAATATTAGGCCATAAAAAGTCACAGGGGCCTGGAGAGAGATCAGTGGTTAAGAACACTTCCTGTTCTTAGAGAGGACCCAGGTTCAGTTCACAGCATGCACATTGCAGGTCTCGTGGATCCAACACCCTCTTCCAGCCTTCTGGAATGAATACCAGGTGCACATATAGTGCACATGCCTTCAACACCCATGCACATAAAACCAAATACATCTTACTTAACAAGTACCACATAGATAGCTTTCCCCTTTGATATTCATTCTGTTTTGGAGATGAGCTCTCTCTATATATATACCAGGGTAGCCTGGAAATTGCCATCCTGGTGCCTCTGCCTGCCTAGTGTTGAGGTTGTAGGGTGCAACTACGACCCTGGCTTTACAGCCCTGGATTCCCTTCCTTGTCAGACAAGGCAGGCTGATAGAGTAGGTGCTCCCAGTCCATGTCTCCCTACCACAGCATAGAAACCTATACTAAAAACTAAGTTTTATAGTTTTTTCTTTGTAGTAGTTTGGTAATTTTGTTTTATTTGGAATATTTGGTGCTTGAATACTACCTATAACTGGCATTTGTTTCATTAGCTTTCATAATACATTAAAGTCTATAAAAATAGAATTTTGCATATACAAATTAAATAACTTAGTGTCTTTTAATAGAAATAATTCTTCTAGTTAGTTTTAAAATGTACAGAATAGAAACTTGTTTGTGTAATACAAACTCAAGCTAGGCACTGTGGTGAAGGCCTGCGATCCCAGCGCTTAGGACGCACAGGGAGGAGAATCATGAAGCCTGGAGGCCAGCCTGTTCTGAGTAATAATAAGTTTCAAGCCAACCAGGATTTCATAATACAATTTTCAAATGAGTAAAAAAAAGCTCGATTTTTAAAATTTAACTGCCAAGTGGTGGTGGCACACACCTTTAATCCCAGCACTTAGTTGGCAGAGGCAGATGGATCTCTTGAGTTCAAGGCCAACCTAGTTTATAGATTCAGTCTGGGACAGCCAGGGATACACAAAGAAAGCCTATCTTTAGAAAAACAAAATGAAAAACTAAGTCAGAAAACAATTATTTCCAAAGAAGCTGCTTTAAATTCACTTTTTAGTGTACCGTTAGTCTGTTCTTTAGATGACCCAGAGACTGGCAGCTGGTTTTTCCAGTCTCTCTTTTCCTTCCTTATTCAGTGTTGCCTCCCTACCACTGCCCTTTATCCCAGTCCTCTTAAGGAGCAATAGTATAAAAAGTAAATATTCTAGAAATTAGGATTTGCTTTATGTTAGAAATGGTCATTGTAATTAAGTAAATTTCGAGTTTTTAACTAGTAACTATATTTTATGTATAATTTTGCATATATCTAAGAAGTATAAAGACTAGATGTTTTAACTTAGCAAGGAGTAATGTTTAAGTAGGTTATATATTATTTCTGCTGATAAGACATCTGGTGGGGAAATGATCCATTTAAGAACCATATGTAGCCAGGCATGGTGATGAACACCTCCAATCTCTGCACAGTGACACAGGCAGGACTGCCACAGAATCAAGGCCAGACAGGTCTATGTGGTAGGGGAACGTGTCTGAAAAAAACACATTGAAAAACAAAGTAGAGATCAAGCATAGGCTAGGTGTGGTTCTGCAAGTGTAATCCCAGCAGCAGACAGCTGAGGCATCATAAAATCCTGAAAGTTAAGGCCAGCCTGAGCTAACAGTGGTACCTTCTCACATATAGTTATATGTATAAATGTATACAAAGACTAAGTTAGTATTAGCTGCTTATGTATATAATTTTTAAAAAAAAGATATATGCATTAAAATGGTAAAAAAAGATTAACGAAAATATCTCTTTTTCTTATCACTCACAGCTGATAAAGTACTGGGAGGCATTCCTACCTGAAGCCAAAGCCATTGCCTAGCCTTACCCCTGTGAAGGAGACATTGGATTCCCCAGTGAGATCATCTAGAAACCATCTAAATAAACCACTCTATATTTTATGAATTACATGTGGGTTTTTTATATATAAAAACATATGCGCTGACATTTTATTACAAGCTGCATGTCCTGACCTTCTTTGAATTAAGTGGACTGTGGCATGACATTCTGCAATATTTTGCTGAATTGAACACTATTGTGTCTTAAATACTTGCACTAAAAAAGTGCACTGCAAGGCCAGAAAATTTTACAATCTTCTTTCTTTTATGTTCTGTAGTGTGTTTACCCTCATTATGAAGCAAATTAGCAATGCATTGATTAATGTTCACTTATACATTCCTGTACAGAAATTATGATTTTTGTGATTATAGTAATAAAATGATATTACTTGTGAAATATTAGTAATAAATTATTTGAGTATATAAACACGTTAGGGATCTTTTTTTAATAGGAAAAATACTTTCTTCTATAAGTATATCTTTAATACTATAATTCCTTAAATACTTTAACTGATAAGAAACGCCAAATTCTTTTTTTTTTTTTTCTCATACACATTCAACTGTATTTAAAGTCTGGAAAATGCTAAAAGTAGTAATTATACAGGAGGCTGAAGAGCAAACAGGTGTGTCTCCTGCAGTAAACACTAGGCAGACACAGCTTTACTTGAGGTATGGAGCAGGGAAAAATTTGCCCTGTTGACCTAAGTTGGTGGCAGACTTGCTCTTGTTCCCAAATCTGGGTGTGCCCTTGGAGAGGTTGTACAACCTCTGACAGGGAACTTGATAAAGGAGTCTTGACAAGCTGGAATTCAGGAGTGGTCACAGGCCCCAATAAGCTCACTTTAACGTCTGGTGTGTGTGGTGTTGAGTTTCCATTGCCTCTCTGGCTGTCTATGTTCTCTTGGTCCACCATCACGAACTGATTCCAGTACTCCAGGGGCAGAGAGAACAGGCGAGAACAGGCGCTCCACCACCTTGAGCTGACGTTTGATGTCCTGGAACATTGTCACTGGATCTGGATTGGGCACAGTATGGGCAACTATTGTAGGGCCAAAGACTTTAGCTAGATTGGCAATATCCATCTTAGTGTCTGGACTCTGAGACACTCTCTGTAGGTGGATCATAAGGAAGGCTAGCGTGTCCCTGTTGGCCTGGGGCAGCTCACTGACAGCCTGGTACATGGCGGCTGTGCTGTTGTCTTTATCTGTTATCTCTGCTACCTCCATGAAGGCTTTGCTCAGCCAAAAGGTCAGGAGGGGCTCTTTGAGGTTGCACAGGAAGTCCTTCAGGGGGCTGCAGATGACGTGGATATCGTCCACTTTGCTGAGGAGGGGTACAGTTTTCACCTTAAGGAATTTCTCTTTCAGTTCTTTCACTGTCCGGTCACAGCCTGAGATCCTGTACAAACCTGCCTCAGTCAGGCCTCGCTGCTCGATCTCATTGACACAGAAACGCCAAATTCTTACATTGAATAGTTAAATGAACTTTATAAATTGTCTTATAAAACAACAGTGGATCAGGGAGCAATCAT
This sequence comes from Mus musculus, assembly GCF_000001635.26. Lineage (NCBI taxonomy): Eukaryota > Metazoa > Chordata > Mammalia > Rodentia > Muridae > Mus > Mus musculus. The sequence continues at coordinate 53,221,970 of NC_000084.6, forward strand.
ATTGGTCATTTTAGGTAAAGAAGAGAATATTTTAAATGCCCAATTTAATAGGAGAGGTTGGGCATACAGTCATGCCTGTAATCCTAGCACTTGGGAAGCTGAAATTAGTGGATCACTAAATGCAAGGCCAGTCTGGCCCAGAGAATCAAAACATGTAAGGTGTTTGTGTCAGTCTTGCGTGTCATGGATTTTTTTTTTTAAGATTTATTTAATTTAAGTATGTGAGTACAATGTCTTCAGCCACAGTTAGAAGAGGGCATCAGATCCCATGAGAGATGGTTGTGAGCCACCATGTGGTTGATGGGAATTGAACTTAGGACCTCTGGAAGAGCAGTCAGTGCTCTTAACCACTGAGCCGTCTCTCCAGCCCAGGATAGGTAGGTAGGTAGGTAGGTAGATAGATAGATAGATAGATAGATAGATAGATAGATAGATAGATAGATAGATAGATAGATTTTTTTAATCTCATCTTGTTGTCTTCAAATGTTTTATTGTTGCCTCTGTTTCTATTTGAAACTAAAAGTAGGCCATCTGCTCATTACTGACAAGGAGCTGGTACCACATTAAACACTGGTTTTTATGAGAAGCTAAGGACAGCAAAAGCAAATTTGAAGGAAAATGAAAAGTACGGTGTCTTCGGCAGCCACCTCACCCTTCTTGAATGTCCTTTTTGGAGACTGATACGCAGTGCTTGTGATGATGGAATGATAAGTTATGACTGGCATATTAATCTCCCCTCAATCAGTGTTGAGGCCGGCCATTAAATATTGCCTCAACTAGAAGTATCCTTAGAGACCCAGCCTCTTGGCCTGCCGTATGCCATGTGTTGGAAAGTCTCTAAACCTGAGTTACCAATTTAAAGCTAACTTTCTAGTAACCAGTGTTACACCTTTTTGATCATACCCAATAACTTATAAGCCAATACTCTACGATGAAGACACGCAGAGCATATTACACCTCTAAGACCAGTAAAAAAACAAATGAAGCGGCTACACAAGTCATGAATTTAGACCAATCAAAGAATTTCAACTTTTCTAGCTATAATTATAAGATAAAAAGCACTTTATCATTAGCTAAACACAATAATCACGAATGCAGAGAATTTTCTTAGGACAAACCATCTATCAGCTTTTTTACGCCCCAATACCATGAGGCTGTAGACTCTCTTTTTTTCTTTAAAGAACAGTTTTTCCAGCAGGGGCCTTCCTGCTGTGTGTCTGTTTCCTGGCTAAAGCATGTGGCCACTCTCAGGTTTTTATACCAGCAGAGAAAGATTTAGTCACCTTTATTTTCAAACATGAAACACAGAACATTCATTCAGTCAGTCTGGACATGAACATACATGAGTTGAACACGTGAACGGATTGGTGCACCAGACATTAGACAAGACCTTAGACAAAAACACAAAGAGGGCAGAGAACTTCTGCTGTAAGGCCCAGAGAGAACAAAGCAGGGCACCCCTAAAATTTCTCTCTGTTTCTGGGACATTTTCCTCCCACCTGATGCAGTTTCTGACTGCAGCCATCCGCCTGATTATTAAATCTCTTTTATTAAACCCTTTTCTCACGCCTAAAAAAGCAGCTTCTGGAAGCTGCGGCTAATTGCCTGTTACGTTCCTAGATCTTGAGAATCTCACTGCTGAACCTAAGTGAATCTAGCGCGCAGGTTTAGCGCCGTCTCCAGTACGAATTTTTCTTAATTATTTTCTTCTTCCGTGGAGCTCCAAAACAGCAGTGCTTCTTCCAAATGTCCTCTGCCTTTCTCAGGCCACACGTTGGGCACCATTTTGTTGAGGCTGGCCAGCGGCCCACATGTCCAGGTTCGCGCCTGGAAGGCATCTTGGAATCTGGAAGAAAAGAGGAAACTAGGCGGTGTGAGAAAGGATGGAGCTAAGACAAGGGTTCTGATCAAAGCTCAATTTTACTATTCGGAGACACAGGATTATGAAGAAGGGGGAGAGGCCCATTCCTGCCAAATCATCCTTGGAGTCCAGTTGCAGGTGATCACGTGTTGGCTCCTGAACAGCTAGGCTGCAGGAGCAGCAGTGGGAGTGGCAGAACGATAGGGTGGCAGGCTCCACCCCCGATGCTCTTCTGGTGATAACAGTCAAACCTGATCAGCCAGATTTCAGGCTGGGGGGGGGGGGGGAGGTTACAAATCAGGTAACAGCAGTTTATTGTTAAAGACAATTATGGAAATTATGAAAATTTGGCCAATCAAACCTCATTCTTTGTTTTTGGCTGTCTGCAAATCCAGGCTCTTAAGAGCATAACACTAGGGGAAGGGAGGGGTGTGGCAGACCCTCCCTCCAAGAGTCCATGAATAACTAACAATGGCACTGTTCTTTGGGCTTCTCTAAGATTGCCTGTTCAGCCTACTGCTCACGTAGCCAATAACTGCCAACTTGACACAGGGTCCTGAAATGGTGAGCAGCGTCTTCCAGCTCAACACTGAAGTACCCTTTGACTCCCACAGTCTCACTGTGTCATTGTGCCCTTTAATGACATCCTAAGCACACTGGAAGAGTTAGCACTAGGGCTCCAGTTGGCTCAGCACACTTTCAACACGCCCTCGCCTGACCCGCAAGCCGAATGACCTTGGGTTACTTATTCCATCGTAGCAAGCTGGGTTCTCTTGATCCTTCACTGGTTTCTGGTTTGGGAAGAAAGGGTTGCATCCTGATTACATTCAGTGTCTTTGGCTCTCATAATTTTAACTTTTTAATAAGTATTCTTAAGCTGAGTGTGGTGGCATATATATCTGTAACTAGTACTTGGGAGACTGAGGCAGGAGGCTTATAAGTTTGAGGCCAACCTGGCTACATAGAGAGGCTTTATCTTGCCGAGCAGTGGCGGCGCACGTCTTTAATCCCAGCACTTGGGAGGCAGAAGCAGGTGGATTTCTGAGTTTGAGGCCAGCCTGGTCTACAGTTCAAAACCAAAGGGGGGCGGGGAGTTATCTCAAAAACAACAGCAAAGCCCTCAAGGATTCTTACTAAAAAATGTCCATTTATTTGAGTTGGGTGTGGTGGTACATGTCTAATCCCAGCAACTGAGAGTCTGGGGCAGGACCATGAGTTTGAGGATAGTCCATTTCCAATCCTTACACATCCCACAGAAGCATGCACACAGAGGAAAGCTTTCTGGAAGTCCTTGACCACACCTCTCTTGTGTCTCACTGGTATAAGAAGTGTCTCACCATGCCCTGTACAGGTTTCAGTGTAAATGTCAACACCACTGCGGTCGCTGTTAACACGCGACTGCTAGAACCCAGGAGAGTACCTGACACAACATGTGTAAATAAGGCTCAATGAACTGACCAGGAAAAATTATTCCAGAAGATAGGAAATAATGTTTGCTTCTCAAAAGCTACAGAGGGAGGGGATAGGGGGTTTTTGGAGGGGAAACCAGGAAAGGGGATAGCATTTGAAATGTAAATAAAATATCTGAAAGAAAGAAAGAAAGAAAGAAAGAAAGAAAGAAAGAAAGAAAGAAAGAAAGAAAGAAAGAAAGAAAGAAAGAAAAGAAAAGGAAGGAGAGAAAGGAAGGGAGGGAGGGAGGAAGGAAGGAAGGAAGGAAGGAAGGAAGGAAGGAAGGAAGGAAGGAAGGAAAAAAGCTACAGAGAAAGAATGCAGCCTTACATTGCAGCTTACATTGAAAATAGACTTGACAAATTGGTAATTTGTTGTAACACATCAGATGACTTCTACCATAAATATCAAACCCAGGAGCGGATGCAATGACTCAGCAGGTTAAGGGACCTGACGTGAACTTTGATCCCTGGATCCCACCTGATAAAATTGATGATAGGGTGGCAGGCTCCACCCCTGATAATTTTTAAATAATTTTTTTTAAAAAGCCTGTTGGGAATTGATTTCACTTGCATGATGTCCTTGTATTATATGGTTGCTGTTAATTCCAAGCACGTGGTTTATACATAGCTAAGTAAGTTATTCAGATCCAAATCTTCATCACTAGAATACTAAATAGCTCCAAATAATTGAGTATTTTCTGTTTGTTTGTTTGTTTGTTTGTTTGTTTGTTTGTTTGAGACAGGGTTTCTCTGTGTAGTCCTGGCTATCCTGGAACTCACTTTGTAGACCTGGCTGGCCTCGAACTCAGAAATCCGCCTGCCTCTGCCTCCCGAGTGCTGGGATTAAAGGCGTGCGCCACCACGCCTGGCTATAATTGAGTATTTTCAATTATAATTAATTTAATTAATTCAATTATAATTTAATTTCGACGAAGCTTCAGAAAATAACCAAGACTTATTTCCTCTGACCCACATTTTCTACTAGTGTGTTGGAAACCTCAGATAAACTGCATAAGCCTCTGATACCTACCAGTATTCGTGTGTGAATGTGCCACAGCACTTTTGTGACGGTGACAACTTGCAGGAATCTCTTCTTCCACAGTATGGGTCCTGGGAATCAATTTGTGTCCTCAGGCTTGGCAGCAAGTGTCTTTAGTCAGTGAGCATCTTGCTTGCTATCCCTTTATCCCCTCTTTTCATTTTGTTTTGAGACAGTGTCTGGTGTGGGGATTGTTTGGTATCGTGCTCCTTGCATACACAGAGTCTGGGTTTGATCCCTACTACCACAAGAACTGGGTATGGTGGGGTAACTCAACAGGTGGAGACACGAGACTCATACCTGCAAGGTCATCTGTGGCTATGTAGTTTAACAAGTGGAGACAAGAGAATCAGACGTTAATGGTCACCTTTGCCTGTATAGTTCAAGGGAAGCCTGGGCTTTAAGATGACTTGACCTGTCTCACAAACATTTACATTAATCTCAAAACACTTTTCACCATTGCGCTTCTCTTTTTCCTCATGGCCCTGATCTAATAAAGCCTCTGAGTCTGGAGTGTTTCATTTGTGCTTCAAAATGTAGACTAAACCTCTAATGAAACCGGCTTCCTCAGCATTGGTGGCTCAGGCCTTTAATCCCAGCACTCTGGAGGCAGAGGCAGATGGATCTCTAAGTTCGAGGCCAGCCTGGTCTACAGAGTGAGTTCCAGGACAGCAGGGCTACACAGAGAAACTCTGTCTCAAAACAAAAACCAAAAAGAAAGATAGAAAAAAAATTGGCTTTCTCCAAAGGAAGGAAGCCAGAAGAGTTTCAGAATGGGGTTAAATGGCTTTCACGTTAAAAGATTCCAGGCCGTAAAGTGTATAAAATAATGGGCTTCGTTCATTTTCATACTTGTTGATCATGTTTACTTCCATGTCTCATTTAGTTTTTCTTCTGATTCCCAAATACCCAACCTCTCTCCATTCTATGTTCAATCTTTTTTCAATCTGTATTTTGAATGAGAGAATACGCTGTATGTCTTTGGGTCCTGACATTTCACTTAACATGATGCTATCCAGGTCTATCCATTTTCCTACAAGTAGCATAAATGCATTCTTCTCCCTGGCTGGATAAGTCTGTGCTTTGTTTATACCATATTGTCTTTCTCGCTTCACCCACAGGAGGGTTCCTGAGCTGAGTAACTCACTTGTGAAGTGTGATTAGTGCCATGATAAACAAGAGAGCGTACATAGGTGTGTTGTATGCTGATGTATCTATTCAGGATGGTAGGGTTGGATTGGGTGGTCATCCTTGGTTTAGGTTTTTAAGTAACTTTCACAGTGAGTTCCACAGTAGCTGCCTGCACCCAGCAGCTTTTGCTGTGTGTTTTCTTAACCATTCTGTCTAGGCTGAGACAGAATCGCATTTGCATTTCCCTCATATCTGAACTACGTTGAACTTCCCTTACAACTAACTTCTCATTCCAGATTTCTAAAGAATTACAGAAACTTTCATATTGCCGCCTCAGAGTTGTGACGAGCTAAATGGAAACATGACTTCTCTTGTCTTGGTCCCCTGTATGGGCAGTTATGTGCTTCTCTGAGTCAAGGAGAGGACACATACATAGGAGGAACCATAGACAAGCTGAGCAAGCTTCACCCATTTGAACTCGGGTGGCTGTGCGAATGGAAAATGGCACCTCCTAGGAAGCAAGCCCTGTCACCAGCTTAGGGACACAGAGACATTTTCATATCTGGTACTCACCAGTTAAAAAACATGGTGGAATTTTGAAATACTTCTGATTCTTAAAAGGGGACTAAAGAGATGACTCATCATGAAGAGTGTGTGGCACTATTCCAGCAGCACCCACCTCATCTAGTTCACTGCTACCTATAACTCCAGCTTCAGGGATCTGATAGTCATTTCCCTCACTCACACATGTACACTTAAGTTTAAATATTTTAAAGAAATGTGTATGACAGGGCCTGGAAATGGCTCGGCAGTGAAGAACATTTGCTGCTCTTATAGATACAATTCCTGTCACACACATGGTGGCTCAAAACCATCGGGAACTCTTAAGCCCATGGGATCTGGCACTCTCTGCCCTCCTAGGGCGCACCAACATACATAAAACATACATAAACATACATAAAATTCATGCAGGTAAAATTCTCCTATACATGGGACCTTAAAAGTGGAAAATAGAAATGTGTGTGTGTCTTTCTTTCAAACTACAGGTAAGAGACTGAGTAGAATTGCTATCCCTTCACTAAAATTCACAATAAATAAGATCATGCCTAGTCTTTACAGTAAAGAACAAAGCTAAGTAATAATGGAAAGCAAACATGAAAACTGAGAGGATTATATTTTCTATAGCCAGACTTTAAGAAGTGAAAAGAAACAGGTAAGATTACTATTTAATCAAGACACTCCAAAATATTTTAATATGTGACACAGTATATTGAGTGTTATTGAGATATTTTGTCTTCTGTTGCATGTAGCTTTTGCTACCCCGCCTAAACTCCAGGAATGGACCGCTCTGCTCTACCAGTCCCCACCCAGAGAATATTGGATCCGCAGATGAAAACACAGACACACACAGTCTCCTGCATCAATTTTTTATATCTAGTGTGTATTTTAAACTATAACCACATCTTTAGTCATAGCTTATCAGTTATCACATGTGGCAGTTGGCTGATGTGGATAGCATAGGTTTAGATGATGTCTATAGGAATAACAGTGCATCAGGGAGCTTATTTTCCACCCTAAATCCATCGAAGAAACGGAATAAAGGAACTCCAGGTTATCCTACATCAGGTGAAATTTAGGAGCAAGATTTTACAGCTGTTGTGCGTGCATGACGAGGTACTCGAGAGCTGCTATGAATAAGGCATAGCGGCACTGAACTTCCAGAAGGAGTTAGAGGCTGCCCAGTTCTAATTACAGATAAGCTGATCTGGGCCTTAAATCGTGGCCGGACTATATGGTTCCTCTTGAATTTGTATTCTATTCATGTGAGATGTGTTTCTTCTTGGTGTGTGGTAAGCCATTCAAGATTCCTATTCTAATTGTCGAATGTTCTAGGAAGTCCTTTGGGACCCAGAGCCTGTTTCTTCACAGTGTTGCTTCAGGAGCTGCTAAGAATAGATGGCTGTAGACAACGGGGAAGTTGTGGCTTGCCGGGCCACTTTTCAATGCATGTGACATGTAAAAAGCTTAGTTTCCTTCTTTATTACATGCTTCTAAACTTTTACTGAAGACAAATACTCTTAAGTAATTTTCTCATTTGGGAAAGACAGAGAGTTTTTAATTAAAGACAAATCCAGTTGAAATTACCCACTTGATTTTGGTTTGTTTGTGACAGGCCTCACACTTCAGCCCAGTCTGGCCTGAAACTCACTGTATAATCAGAGGCAGCATCAAACTTAATCTCAGGTTGATCTTCCTGCCTCAGCCTCCCCAAATATGGGATTGCAGGTAAGTACCACTGCACCTGAGTTTACCTACTTCTTAATAAACAGAAAATATTTTTATCAATGTCAGCTAACACAATAAACTATTCTAAAGGAATACTTTGATGGGGAGAATGTTCTATTTTAAACATATGTATAACTTTAATAAAACTAAATACAAATTTATCTTCCTGCTTCTTTATTGTTCCATAGTTAAACCATTGATTTTAACCTATATTTATTCTAGTTCTCCCAGTGTTCTCCCTGGATGTATGTGCAGTATTCTCACTGTATGTATGTGCAGTGTTCTCACTGTATGTATGTGCAGTGTTCTCACTGTATGTATGTGCAGTGTTCTCACTGTATGTATGTGCAGTGTTCTCACTGTATGTATGTGCAGTGTTCTCACTGTATGTATGTGCAGTGTTCTCACTGTATGTATGTGCAGTGTTCTCACTGTATGTATGTGCAGTGTTCTCACTGTATGTATGTGCAGTGTTCTCACTGTATGTATGTGCAGTGTTCTCACTGTATGTATGTGCAGTGTTCTCACTGTATGTATGTGCAGTGTTCTCACTGTATGTATGTGCAGTATTCTCACTGTATGTATGTGCAGTGTTCTCACTGTATGTATGTGCAGTGTTCTCACAGTCTGTATGTGGTAGTGTTCTCATGGTATGTATGTGCAGTGCTTTCACTGTATGTATGTGCAGTGCTCTCACTGTATGTATCTGCAGTGCTCTCACTGTATGTACATGCAGTGTGTGTTTTGTGGCTGTACATGCATATATGCACATGTTAGTAAGATCTTAAACTGAATGTTGGGTTTTAAATTTCAGTTAGAAATATTTCTCAGTAACTAAGTAAGAAAACAGAGATGGGAAAGGGTCTGGAGATCTCTAAAGAGACTGAGATCTCTGCTCCTTTAGATTGTTCAGTCCGTGTGTAGTTCACATCACATTTGTGTGGCCCGACTGCCTGGATGGGTCTGTATATTTCACATTCTTAAGGAATGGTGAGGCTCTTGTTTCTTGTAGAGCACAGTGTGTTACAGCCCAAACAATGTAATAGAGTGGGTTAGGAACACAGTCTGCGTGGGGAAGGGAGGCAGGGACTGGAGAGATGGCACAGTAGTTATAAGTATTTCATGTTGCTCGCAAAGTACCCAGTTCCCAGCATCCAGCTCATGCAAGCTCACAACTACCTTTAACACCAACTCCAGGGCACATGATGCATTATTTTGGCGTGCGTGGGTGCACACACACACACACACACACACACACACACACACACACACACACACATGAAGTAGTCAAATCCTACTTGATGGATCCACATAGAGCTTAAACAAGTTCTCTATCTCTTAAGACTTAGTCTTTTCATCTGTTAAATGGGAAGCTTACCTTGGCTGATAGGAGTGCTCTAGCAGTAGCAAATGCTTATTATTTCTTAGTACACATCCTGCAGTATTTACTGGGCACTTAACCCCACTCTGAACAAAGCACACCTAAATTTTTATTAGTTCATCCATCTTTAGTCCTATGCTTGATTAGAGAAGTATGTTGGTTAGATTATGTCAATGCAAACCTAGACATTTCTGGGAAGAGAGAATGTCAGTTGAGAAATTACATCTATCAAATTTTCCTATTGGCATGTCTGTGGGACATTTTCTTGATGACTGATTGATGGCAGGAGGAGCCAGCCTACTGTAGGTAATGCTATTCCTGGATAAGTGGTCCTGGGCTATATAGAAAAGCGAGCTGAGAAAGCTACAGGAATCAAGGCAATAAACTGTGTTCCTCTGTTGTATCTGCTTCAGGTTTTGCCTTCAGGCTCCTGCCTTCAGTGATAGACCGTAAAGTGAAGTATAAGCCAACCAAACCCATTCTTCCAAGAGTTGTTTTTAGCTATGGTTCTTTGTCACAGCATCAGAAAGTACACTATGGCAGAAACCAATAGGGTTCCCTCCCAGAACAGTCTACTCAGAAGATCTGCAATGGGTGTCTTCAGGCCAGGAACTCAGGTGTGAAAAAATGGTTGTAGTCAAAACCATTTTCTATCCATTTAGTAACAGTTTAGAACTACAACCACTACCAAAAACAAAACAAACAACAAAAATCCCATGTGCTTAAAGACCATTGTCAGTGGCTCTCTAAAAACATCTGGAGTCAGCCTAATGGGGGAGATCTGTAGTCCCAGCCAGTCCAGAGGTGAAAACATGACTACCAGAGGTTCAAGGCCAGCTGGACAACTAGGCCTATTTCAAGGTAAATATATATATTTCATGATGGCATCAGATGACCATTACAGATGGTTGTGAGTCACCTTGTGGTTTCTGGGATTTGAACTCAAGACCTCTGGAAGAGCAGTTAGTGCTCTTAACTGCTGATCAATCTCTCCAGCCCTTCCACAATATTCTTATGGGGGCCCTCTGAGAGGCCCACAAATTTATCCAAGGTAAGCCAGGTTACTGAAGGGAAAAGTAAGAGTCCTAGGGAAATCCTGGAGAGACTCTTGGAAGCCTGCCACACCTACACCTCTCTTCAATCCTGAGGCTAGGGAAAAACCAGTCAGCTGTAAACACAGCCACTGTTAACCAAGCAGTCCCTTATATTCGGCCTAAGCTCCAATGCTTGGAAGGGTTTACAGGTAAGCAGCTGACAGAACTTGTAGCTATAACAAAAAAAGAAAAAAAAAGTCTTCAACTGAGAAATCCCAAGGATTGAGAGACCAGGGGACTGGCCAAAGTACTAATAGTTGCCACCCCCAAGATCATAAGGACACCAAGGAACTGAAAGTCTTGGCTCATGGATGAGGAAAAAGTAAGTGGAGCCCAACCGACAGGGAGTGCCTGTCCTTGGGTGACACCAAAGAAGAATCAATGTGCTTACTGAAGGAAATGGGCCATGGAAAAAACAAGTACCCCAGGAGGAAGCCCCAAGTCTTAGAGTTAGAGGAGCTCAATGACTGAGCAAGTTGGGGCTCAATTCCCCTTCATGAGACCTGGGTAACCCTAAAGGTGAAAGGGAAACCCATAGGCTTTCTGGTCGACACTGGGGCTCAACATTCAGTTCTGAAGGAGCCATTAGGACCCTTATCAGGAAAGGAGGTATGGGTACAGGGTATGACAGTCTCCAAGCACTATTATGGACTACCCAAAGAAAGGTGGAATTGGGAATGGGAGGGGTAACCCATTCATTCCTGGTCAATCTCCTACTCCCTCTTGGGGTGAGATTTACTCATAAAAATAGGAGCCCAGATATACTTCAACCCTGAAGGGTAGACATACTAGATCAGAAGGGCCCTATCCATGTTTTGACTCTGGCCCTTGATGAGGAATACAAACTGATTCCCCAGCCTCTCCCTGTCACAGGAGAGGACACTTAACTCAACCAAATCTTCTTTAGGATCCCAGATGTCTGGGCAGAAAACAACCAGGTGGGACTGGATCATTATCAGGCCCCAAGTCTGATCCAGCTGGAAGCTGAGGCTACCCTAGCCCAGATCAGGCAATCTCCTAGAGAGACAGAAATAGACACAACACTGCATAATCAACAGATTCTGGGAATCGGAGATCTTGGTCCCATCAGTCACCCTGGAATAGCCCTCTACACTTCCTGTTAAAAAAAACCCCACTCTAATGATTACCCACCAGTGCAGGATCTGAGGGAAGCCACATAAGGGTGGAGGGCATCCATCCTAGTGTCCCAAACCCTTAGACTCTACTGAGAAGTTTGCCCCAGAGTAGACTATCTAGACAGTGCTTGACCTGGAGGATTCCCTCTTCAGCTTGCCTCTGACATCCTAAAGTCAACCCATTCAAGTTTGCCTTGAATGGCAAGATCCAGAGAAGGTCTTCAATGGACAACTGACCAGATTCGCCTGCCCCAGGGTTCAAGAACTCACCCACCATCTTTGACGAGACCTGGATGAGTACCAGAGAGCCCACCTTTACATAAGTCTGCTTCAATATGAAGATGGCCTTCTTTTTTTTTTTTTTTTTTTTTTTTTTTTGGTTTTTTTCGAGACAGGGTTTCTCTGTGTAGTCCTGGCTGTCCTGGAACTCACTTTGTAGACCAGGCTGGCCTCGAACTCAGAAATCCGCCTGCCTCTGCCTCCCAAGTGCTGGGATTAAAGGCGTGCGCCACCACACCCAGCCTGTAGATGGCCTTCTTGTTGCGGCCTCCTATTTTCAGTCTGACATTCTGGCTGAATATGACCAAAATAAGTTCTTGGAATCTTCTGAAGCCCTCCATCGGGCTCTGGCCTGCCTTTGTGAGATTTTTTCCCCCTTCCCTAACCCCATTTCTTTGAACTGGGTGATGAAGTCTGGATAAAGAGGCACAACCACAACTCACATGGTGATTCCCCACCCCCATTGCTGGGCAGGTAAGACAGCATCCAGATTTGAATACATCACAACCATGTCAAACCAGTAGGGCACGAGACATCCCTATAGCCGAAACATTGGTGGGAACACCTTCCAGACAACTATGTACCCGAGGCCAGCACAGGACTGTGGTGAGCTATTGTCCACTCACGACATCCACTCAAACTAAGAATTTTAAAAAAATCCTGTCTCAGACACACTCGGCTGTGCCCTACACAATGATGGGTCCCAATAGGTCTCCAAAGGACTCCATCTACTTGTTCCTCATACTTATTCTGTTCAGAGATCAGATTCCAGTGGACACAAATCTTCACCAAGCTGTTAGCACCAAATGGATACTTTGAGGCTCCAGGATACTGAGATGCTGAGAGAACCCCACAAGATGTAAGGCGGGAGGCGCAGACTTGGCTGGCCTGATGAGTACCACGGTGAGTACTAATTTTCCTGTTTTCAACCTAGGCCTTTGGGTCCTGGCTGGATACAAATGGAAGGATTTGAGTCCAAGAGGTAAACCCTGGAGCGGGAGAGATGGCTCAGTGTTTAAGAGAACTGACTGCTCTTCCAGAGGACCTGAGTTCAATTCCCAACAACCACATGGTGGCTCACAACCATCTGTAATGGGATCCGATGTCCTCTTCTGGTGTGTCTGAAGAGAGCAATGGTGAATACATATAATAAATAAGTATTTTAAATAAAGAAAGAAAGAAAAAAAAAACGAACAACATCAACAACAAAACTCCCTTATAAACTCAATCTTGTCCCTGTCATCACATCCCTCCCTAGGGCCTTTGACACCTCTGTCCTGTTTAAACAACTCAACTTTACCTTCAATTTTATTAACTCTACCACTAACCTCATTAGAAAAGATTATTGGCTCTGTCTGGAACCTAGGCCCCCATATTATACTGGCTTGGCTACCACAGGAAATTTGTCAACACCTTGAAAAAGCCTGCCAAGGTGTTCCTTGGGAAGGTTTCCAGTCCTTACCCTGTAAGCTATAACTGGAAAGGGACTATGCGTAGTAAGAAAAGAGGGAGGACTAAATAGCTTCCTTCACCTTAAACATCTTTGCAATCAGACCCTTACCATAGAAGCCAGCAACTCCTACCTCATGCCTCCTCCCCCCAATAGAACTTGGTTTGCACGCACCTTATGTTTAACCCCTTGGAAACATCCACAGATGCTTAAAAATCCCAGTGTATGTGTTCTGGTTACCCTGTTCCCTCAAGTCTCTACTTTCCCTTCAGTACCTCCATGAAGACAGCTCTGGCTCATCACATGGAAAGACGAGATTTTGGAGCCTCCGCAATTCTACTTTTAGGGAGTGTATAGGGTCTGGCATAGCTGTGGGAATCCGTACTGGTGCTTCAGACCTTATCAAAGCAGATCAGACTCTGCAAGTCCTAAATAAACTTATAGACTCAGCTCAATTAGAAAAGTCTATCCATCAGTTAGAACAGTCATTAGACTCATTAGCTGAAGTAGTACTACAAGATAAAAGGGATTGGACTTACTCTTCCTGCAACAGGGAGGGCTCTGCCAAGCCCCAGGAGAGCAATGCTGTCTCTACACCAACAACGCAGGCATTATCAGAGACAGCCTGGCCATGGTCTGCCAGAGACTAGGGGACAGGGCTAAACTCGGACAACAGAGTCAAGCCGATATGAGTCATTGTTTTCCTGGTCTCCCTGGCTAACTACACTAACTAGTGTAGTGGCTAACTACACTAACTAGTGTAGTGGCTGACTACACTAGCTAGTGGGAACTGTTGTGCTTGTGTGGGACATGCTGTAGTCAGATTTGTACGAGAACAAATCCCTATAGTCTAATGGATGATTCTTATAGCAACAATACCAGCTCCTGGAGATATTTCAAGGATTCAAGATGAGATATCTCAAGGATTCAAGATGGAGCCTTCATCAAGGAGGGAATGAAAGGATGACATAAACCCCATTTGTCTCCATTTTAGGACTGGGTCTGACATCAAGAGGAAAGTCACCAGACTCAGGAGCCAGGCCATAAGTCACCAGCTCCAGGAACAGACCAAAATTCTAGGAACAAGGTCATAAAACCTCCCTCCCAAAGAACAGTCTGGAGATAACCACAAGAACAGGAAAATGTCTCATCTCCGGATGGGCCATCTGGGTTGGGCAGCCTTATATGGTTTGGGTCTCTCATCCTGTGCTTAAACGTTCATGACACAGGAATGCAATCTGCTGACCACCTGGGCATGAGCCAATCAGAAACCAACTCATGTAACTTCCCCTGCATCCACCAAAGAAGATTTGCATTACTTAACACTAGCTAAAATTCTCCTAGTTCCCTATAAAAAGGCCTGTGTGCCTTTTGTTAGGGGTCACCATTTTGATGAATAGTAGACCCCTGAATGCTGAACTTCTGCAGACTAAACATTTTTTGCTTTGCATATTATTTGAGTCTGGGGTATCATTCTAGGCAATTATTGGACCCTTATAGACTACTGGATAAACATAATGTCTAAGCAAAGGTTAGAGGATGTAAGGCACATGGAAACTGTTCCCAAAAGAAAGGACGTAGTCCTCCGAGTAAAGGAAATGGAAGGCATACTGGGAAAACTGTAGGAATTTGAACCTGAAAGACTTTATTGTCTTAGTAAAGCAAAAAAATGAAACCATTAATTACCAGAGATCTCAAAAAGGAACATCAGTTGCCAAAACAATGAATGACAGGTGTTTAGGAAAAGATAGAGATACGAGAGAACAGTGGATGAATAATGAGTGTTAGAGTTTGGAAAACTCGAGCTTACAATGAAGCTGTGCCAGTAGGCAGAGGTCGTAGGATCTTTGTGAATTCAAGGCCAGCCTGGTCTGCATAGGGAGTTCCAGGAAAGCCAGGGCTATACAGGGAGATCCTTTCTCAAACAGCAACAAAAAAAAAAAAAAAAAAAACAAAAAAAAACAATGAAATCAACACACACACACACACACTCATTTTCTTCAACTATCAGAAGGCAGGACCTAAAACACTGAACACTGTTGAATTTATTTGGCGTTTTGGACTGCTGGTGACTATGAGAGAATGTTAAGTGAGGAAGATATGCTAAGAACACTGAGAAGAGAGAACTGGGGACAGAACTCAGTGGCAGAGTTCTTGCCTTTAAAGCCCTGGGTTCAATCCCCAGTACCTGGCAGGAAATAGGGAATGGATAAAGCAAAGAGTATAGGCCATCAGATTGCGACTACATGAGCCCTCTATCCAAGAAATAGAAAGGAAGGCTACATTGCCTGGTACAACAATGGGATACATTTGCTATCCCAACATGCAGAGGCAGAGGCAGAGGCAGAGGCAGAGGCAGAGGCAGAGGCAGAGGCAGAGGCAGAGGCAGAGGCAGAGGCAGAGGCAGAGGCAGAGGCAGAGGCAGAGGCAGAGGCATGATGGCAGTTCACTAGCCTGGTCTACACAGTGAATCGTGTAGGGCGGCACAGTGAGATCTGTTTCAACAAAGTAACAACAACAACAACAACAACAAAAGGGGGTGAGGGAGACAAGTTCAAACTAATGTAATTCAAGACCACCAAGCCAGCACTGCAAGAAGATACAGAGATTCAACACACAGAAGAAGAAAGTGTCACTCAATAGAAAAGATGAAAGAATACATTTCATGAAAGAACACCATGCAGGCAGCAGCAAGCTCTCTGGCTTTCTTGGGAGGTCACCAACCCAGCCCACTTAGCCCTGAGCACCTGGAACCCAAGCTGCTTCTGGAGTGCAAGGGCAGCTTAGCTATGCTGGCTTTTGGGCCTCCCTTGAGTGGAGACTGCTGAGATTCTGAAGGTGTTGGTGGATTTGTTCACTTGGCTGGAAGGGAATGTTCATTCCACACACAAGGGAACCATGGCCAAATAGTGTCCCCACTGGGAGAAGTGCGGAATAGCAGAGGTAGCCCAGGTCCCAAAGACTTCGAACCGCTGGCCCAGTGCTTAACATGTCCCACCCCCACCCCCACCCCCAGTTTGTAGTTGAGGACTGCCTAGACTTTAGACTGGACCTCATGAATTTTGTGAGGTTTTTTTCCCCCCAAGGGAAGTAAAGGTAAGGCTAAGTTGGATGTATTAGGAATGTCTGCTAAGTGTCTGGTTTTCTTCAAGTGGCTGCTGCCAGGAAAACCCTATGGCAAGGCCTGCAGGCCTGTGCTTGTGCTGTGGAAGCAAAGATTCAGCTGAGGAGAGAGAAAGAGATTATAAAGGAGTCATGATGGCAAAGATGGTAAGATCCTCTAATCTCAGCAGTCAGGAGGCTGGAGTGGGAGGACTGCCAGGCTGAGGCTAGCCTGGACTGAGTAATGAGGTTCCAGCTCAGAAAGGAAGGGAAGGAAAGGCGATGGAGGGGGAGACGATTGTTGAGAAGGTACGGGGAGAAGGGGAAGGGAGGGGAGGGAAGACCAAATCTCTGACAGGGCTGGCTGGAGGCCTCAGTGCTGTGTCCCTGGCAGCTTCCCAAGAGGCCATTGCTTCACAAGTACATGTGTCAAAACAAGACTTCTTACTTTAGAACATTCTGGATATCTGGACAATGAAGTCCTCCTGGAGGACATGAAGCTAGTCTGACTTGTGCCAGTGTGCAGTGATGTCATTACAACTGGGTGTGGTGGCACATGCCTTTAATCACAGCAGTTGGGAGGCAAAGGCAGGCAGCTCTCTTTGAGTTCTAGGCCAGCCTGGAGTTCAAAAGACAACAAAGTCTAGCAGGTATGGTTGCTCAGGCCTGCAATCCCAGTACTCAAGAGACTAATGTAGAGGGACTGCCACAGATTTGAGACTAGAGTGGGCTACATAAGGAGATCTAGAACAAGACCCTGTTAAAGACAAAACAAAATGTGCAGGATTAAGGCACAAGATCCAATTATCTGTTGTCTCCAAATATACAAACTTCACTGGCAATGCCTTATAGAGAAATTGTGTGACTCCAGGGTGTTAATACATTTGCTAAGTAAATGGAAGCCCGAAGCTAGCATGTGCAGTTATGCTTACAGTGGACAGAATAAACTTCAAGCCAAAATTAATCCACAGAGACAAAAAGGGCATGTATTAATATAGGGAAATTCTACTTCTTTGCTGCATATAGAATACTCATGAGTATATAGGCACTGAATGTTGAGTGTCCTAGTTACATAAACACAGTCAGACATAAAAGAACAGATACGTCCTAATATAATAATAGTGGGTGATGTCAGGAGCTTACACTACCAATAGTAGGTCATCCAAACTAAAAGCTAACAAAGAAACATCACCATTATTTTACATAATAGATCAAGTGGAATTCTTCTAACATATGCGAAATGCACATTCTTCTCATCAGGAACTTTCTCTAAAATTACCGCATGCCATCGACATGGCTTGGGCATCGCTGTGGTGGGTAAACCGAGGCAGCCAGCCCTTGGGGGTCAGTGCTTAGCACTGCTGAATCGGGTGGGTGGATCCAGATGCCTATAGGGGCTGCTGTCAAAGGCAGCCAGCGGTTAGAGAAGAGGCTCAGCAGACTTTTTTTCTGAGGGAACAAAGCTCAATTTACTGGGGGGGGGGGGGGCTGGCACTCCCTGAGGCCAGCAGAAAATTGTGAACTCTTTTAACTCCTTGGAGCCCGTGAGAAAATGAAGGAAAGAAAGAGAATTCATGCACACACAGAATGGACAAAACAAAAGGCGGAGTCCAATAACTTCATACACACAAATATACATGCACACATACAGACACGTACGCACACATACATGCATACAGACCTACAGACAGACACAGGCACATTCACACACAGAATGGCTAGAGCAAAGCTCCAGCAAGCAGGCTCCAAACACTCCACACATACACACATAAATACACACAATTGGTGGATGGAAGGAACAGTGTTCCAGCCCCCAGTTGCATAACCTTTACACAGACACAGTTGATGGATGGGAGAGAGAGTGTTCCAGCCACCCCACCCCACCCCACCCCATCCTTTATACTTCCCTTCATAGCCTATATATCCCAGCAAAACCTTTCAAGCAGTATACAGTTACAATGTGATTGTGTTTTAGTTTTCTTCTAGTAAATGTGAATGACAAAACACAGGTTTCCAATACCTTTACAAGAAATAACATTATGTAGTACAGATAAAGAAAATTATTCTAAAAAAACCCACCTACATTCATAACCAATCAACTTACTATAGAGTAACGAAGTGTAAGCGAGCAAGATAGTTTTCTCAACTAGTTTCTCTTACTGGCAGGCAGAAATTTGCAGTTACAAAGCAAGGATTAATTATTTTATTATCTATCTTTAAAAGTAATCTTTTAAGAATCTTATAAGAATCACAAATCTAAACTTTTATATAAAAATCAATCATCTCCACCTTAAATCCTCACAATGCATATCTACTCAGCAACGCTTAATAAATCATATCAGGAAGCTAAGGGCAAATATGGGTATAAGAAATCAGTTGCCGGGCGAGGTGGTGCACGCCTTTAATCCCAGCACTTGGGAGGCAGAGGCAGGTGGATTTCTGAGTTCAAGGCCAGCCTGGCCTACAGAGTGAGTTCCAGGACAGCCAGGACTACACAGAGAAACCCTGTCTCGAAAAACCAAAAAAAAAAAAAAGAGATCAGTCATAACCAGCCCAGCCTCAATGAGAGTCACATCAGCCAGTGCTGCCATTGTTCTTGTTCCCTGACCATAAAGGGTCCCTAGCTTTACTAATGAGCTGAACTTCAGATTTTGTCCCCTAAGATTTTCTGCATCAGAGCCAGTAGTAAAAGCATCTCAACCTAGCTTCACTAACAACTTTATTTTTCCAAATGTTTTCTAAGGACGGTGGTCATTGCTGACCATCTACATCTCTAAGTTCTTCTCTAGGGTAGTGATAATATTATTAATGTGTTTCCTCCAGGAGCAAGGCCTGAAAGAGATCAAGCATTAGTACTGTGAGTGTCAGAGATACTGTCTAGTGATGGAATTGAAGTCTTCTTAAAGTTTTCATGTAACTCTTAGATTACAGGGAAGTGAGGGTGGCAAGCAGAGCAGAATTCTATAACAGCATAAAGTCCTCAAGACACGTAGTCCTGGGGGCGGGTGCTATGGTAACCCATGGGTTGCATTCCATGAGTTCCAAAGACATTGGTCATTCCTCCTGCATGGCCCTCCACAATCACATTTTAAGATATTAAGCAAAGAAAAAAATCAGGGGCTGGCAGGATGGCTCAGTGGTTAAGAGCACTGACTGGTCTTCTGAAGGTCCTGAGTTCAAATCCCAGCAACCACATGGTGGCTCACAACCACCCATAATGAGACCTGACGTCCTCTTCTGGTGCATCTGTAGACAGCTACAGTGTACTTACTTATAATAATAAATAAATCTTTGGGCCAGAGCGAGCAGAGACCGAGTGAGCCGGGCAGAATGAAGCGAGCAGGGCCGACTGGAGTGAGCAGAGGTCCCAAAAATTCAACTCCCAACAACCACATGAAGGCTTACAACCATCTGTACAGCTACAGTGTACTCATATACATTAAATAAACAAAAAAATAAATACATAAATCTTTTAACAAAAAGAAAGAAAAAAATCAGAATAATCTCTTGCAATTTACTTGATTAAGGAGGTCTAGAATTTGAAAGCAACAAAAAATATACAAATACACAGACACTAAACAAATCAGTTGTGAATGGAAGAAATCAGAGGAGACACTTAAAACCTGCTCCAGTTAAATGGAAACAGAAGCACAACTTGGTAGAGCAGTGGGAACAACAGAGGCAGTTCAAAGAGGAAAGTTTATAGCTGTGAGTGCTTCTGTTCCAAAGCAGATATGGGACAGGAAAGTGGCTTAGCAGGTAGACTATTTGCCAGGTTGGAATCCCTAAAGTCCACAGAAAAGCCAGGTGGGCATGGTGGGCTGCCTCTAACCCAGAACACAGAAGGCAGAGACAGAGGACGGTCAGAAGAAGTCGGCTAGCTAGATTATCTGCGACTGGTGAGCTCCAGGGACTCAGGAAATTAAGTGCAGGGTGACTGAAGAAGACACCATACCACAATACAACTTAAAATTTCCACATATGTGTGCACACATGAACATGCATGTATGTACCCACACACTAGTGAATCTGTATGCACACCACCCAAACACATGCAAAAAAAAAAAAATCCAAGATGTCACAAATAACTTAATGATGTACAAAAACAAGCCAAACCCAAAGTAGTAGATAGAACAAAATTATAAGGACCCATGAAGGAATTGGGGAATGGAAACCATGAGCAGTGTCCAGGAGGACAAGTATTCGGGGTACACCACTTGGGAGGAAGCCAGGCTAGCAGTTCGAAAAGTAGACTAGAGGGCTAGGGAGAAGGCCCAGCGGTGAAGAGCACTGACTGCTCTTCCAGAGGTTCTGAGTTCAATTCCCAGCAACTACATGGTGGCTCACAACCATCTGCAATGGGATCTGATGCCCTCTTCTGGTGTGTCTGAAGACAGCTACAGTGTATTCATAAGCATAAAACAAATAAAAAAGAAAAAGAAAGAAAGAAACAAAGAAAGAAAGAAAGAAAAGTCCCGAGTTCAATCCCCAGCAACCACATGGTAGCTCACAACCATCTGTAATGGGATCCGATGCCCTCTTCTGGTGTGTCTGAAGACAGCCACAATATACTCATATACATAAAGTAAATAAATTAATAAATAAATCTTAAAAAAAAACCCATACCCATAGTTGGAGGTTCCTTTCTATTTAAGCTACTTGGGGACAAGCATAAGTGGGCTCTACTACAACAGAACTCATTCCACAAATGAAAGACCTCTGCTATGCAAGCTATGTAAGCCAGGTGTGGCTGGCCAAGCCTGTAGTCAGAACCGTGGGAGAACCAGGCATTCAAGGTTATGCTCAGTTACACAGCTTCAGGCTAACCTTGGCCACATCACCTCACTAAAGAAAGAAAAAGGGAATGTTTTCTGTCATCATCTGGATAGCCAAACCAGATAAAAACAAAAGTATAGATGCAAACGTTCTCCATAAAATACTTGCAAACAGAATTCACTATGATACATTTAAAACAAGATGCCCCCACAATCTTGTTGGGGAGTGGAGAAGTAAGAGGAGCTACTGGGAAACGAGAATGTTTCAGCATATGCAAGCTAATAACTGATAAGACATATTATTAGACTCTGAGACAAATCACTTGGCCATTCCAACAGATACAGAAAAGGCCTTGGGTATTCCTTCATGATGTAAGCCCTAAATAAACAATGGCCAGAAGAGACATAGCTCAACATGGGAAAGCCTACACAGTATAAACCTACAGACAACCTCAATGAAGTGGAGAAAAACTGAACAACGCATTGGCTACAAAATTAAAGCAAAAGAAAAGGGGTGGTGGAGATAAATATTCTTGCTCTTGGCAGCTGCAAGTATCCTGTGTATGGGTGTGGGGGTTGCAAACCTACGATCCCTGTCACATAACAAGAGGGCAAGGCAAGAGGATTTTGAGTTTGACTCCAGCCTGGACTACATAGTGAGATCCTGTTTTAAAAAACAAACAGCTTCACTACAAAACCAAAATCCCAAAGACATCAAAAGGCAACCCACCCATTGGCACTGCTGACTTCCTGAGGTAAGTCCTATTGCAAAGTGTTAACCCAGGACACTTACTTCCTCACCAGGACATGGCATGAAGTGTAAGTGCAAGGCCTTTTCTATGCCACTAGCTTTGTCTAAGTATTTAGATTATATAAAGCCTTCTAGAAAAATGCACCAGACATAGCACCACAGAGAAGTCTCTTAGTTTGGTTTTTATCGCTGTTTAAAAAAACATTATGATCAAAAGCAGCTTGGGGAGGAAAGGGTTTATTTCAATTTATAGTTGTAAAGCACTATGAAGGGAAGTCCCGGCAGGAGCTCCAGGCAGGAACTGAAGCAGAGCCTGAAGACCAGGAAGGTTGCTGTTCTCCCACAGCTTGGTCAGTTTGCTTTCATATACCAGCAATGACCAACTTCTAAGAGCTGCTGGCTTTGTTTATATCAATTAGCAATCAAGAGAAATGCGCCCGTGCTCCCCCCCCCCCCCTTCTCTACTGGTAATCTAATGGAGGCGTTTTTCTCAACTGAGGTTCCCCTTCCTATTTGATTTGAGCTTGGGTCAAGTTGACAAAACATTAAACTGGGCAGGAAGTACTGTGCGTTTATTTATTATTTGCTCTCTCTGTATGTGTTGGTCAGAGGACAATCGGTGCAATTGGTTCTCTTGCCACCGTGTGGGTTCTAGGTGGGTCATCACGCTTGCTGCAAGCATTTTGACCTACTGAGCCATATCATTGGTTCTAATAGTTTTTTGTTTTTTTTGTTTTTTTTTTTTTCCTTTTGGACGAGGCTCATTCTGTAGCCCAGGCTGTCCGGGAATTTACAGATAATCTACTCAGCTTCCTTAGCTCTGGAACTAAAGGCTAAGTAAGGCCTTCACACCCCACCCCTAACACATTTTGTTCTGTTCTGTTTGTTTGTTTAAGGCAATTGTACTCTTGATTAGATTCTCTTGGAGGAAAGGGGCATTCTCTCTAAAATGTACCCTAGAGACAGCGAAATCACACATTACAATGTGATACTTGCCAGGGGCCAAGGAAATCTACAAAGTAGTCTCTGAATCAGCAGGGGCCAAGGGATTGTGGAACTCTATCTGGAGGAAAAGGTGGCTACAGGTTAAGAGCTCACATCCCGAGGCTCTAGGTAGCTGAGCCAGGAGGATGCTTCTTCAGATGAGGTGATGGAAAAGGGCCTTTTATAGTTCACAGCAGGCAAGTTTTAAAGCAAGAAGCTTTAAAGAGAAAGGTCACTTTCTCTATGATTTAGGGTTTGCACCGTCCTCTGCCCACAAGGGCAAAGTGAGTTGAGTGCGACTGTTTACTTACTGTGCCCAGAAAGCCTCTGGCTGCTCAGTTTGGTTCTTGACAACCCACCACCACGGCACATCTTAGTGTCCCACAAGTGACTTCCAAATTCTGCTCTAATCTAAGGAAGAAACTCAGTTTCCTTGAGTAACAATAACCAAGTTTCCTGAACCACTGAGGCTGTTAAACTCCAGCCAGAGAGGCAGGAACTTCTGGTCACCGCCAGGCTTGTCCCATCACCTCTTCCATCCTATCCACTTTCTGTCTCTCAGAGGCAGGCAGTGAAGGTCTTGGAACTAGAACGCGCACCAGCCACATTGATGCGGTGCGATTCTATTCTCAGGCTGGGAAGGCTTAGCTAGCTGAACGGGGCGCAGCACCAGAACCCCGGTGAAAGTTGGCAGGGCTTGCCCATCAGAACGAAAGCCGAAGCAAGCTGGGCAGCATCTCGAAGCGCCGTCTTCTTCCCTCCTCCGCCGCCTCCCAGTCTCCGGTAGCGCCCCACAGATCCCCCTCGGAGCCCGCAGGCAGGGCTAGGGCGACCCGGGTGGCGCCCCGCGTGGCCGCGCACACCCGCCGATGCAGACTCCGGCCCGCAAGCCCCGCCTCCCGGGCCCAGCTGATCCGCGCCGCCCTGCAGGCCCCACACCTCGGCCCCGCCGAGCCCCACGCCGCCCGCGCCCGCCAACCTCGCGCCGCCGACTAAGGTCCGGGCCGCGCACCTCGGGCCGCGCGCGCGCCGGGAGGGGAGCGGGAGGCGGGGCGGTCTACGCGGTGCGGCGGAGCGGTGAGTGGCGCGGCCCCGCCGCGGCCATGGAGGTCTACATCCCGTCCTTTCGCCACGAGGACAGCGATCTGGAGCGCGGCTACACGGTAGGCCGGTCCCCGCGGGTCCCCCGGTTGCAGCACCCCCCACACCTCCGCCGCCCGCGAGGTCGTCATGGAGACTGGCGCCCCTCCCCAGCGCGCGCCCCCCCTGGGCTCCATCCCTTCCCCCTCCGCGGCCCGCGGCCTCGGGAGCTTCAGGAGCCGGGCCGGCTGCCCTCTGCGTGCGGACTGAGAGGCTGTGTGCAGGTTCTTGATGGCTTGCAAGTTCTGTAAGATTCTTTCAGGTGGAGAACGGGTTACCAAGAAAATATAAAAATAAAGGAAGAAAGGAAAAAAAAAAAGAAAGAAAAAAATCAACATTTTTGTGACTGCTCATTAGCCAGGTTAATAGATTGATTATTTTTTAGATTTTTTTTTTTGAGTTTGTTTCTTTTTAGTTCTGCAATGGCATGAAACGGCACAATCAGGTGCTTTACCTTAGCACATGTCCTGAACTCAGAGTCGCCCAGAAATTCCAGACAGGTAGCTTGCTCAGTGTAGAAGCAATCGAAGAGACCAGCTCTGGACCCTTATAGGAAGATGTTAAATGAATCAAGTGTTGGTTGAATTCCTAGTCAATTTAAGCTGCTCTGTCTAGATAGCCATTGCGACCCGGAGAGATGCTTCAGATTGGCTGGAACTTGCAAGACTTTATTTGCAGTTGTTGGGAAGTAGTATAGAAGGATCATGCCCCAGATCCACAAACTTCGTTTCTTCTCTTTTTGACTGGCAGCTGTGTTTCTTTTCTATCATTGCATTGGCCAGAGTTTCTTGTGAAATACCAAACAGTACTTGTGATGCGCTCTTCTGCTTGCTCCAAATGAGATGTTGAATAAGACCTTTGCTGTTAGAGTTAGTCTGTCTCTCTTTCCTCCCTCCCCTCCCCGCCACCCCTGCCACTCCCCAGACAGGGTTTCTCTGTGCAGCCCTGACTGCCCTGGAACTCACCCTGTAGACCAGGCTTTGAACTCAGAGATCCACCTGCCTCTGCCTCCCTAGTGCTGGAGTGGTGGAGACTAAAGGTGTGCACCACCAACCACCTCCACCTCCGGGCTAGAGTAGTCAGTCTTTAACAGATGGAAGGTGTGTCTTGCTGTTTCGAGTATAAGAATTAAGAATAGGTGTGCTACACAATGTTCCCTTCAGGATCTGTGGGAGTATCTAAGTTTGGGAGTATCTAAGTAGCGGAGCAGCCTGCATGGATGCGGTCTTACTCACTCATGTCTTCCTGGCACAGTGTGTTAACCCGTCTTCCTTCCTCTAAACTATGTTGTGTCTTGTGACAGTCGTTTTAAACCCTTAAGTTTTCAAAGTGGAAACTAAATCTCCCTCTGAAAAGAGGATGCCTAAGTCGTGTTCCCCCCACCCCCCCAAGTGGCTAAAGTGCACTCCATGGTCAGGAACTGGTGAGAGGAAGCTGCACTCTGCGGGACTCTTTTCTTCTATACATTGCCCACCCCCACCCCCCAGTCACTTAAGGAGCTGGAACTGGAGCCCATTTCAAGGGTCAGAAACCTTGACTGTATTTTATTCTTCCAGAACTCCCAAGTCTCCTGTTAGCATCAGCAGCACCTTGCCTTTGAGAGGCATTTTTTTTTTGGAGGTTTAAAGATAAAAAGGCTTTGAGGACCTTGGGCTTCAGGCAGCCCAAGAGGAGAGGTAGTTATCGGCACAAGTAAGAGATGACAATCCAGCTTCCTGGCCTAGCCCATGACTGGAGATGCTTGCTCCTCTTTACTTAGTGTTTGTTAAAGATTGCATTACATGCATTTATTGTGTGAAGTGTGTGCCTGGGTCCTGTGTACTCCTGTGCCTCAGTTTATGTGTGGGAGTCAGAGGCTACTTCTTGGAATCAATTCTCTCCTTCCAGCAAGTGGGTTCCTGAAATTGAACTCACATCTTCAGACTTGGCTGCAAATGCCTGTATCTTTTGAGCTACCCTGCTGGTCTTGTTTGTTGTTTGTTTCTTTGTCTCCTATGTGACCCAGGCTGGCCTCAAAATCAAAGCAGTCCTCTGATCTCAGCTTCTTTGGGACTGGGTTTACAGGGGACAGGTGTATACAACCATATCTGGCCTGAATTTCTTTCATTTGAGAACCTGAATTTCCTCCCTGAAGTATATATCCCTTAGTGATTATGACTGTGTGTTATATTAAAAGAACGAGATGTGTAATTCTTACTACTTCAGTGATAGAGAGGTTAAGTAGAAACCACAGATGGTCTGGAGTTAAGATCTGTCTAACCAAAATACAGCTCTCATTCCAAAGGGAACAAGAGAGAGAGAGAGAGTCTGTCCTGTGCCAGACCTGAGTGACTGCACCCTGGGTACATATGGATTCACATTACCCCAAATGGCATGCTCTACCCTGGAAGTGATTACAGGAGCTTTTACAGTCACAGGACAAAAGGTAGCCATAAACTGAGACATTTTTCAAATACATTTGGTCTGTCATTTAGCAGCCATGGGGAAAAAAATCTGTACTGTAGGTCTCCAGTGCTGTCTGATGGTGTTCTTAGCTTTGGGGTTAGGGGAAGGTTGCCATCTCTACGTGTTAAAAGGATGCTAGACCAGACACAGGTGTCTGATAACTGGCTATTCAGGAAACCTGGTAATCCAAGATCATGTTAGCTCTGAATCTGCAACATTCCAACTGTCCACAGCCATGAAGTTCTAAACAATCCAAGCATCATCATGGAGATGTGGCACAGAGAGCTTTAGATCCTAGCTTGTACAGAGAGAACCTGCCTGGTGTGCTGAAGGCCCCAGTCCTGATCTTCAGCACTTTAAGAAAGAACCAAGGTGCTTAGCACTATTGTTGACAGGCCCACGCCTCTAGAGATAAACATTTTTTTTGGAGGGGGAGGGGGTGCTCTTAGAGAATCTTTAGCTAATGCTATAAAAATGTATATAACCTACATTTGCCAGATATCAAATTGCCAGCCAAACTGATTCGGGAGAGTCCTTTGGGGGATAAACTTAAGCAGTTTGAAATTTTCACTTACAGTGATAGTTTGAGCACTCCTTAAAAGTTTACTTTTTAAGAAGTGTAGCCCAGTTAGGTAGATTGCCAGACAAATGGTTAAGGTGTCTGCTTAGATTTTTTTTTCTTCTTTCTCTCTGAAAGTTTTCGAGGCCAATGATACTTTGTTCTCTCCCAGAGGCTGGTATTGTATTTGCACGGCTATGATTCACTCAACAATCATTAACTAAGAGCCTGCTGCTCTGTGTTCCTCTGATCTGAAAGTAGAGCTGGGAGTGGTGTTTCAGCTAAAAGAAAGAATAGTTTAAAATCTGATACAAAAACAAAACCCAAAAAACCAAAAAACTCAGATACAGTTTTTTAAATAGGAAGCTGGTAAAACAGTGTACACTTTAATGTAAACAAACAAACAAACAAAAACAAAACAAAACAAAACAAAAACAAACCTTTGATCCATAGTGATTATATTTTTAATAAAAATGAGAAAAAGAAACATTATCACAAATTCTAACAATTCCTCTGGTAAGGAGATAAACCCAGAGGCAACTTCTCTTGGTTGAGAGGTCCCTGCTCCCAGAGGTCAAGTAATTGAGTAGATTCTTAGGAAATGGGAATGGTGATACACACCTGTAATCTCAGCACTGGGGGAGGAGGCAAGAGGACCTGAAGCTTAAGGCCAGCCTTGGCTATATAGTAAGTTGGAAGTCAACCTCGCTATTTGAGATCCTGTCTCAAAAAATAAGCAAGCAGACATTTATTTTGGGCTTGTCTTCTCGTGAGAGTGAGTTAAAGACTGGAAGACAACGTGCCTGCCCTTTGGGCTTCAGGTCTGGAGCTAGGTTTGGAGCTGGGAGTGAAGTGTTGAGTCCCAGGCTGCCTGATAGAGCCCTGTGTGGGCCACTTCTGCTGTGCTTGTGGTGGGGGAGGGTGCTTTTGGAATGCTGACTCCGAAATCTGATTAGCATTTTGTTAGCATGTGAATTTTAAGAAGAGGAAATATATGACCAAAAAAAAATCTGAAAGAAAGGACATTTCAGACTCCAAGATACACCAGCTAAATAAACTGGGGGGTGGGAGTGGGGTGGGGGGGTGCGGGGGTGGGGGTGGAGGACAGGACCTCCCATTCACTTGGCTCTCCAGAGCAGCAGGCTGTTGTAACAGATAAACTCAAATGTTATTTCCCAGAGGCCTGGTTTCCCTTGCTTCCCTTCCCTCCGAGCCTTCAATCCTGGGCTTTGCAGGCTGTGAACTCCTTGGGGTTTGAACGTGTGTGTGTCTAGGTTCAGGGCTGTTACTTATGACTCAGCTTGTAAATGCCAGATGAGGTAGGAGCACGCAGACGGGTTAGAGCCACAGGGACCTGAGGTGTGAACAGCCCGTAGGGGTAGGTGGGGTGGGTGAGACCGGAATTTCAAGTCAGCAGCAGGGATTGTGATCTCTGAGTACAGAGTAAGCCACGGGCTGAGGGCTGTAAAGAGTTGGTGAACTTGAGCTCCGGGGTTGGAGCTGTTTAGGGAAGGAAGTAACATGATTAGCCTTGCATTCAGAAGTGCTCTATCAGTTCCTAGCGGCTGCTGGAATTCCGGTAGACTGGCTGGTTTATGAATAACAGAAATTCATTTTCTGTAAGTTTTTGAAACTGAAAAGTCCAGGGAGGAGAAGCTGGCAGAGTCAGTGCCTGACCAGAGGTTGGTCCTGGCTGGGAGGTGATGTCTGTGTGCCTTCAACGTGGAAGAGGCAAAGCACTCCCTGGTCCTTAGTTTATATGGCTACACATTCCATTTATCAGGCCTCGTCCGAGCGATCTAGTTCTCTCCCAAAGGCCCTGCTGCATAACACTGGACAAGAAAGGGTGGGGCTGCTTTGTCAGGGGCTACCGAGTTGTCTTTGGAGGCAGAGAGATCAATCTAAGGGGCCCGAGGATTGGCAGGTTTTAGTGCCAGCTTAGGAGAGCGTTTTCCATTAAAAATATATGGGCGGTAAGAATGGTCACCGAAGAGTCATTGGATAGGTAACAGCATGGGATTTGACGTGTTGTCCATTTCCCCTTTCCTAGATGTAAAAATAAAAGCATTGACCTAGTTTTTTTTTTTTTTTTTTTTTTGAGTCACTTCACTTGTGCAGTTGACTACCTGCATGGGTTTGGAAAAAATGCATTAGAACAGCGGTTCTCAACCTGTGGGTCCCGACCCTTTTGGGGGTTACCTAAGACCATTGGAAATATTAGACATTTACATTACAGTTTGCATCAGGAGCAAAATTACAGTCATGGAGTAGCAATGAGAATAATTTTGTAGTCGGGGGTCACTGCCACATGAAGAGCTGTATCAAAGAGTCAGGCATTAGGAAGTCAAACATTGAAAACCACTGTGGCATAGCCAGACTGAAGATCTAAACCTCTGAAGTCTAAAAGAAATCTCGAAGGATCAAAAACTTCAAAATGCAGCTCTGGAAAAAAGCAATTTAAAAGTTCTTTAAAAGGCATTTAATTGCATTTTAATTTTTGCCCTGGGCATTCAGGAATCCGTCTCTGTCACATCCTCCAGCCTTGCAGATGTTTTTAAAAGAGAATTCATTTGAGAAGTAAAGTTTATCAACACTCCACAACCCACAATAAGATAGGCAGTGAACACTCTCGTGCTGGATACAGGGGTTGTTGGCTCCTTTTGAGGGTGAAGCTGGAAGACTGCAAATTGGAATCCACATGGGTGGCATAGTGAGACCTTGTCTAAAACAGGTTATAGACAAAAACAGAGGTGCACTGCCAGCAGAAGCACTTAGGTATGATAGCCAGATTGGCACAGGCGTAAAGTCCTCAAGAGAAGAGCTGTATTCATGAAGCAAGGCTCTAAGGAGAAATGCAGAGCTCTGCACCCGGTTGATGGTCATTTGTTTGTTGTGTGGCTGAGAATTGAACCTGTGACCTCTTGGATGCTAAGCAAGGGTGGATGCTAAGCAAGGGTGGGTAGGTGTCCCAATCCTGTTTGTTTGAAACCATGTGTTTTACTCGTGTGTGTGTGTGTGTGTGTGTGTGTGTGTGTGTGTGTGTGTGTGTGTGTGTGTACATGCCACAGGATGCATGAGGAGGTCAGAACCTAGTCTTACCACCATATATATGCTTCTTAGAGATCCAAATCAGGTTGGTGAGCTTAGCAGTAAGTACTTGTTATAATGTTACCTGCTGAGACCTCTGGAGCCTTGTTTTTTTTTTCAGCCTATTATCCCTCTAGGTGTCTTAAGTATTTCCTTCCTCTGACATCATGAGCATGTCACACAGGACTGGAAGGACACCACTGCTGTCTCAGAATCTTACCTTCTAGCTAGAACTGTGTTTCTCAGTGTGTGGGTCTTATCCCTTTCAAACGACCCTTTCAAAAGGGTCACCTAAGATCCTCAGAAAGCAGATATTTACATTACGATTCACAACAGAAGCAAATTCCAGTTACAAAGCAGCAATGAAAATAATTTTACGGATGGAGGTAACCACATCACCAGGAACGGTACAGAGGGTTGCACATTAGGAAGGTTGAGAACCGCTTCTCTAGAGCTTCTTCCAGAACATTGGCTCCAGTGGGACCTGTGGATTAGAACTTTCTGCTTTCAGAGTTTTAATATTGCCGGTGAATCATTTTGGGGTTGTAGTCGTCAGGATTTTTCTTTTCTTTGCTTCATTTTTCTTTCTTTCTTTCTTTCTTTCTTTCTTTCTTTCTTTCTTTCTTTCTTTCTTTCTTTCTTTCTTTCTTTCTTTCTCTCTCTCTCCCTTCCTTCCTTCCTTCCTTCCTTCCTTCCTTCCCTCCCTCCCTCTCTCCCTCCCTCCCTCCCTCCCTCCCTCCCTCCCTCCCATCCTCCCTCCTTCTCTCTGTCTCTCTCTCTCTGTCTCTCTCTCTCTCTCTCTCTCTCTTTCTTTCTTTCTTTCTTTCTTTCTTTCTTTCTTTCTTTCTTTCTTTCTTTCTTTCTTTTTTTCTTCAAGACAGGGTTTCTCTATGTAGCCCTGGCCATCTTGGAACTTGCCCTGTCTAACAGGTTGGCCACAAACTCAGAGATTCGCTTGCATCTGCCTCCTGGGTGCTAGGATTGGAGGTGGGTGCCCTGGGGTCGGAAGGATTTTCAGCTGCAGGGATCTGGAGCTCTCACACCATTTAAGACTGTGAGGTGAAGGCTTATGTTGGGTTACTGGCCAGCGCTGACTGTGGCGGTATACATACAGCTTTTCCTTCATGTCTGGGATTATGCGCATCCTGGACACATGAAGCACACAAGGAGCTGAGGTTGTCTCCTGAAATGGTGAAGGAAATGATGGCCACAAAGAGACAGCAAAGAGAATGGTACCTGAGGACAGCAGACATGGACATGCTGGGTTCTTTCCCTGTGGGTTTGTGCTTTAATGTGAAACAGAGAGAAGGACCTTGGCTGTAGAAAGGAAAACACTGCAGAGGCAGGGATGTAACTCGGTAGAGTGTTTGTGTAGCACGCACAAGCCCTGGGTTCAACCCCCAGCACCACATCAGCAATGTTGGTAGGGCTCCTCATGCCAGGACTCAGGAGATAGAGGCTAGACGATCAGGAGTTCAAGGCCACACTCAGCTACCTAGAGAGTTTGAAGCCATCCTGGGCTATATGATTGAAACTGTCTTCAGAAAATTTGCCTTTGAGTTAACTGTGGTTTCTACCTTCTTGTTATCTCATTTCATAAAAAATTCAAGAATGAGGCTGAGGTTGACTGGGGGAGCCTGGCCTTCCCACTCTACTTTTTTTCCTGAGTAGTTTCTACCTGGTGACAAAATAGTGACAAGGATTGTTGATTTTGTATACAGCATCCAGCATCCAGAGGAAGAGGGAATATGTTCTTATGGGAAGGGGACATTTGCCTCAGAAGCCCTGCACAAATAAGTGTCCTTTTGTCTAGTGATAAGGGAATCCTGTGTGTGACAGGTGGAAGCCAGGGTTACCTGAAGCAGTACTGAGCAAGGCTAGCTAAGCTAGTTGGAGTGAAAAGTGGGAGTTTCTGGAGCAGAGAGAAGGGTCAGTCTGTTCCTGTGCCATGGAAGAAGTGCACAGTGAGACCACAGTGTCCTCAGAGGTCTGTCAGTCGTCCACCCCATGCACGGAAGATGAACGAGGCCCTTGTTAGCAGGGCAGTGACGGCCCAGCGCCTCATTCACGCCGGGTGTGGCAGAGGCACACATTCAATATTTATGGAATGATGATCTCAGACGCGTGTGAGCTGTGATCCCTACCCTTGAAGACAAGAGTATGGTTTAAAAGTTTCTTCCTGCACATAAACAAACTTAGAATGATCGCTGCATTCTCAAGATCCAGCTGTTGGTGTAGCTCAGTGGTAAAACGCTGGCCTCCCTAGGACAGCATAGCAAACGACTAAATAAATAATCAAAACTGTAGAGCACATGAGGCCCTAGCTTCAGTTCTCAGTACCACACAAACAATAACAAAACAATCGCACAATTTCGCACAAAGGGGTTGAGTTTTACTTTTATGTAAGTGTTTGGATGCATCTGTGTGCATACATCAAGTGCACGCCCAGTGCCTGAGGATGGCCGATGCCCTGGAACTTCAGTTACAGGCAGTTGTGAGCCACCATGTGGGTGCTCTGAACCGAACCCAGGTCCTCTGCAGGATCAGCCAAACTGCTGAGCCATCTATCCTACCCTGAAATGCAATATTCTTACAAGAAATGATATCATATGTTTGGAATTTAGAGACTCTTAGTCAGGTGAGATAAGATAGTTCTGTATCCGCTGCAGGATTTAGCAAGCACTTTTAAGGCCTGGCAGCTTGTGTTTCCCATTGCTGACGAAGACAAACACTGACTGAGTTCCTCCAGGCTGCTTCCTTCAGAGCACGAGAAGCCAGCTCCACCCCAGAGTCAGGCTACCCAGCCAGCAAGTGCTCAGGAGTCCCATGGATGTAGAACTAGGAACCACAGTGACACTGTCTAACTTTCTATAGTGTCTGACCTAGTTCTCAGTAACTATAAATTTTACACAGCCTAGAGTTACCTTAAAAAAAGCCCCATTTGAACACTTGTCTTATACCAGGTTGGTATGCAAATATAAGGGATTGTCTTGATGCAGGAGGGCCCAAGTACATGATCTTGGGCTGTGTGAGAAAGCTTGCTGGGCTAGAGAAACAGCTCAGCAGTAAGAGCATGGAGCACTCTTGCAGAGGACAGGAGTTCAATTCCAACACCCGAGTCACGTGGTACACACACACACACACACACACACACACACACACAGAGGAGAGGGGGGAATAATAAAAATCTTTTAATTTTAGATTTTTTATTATTTAATGAATGTGTGCATGTGTGTGCGTGTGCATGTGTGTGCGTGTGCATGTGCGTGTGTGGAGGTGGCCATAGAGAAGAAGGTGCTGAATTCCTGAATCCCCTGGAGCTAGAGCCGTTTCAAAAAAATTAAAAATTAGACAGAGACAGGCGGATTTCTGAGTTCGAGGCCAGCCTGGTCTACAAAGTGAGTTCCAGGACAGCCAAGACTATACAGAGAAACCCTGTCTCGAAAAACCAAAAAAAAAAAAAAAAATAATAAAAATTAAAAACCAAAGCAAAACAAACAGAAAGCCCATTAATTCTGTTTTTAGCACCCCCTGTGAGGTATGACGCAATGCCGTCAGTCACAGGGCATCCACCTTCTGCTTCTGTCCTCACTCCATTTCCTTCCTCCGTCATTGATTCCAATTTAAAAATAAGGAAATCACACTTTGAAGCTTATCCCCAGCCCTCCACAGAGAGTAGGAAACGCTAGGTTTTACTGGGGGAGGGGATGCGGCAGAGTAGAAAGATTTAACTGCAAATATATGGACTCTTAAAAGTAGAATGGGAAAAGAATGACTTAGCCTTCTTCACAGGACATAGACTAGCAAATGTGTGTGTGTTTGTGTTTGTGTGTGTGTGTGTGTGTGTGTGTGTGTGTATGGATATGGATATATCTATATCTATATCTATATATTTATGGTTGTGTCCCCACTTCCCTTCTTAGGAAAGCGTAGTAAACAACAGGACAGTCTTTCTACTTTGCCTTTAAAAGTGATTGTGTGCATGTGCCCGGCAGGAAGTGTGCATTCTATGGCACACTTCTCCCCGTCCCCCTTTAAGTGGGCTCCGGGGATGGAATTCAGGTCACCAGGCTTAAAAGGCAAGCGCCTTGACCTAGCGAGTCATTCTGTTGGCCCCAGACTTGCCTTTCCCTCACATAACCAGAGCTCTTTGTAAGAGATACTTACAAGTATTGTGTACAAGGATGCCCTGATGTTTGCCACAGTTACATTGCGTTCTGTTGACAGACTGACTGCCATCAGCAAGCTTGTGAAAGGCAGTCTATTCCGTTCTGTTGTCTTCTGTTTAGAAACAGACTCTCCTGTAGCCCGGGCTGGCCTTAGCCTCCTGATCCTCTTTCTCTGCCTTCCAGGCACAGGGCTACCAGGTGTGTGCTATGCATGACGAGCCTTTTAAAAGTCTTGTTAGTGTGTTTGTAGATTCCAAACAGTAGGTTACTGGGCCAAAAGTGGATGTGTGTGTCACCTCCGTGGACACTGGAGTGCAGCAGAACTAGTGCTGGCTTTGCAGTTCTGTAGCAGTTTACAAATGCTGCTTCAGTGCGTCATTGCCAGCCAACGTGTTGCTTCCGTTGCTCTTGGATTTTTACCAATCTGATAGGTGAAGCTGGACTTGGTGACATTTATAGTCCCAACACCTGGAAGGTGGTGTTAGGAGAATCAGAAACCGTAGGTCATTCTCAGTCGCACAGTGAGCTTAGTGCCAGCCTGGGCTACCTGAGACCTCCCCACCCCCAACCCCCTTTTATGTCAGTCTGTTAAGATGTGTAGTCATCTTTTAATGCAACTTTTAATGTTAATAATTTCTTAAGTTGTGATGTTGAACATCTTTATATACTCAAGAGCCATTTTCATTTTACTTTATGTGAATCATGTGTTTTTTATGAAGTTGGAATTTATTAAGGATTCTTTTCCCCTTCTAGTAGGGTGTCATTATGTACTCCAAGATCACCAGGTTGATCTTGAATTCACAGAGCTACACCTGGCTCTGCCTCCTAGTGCTGGGTTAAAGGTGTGGCCACCAGATTTGGCCCGTTTGGTTTTTGAGACAGTGTACAATGTCGCTCAGGCAGGCCTTGACTCACTATCTAGGCCAGGCTGGCCTGCGCTCCTGTCTCAGCTCCCTGAGTGCTGGCATTCTAGGCATGAGTTACCATATCTGGCTTAAAAAACAAAAATATAACAAAAAGATCGTTGGAATGCTAGATTGAGCTGAGGGCCCCAAGCTAGCTACACAAGAGCTCTGCCCCAGAGCTGCTTCCACAGGCTCCGCCCCTGAGCTCTTTCTGCAGTCCTTCTTAGGGTTTTAAGATACTCAATATGAATATCAGGGAATCAACACATTCCACTGAAAGAGAAATGGTTACTTCTTCACCAGCCACTCAACCTGGAAATAATGTCAGCCTCACACATAAACCAGGCAAATGGAAATAAAATGCTTTCATGAAAAATGCTCCCTTAGAGTTTGGGCTAGCAGCAAAGGTGGGTATTTATCTCATACCTAGAATATTTATCGACAAATTGGACTACTGGGAAGAATGTATTTCAAAAGCAAGATTCCGACCAGGAAGAGCTCTATATCTGAATGTAGCTTTCATTGCTCTTCCCCGGAGAAAAGAAAATATAAGTCAGACCATGCATGGGCTGGGGAAATCTAAGGGCTTGCCAGCGAAAGCAGCACACAGAATCCTATTTACTGCTCAGGAATCCCAGGCATTGGAGCCCTAAAGGATTGTGGGGGTTGGGGGTGCCTCTTGTGTATGCAGACATAGCGGGCACGCTCACACAGTTCAGCTTTTTTGAGGTGACTTGTAAAGACTTCAAAACTAAAAGGTTCTCATTCAGCAAGGAAATGATGATTCTAGCCCTAAAGGTCATTGGGGATGTTAGAGTTGTTCCTTCCGGGTGATGTTTTAGATAAGTTATGAATATAAGTCACACATGAGCTGTGAACTAGTAAAATCTCTAAGACTTTGATAAAGTCATTATATTTTCCAAATATTTCTTGATTAGCTGCTTTATACGCTAGGGAAATAGGCGTGGGCTAAAGAGTGGTTTGTCGCCCTGCTTGGCTCATAAAAACAAGCGGCCACGTAGGGAGGGACGGAGACATGTCTAGCTTGTGTATGTTTGGAAATTACATTGTCTGTCTTTCTCTTTCTACCTTTCCATCTACGTACCCACCGTCCATCCGGCCACCCACAGGCTTTCGTGGTGTAGCACAGGCTACCTCTTACGTTCCTTTCACCTCAGCCCCCTAGATGCTAGGATTACAGGTGTGCTCCGCCACATCCCGGTTTGGAAGCCATGTTTTAGAAGCCCACTTTCTGTCGTGTGGGAGAATGTCATCTCATGGTTGCTGAAAGTTGTTTGTTCCCACCCTGGTACCATCTTTTAGCACCATGTTTACATATCCAGTCGGATACATGAATTCAATGGAAGAAGACTGAGAAGAGTTTTTGCTACTTTTTATTTATTTATTTGTTTATTTATTTATTTTTGCTTACCAGAAAACTTCAGAAAGGGATTGATGATGTTCCATAAAGCCGAAAAGCCCTCTTAGACCCCACAGAGTTTGCTGGAGAGACTGACTGGCTGTGTTTGAAATACTAGATTGTCCCCTGTCTGTAGTTGTCTTTTTATTTGGGAAGGGAATAAATGGTATTTGAAATATGCTAACGTTTATTGTAAAAGTAGCTTAGTCAGATTTGTATTCTATAGCTGTCTCTCAGGCTACCCTTTCCCTAGTTCTTGTAGAGCTCAGGGATCTAGAGATTGTTCTAGAGACTCTGAGCCTCTTTTCCACCCTTACCTCTTCATTTGCCTCACAAGTGGGGATTCCTGCTATGGTCAAAATGGCATCATTAGGCAGATGAGCCTACAGATTAATGACATGAACTCTTTGCTTATTGTGACAAGGTCTTGTTACGTAGCCCTGGCTGACCTCAAACTCCTAGTGATCCTCCTGCCTCAGCCTTCTGAAAACTGGGATAATAAGAGTGGCAACTCAGGGCTGGTGAGATGGCTCACTGGTTAAGAACACTGACTGCTCTTCCAGAGGTCCTGAGTTCAATTCCCAGCAACTATCTGTAATGAGATCTGATGCCCTCTCTGGTGTGTCTGAAGACAGCTACTGTACTCATATAAATAAATAAATAAATAAATAAATAAATCATTTTAAAAAAAGGAGTGTCAACTCTACATCTGGCTTATGAGCTATATCTCAGAGGACCACTCTCATTTTCTTGTGGCTGGAGAGGGGGTTTTGGGGAGGGTGCTGTATGTTGCATGCACAGTTAAGGAGCTATGTTACTCCACATAAGAATGGTGATGGCTTCGACAAGTTCATTTCGACAGTGAAATGGTGACAGATAATGAGGTTTTAGATAAAGTTTGATGTTGAAACCAAGGACCTGCTGGCAGATTGGCTTGAGGTGAGAGAAGTAAGTGTGTATCTTAGGGTTTTACAGCTGTGAACAGACACCATGACCAAGGCAACGCTTATAAGGATGACATTTTATTGGGGCTGCTTAACAGGTTCAGAGATTCGGTCCATTATCATCAAGGTGGGAGGGGAGCATGGCAGTGTCCTGGCAGGCATGGTGTAGGAAGAGCTGAGAGTTCTACATCTTCTTCCGAAGGTAAGCAGCAGACGACTGGCTTCTAGGCAGCTAGGAAGAGAGAATTAAAGCCCATGCCCACAGTCACACACTTACTCCAATAAGGCCACACCCACTCCAACAAGGCCATACCTCCTAGTAGTGCCACTCCCTGGGCCAAGCGCATTCAAACCACCACAGAGTCCGAGAATTTTTTAGGCTCAGCAAATAGAAAAATGATGACGGCATTTGCTTCCAGCCAGAATTGGAGCCTCACATTGGTGACTGCTGCCGCCCTTTCTTGCTCACTTTGGGACATGCTTGTTTTGAAATGTTTGACTAAATAAATGGGCACCCCGTGGTGCTGACTCAAAATTACCTCTAAGTCCAACTTTTGTCATAGGGCATTCATACAGAAATCCTTACGCTATCGTTAAGTCCCCCAAATAAAGAGAGTGTATAATACTTGATTCTTCTTGATACGCTTGTATCTTCAATACTGTGATAGAAAATTAACAATGCTTAGTCTACCATGATAAAAGATCAGTGTATTTTACATGATGTGGGAAGTAGAGAGCCAGGTAAGATATTTCCTTAACATATATCCTAGCAGATCTCCAGAACAAGAGGGGAGAAGGTTGTCTTGGCAATTTCCAGCTCCCACCTGTCTCTATAACTGGTCCTATGGGTATAATGGCTTGTGTCTGTGCCCTCTGACTTCACCAAGCATCTCAGGTACCCACATCTCCCCTGCTGGAGTGACCCAAACCTTTATTTATGGTGAATCTGGGCCATTAGTGGTCCTGGCTAAATTGGGGTCCAGTCACCTTTATATAAAATGTAATGTTTATTTTTTAATTATCCTTATTTATTGGAGGAGGGTGGGCTGCATGTGCCACAACCCATTTGTGGAGGTCAGAGGACAACTTGTAAGAGAGTTGGCTCTCTGATTCTACCTTGTTGGTTCAGGGCATCAAAATCAGATTGCCTGACTTGGCGCCAAACACCTTTTATGGGCTGAATGATCATGAAGGCTTAAGCTTTATTTTACCATCTTTATTTATTCTAAGCCGTCAGTGGCAGTGGAGTGTGGCCAGTGACCCAGCTCAGCTGCTGTCCCCAGCATCCTGCAGTCGTCTCTTCAGAGACTGTATTAAGAATAGAGCTTATGATAATTTACATCACAGGCTTAGTAGATAGGTTTGTAGGCTTGGGCAAAGGCTAGGACACACCCAAGTGTGGCTGTGGGCTTCTTGTTTTGTTTTATTTTGTTTTGTTTTATTTTGTTTTGTTTTGGTTTTTGGTTTTTCAAGACAGGGTTTCTCTGTATCGCCATGGCTGTCCTGGAACTCACTCTGTAGACCAGGCTGGTCTCGAACTCAGAAATCCACCTGCCTCTGCCTCCCAAGTGCTGGGATTAAAGGCGTGCACCACCACACCCACGGTTGTGGGCTTCTTAAGAGAAAGTCACAATTAAATGTCTTTGCAATAGTGACATATAATTTTGGTGACTTCTAAGGTTCCATCTCCAAGGGTACCTAAGGAACCCAAGTGTGACCATAGGTTGGTTCTTGATGTACATTGGACAGGATTGCAGCTAATAAGATTCAAATCTGCATCATTATTTATTCCTTGCAGAACATCATTGCCAAGCCTGCCTCTTAAGTTCTAACGCAAAAAGGGGTAACCTCCCCTCTTCCCTCATTTTCTGTTTCTTTAGATACTAGCCAACATCCTTAGCATGGTTGCTCTGATACTCTGGGCTTTTTCAATGTTTTCTTTGAAGAACCCCACACATTATACAGCTGCTTACGGACCCATTGCTGTCCCTAACTCAAAGGCATGACTTTTGTTCCTCTTCACCTGTCCTGGTAGCCTGCCCTATTGTTTCTCACTCACAGTAATAAAAGGTTCTCTAGAGTTCCAAAAGCAAACAGAAACCCAAGTCATGAGGGTTGGAGAGGAAGTTAAGTGTTTGGTTTTTGCTGTAAATGAAAGTTTATAGTCTTCCTTGTGAGAATCCCGGAAATTTTCAGGTTTACATTTTGGAGAGGACTAAGGTCACACGCTGTAATGCAGCAGGGCTTCCGCAGGGGCCCTGGCTATTTTAACATTTTTAGTTGAAATAAATATTGAAAGGAATATTGCTTGTCTGTAGGTGTCCTTCACAGCAAATGTTAATGGTGCTGGAATTCTTGACTTTTGGCTGATGAAAGCCTTCAGCCAGACTCTGGAATGAGGAGTTCCTTTCCTGTCCCATGGTCCCTTATTCACTTATAAAAAGCTGTGTCCCTGTCTCTGTCTCTCTGTCTCTCTGACTCCGTCTCCCTCTCCCTCTCTCTTCCCCTCTCTCTTCCTCTTTTCCTCTCTCTCTCTCTCTCTCTCTCTCTCTCTCTCTCTCTCTCTCTCTGTCTCTCTCTGTCTCTCTCTCTCTGTCTCTGTCTCTCTCTCTCTGTCTCTCTCTCTTTCTGTGTGAAAGGGGGCTGGCCTGGAAGTTTCTCCTCCTTCCCTTTTTCCCTCCCACCTTTCTTCCCTCCCTCCTTACTTCCCTCCCTCCCTTTCTTCCTTTTGAGGCAGGGCCTTATGTAGCCCAGGCTGGCCTTAAACTAGATTTGTAGCCAAGGATGACCTTAAACTTCTAATCCTTCTCTTTGCCCCACCTTCCCAGGAGTACCCCTCCATACCTGCTTTGCTCGGTGCTGGAGGTAAATACTGTGACTTTATAAACACTACCAAATGATCCACATCCCACAGCACACCATTCAACTGGGATGTTTCTACATAGCTCAGTCTGGCCTCTAACTCACAATCCTCCTGTCTCAGCCTCCCAAGTGTTAGGATTGTAGTCATGTATCACCAGCACGCAGCCTTGCACCCGAGGTTTTGGTGCTCAGAGTGCAGGGCATAAAACGTTACAGAAGGAAGTCTGTTTCCTTGATCTCTCATCACTAAACAGTTAGATCTCGTTGTCACTGAAAACTGATGAGCCTACCGCAGCTCGCACACTATTGAGCCCGTGCTAATAAATGCAACAGTTGTTCATAACCTGGTGGTAAATGACCTTTAAATGCAACCATTTATGGAAGCTGTCCGTGGGGAACAATTTAACTTCCAAATGATGTTCAGGAGTACTTATCATTTAAATATGCTTCCTTCTGTCAATACAGAATAACAAACACTGGTTAGATTTCTGATGTTGATTCAGACGGTAGGAAATCTGCTGAATAAATTAGCATGCGTCTGATTTATATTGACCAAAATTTTTTTACACTGCCGTGTTACAGGTCAAGGTGACATACATTTAAATGCACCGTAGAGCAGGGGTCACATCTGACTGACAGGAGTGCTTACGCTGTTTTTAATTGACTTTTAAATATTATTCTTAAATTGTTTCTCAAGAGCCAACTATTCGACACAGGAATGAGTTACCTTAGGATGTTAACGGAGACCTTATTTTAAAAGTCAGTAATCTTGGACTATTCCCCTAAAAATTATGGGAGTATATTATGGCTTTATTTTAGCTGCTAATTTGTATCAGATACTGAATGCGTTAGGCCTTTTCCTTTGATTATTTTGAGAACCATTCTTAGAGAACATGGACAAAACAACAAAGTACCAGACAGTTACTACAGGAGGTACTTCTGAAGCAAGACTGTTTTCTTAATGCTCTTGAGATTTTTCATTGATGCTATTATGTGTCTGGGAAGGAGATTTCTCTGCAGGGGAGAGATGTAGGGGACTTGTTCCAGTCATTCCTGAGTGGTCTGGAAGCCTTTGTAGCCCTTGATCCGCCCTCTGAGAGAGTATCATTACATAGAATCTCAATGCTTTGGCGTCTCAACACCAGGCATTTTGGTTTCCACTCTTCAGGTTTTTATTTTTGCCCCATGGAATAAATTGTGTCTGCAGAATTCACAGTAGAGTGTGGGACTGTACAAAAAGCTTTTAATCTTTTTAACCATGGGAATTTTTTATTTCTTTTTAAAGCCAGGCATGGTGGTGAATGCCTGTACACCCCAGCACTAGGAAGGCCGAGGCTAGATCTTTGAAGCCAGCCTGGACTAGTTATCTGAGATTCTGTCATTAAACAAACAAAACTAAAACCCAAACCAGCCAAGCAAATAAATATCCACAAACATGAAAAGGCAAAGGAAAGGATGATGGCTCAGTGGTTACTGCCTTAGAGAGGATGCAGGTTTGATTCCCAAATGGTGGACTGCTCAAAACCTCCTGTAGTGTCAGATCCAGGGGACTGAAGCCTTCTTCTGGCCTCATGGGTACAGTGGCATACATTCATACACACACACACACACACACACACACACACACACACCTGCCCTAAAAATTATAAAAACAAATTAAAACAAAACAAAAACCCGTTGATGTTAACCAAACAGTGTGCTTTGGGGCTTGGGGTAAGCAGGCTGACCTGGGCCTTGCATCCGGAGGAGATGCGTGCTCTCAGAAGTCAGCACACAGTCTGCCCTCCAGAGTGAGCAGGCTGAGTGTAGTTCTTTAAAGTAAGAGTCCTTGCCTTGCCAGGTTAGTGACAGTCGTAGTTAGTGACAGAGGCAGAGGCAGAGGCAGAGAGAGAGGCATTGAGGCAGAGAGGCAAAGAGGTAGAGAGGCAGAGGCACGGGGATCTCGCAGTCTAAGATCAGCCTGGTCTATAGATTCCAGAATAGTCAGGGATACACAGAGAAACCCTGTGTCGGAAAAAAATAAAAATAAAAAGAGAAGAAAGTGGTGGGGGAATGAATGACAGCGTGGTGTGCCTGTGGGATGAGTCACTCGCTGGTGACTGGGAGGAAGGGAGGGCAGAGCCCTGCAGTGGTATCAGATGCAGA
Organism: Mus musculus; assembly: GCF_000001635.26. Classification (NCBI taxonomy): domain Eukaryota; kingdom Metazoa; phylum Chordata; class Mammalia; order Rodentia; family Muridae; genus Mus; species Mus musculus. The sequence goes on from NC_000084.6 coordinate 53,264,366, forward strand.
GGGAGGTGGCGGAAGCAGTGAGCCAAGTGGAAAAAGTTTTGGTTGTCAGCCCCCACCGAGGTAGGCTAAGTGAAAGGAGGAGGGGTGTGCTGGCTAGTGTTTCTTGTGTTGTTTGTTGCCGGCTCTACAGGAGCCACTGATACCTGGAAAGGGGAGCCACAATTGGGAAAATGCCTCCATCAGAGCACTAACAGGCAAGTCTCTGGGGCGTTAGAGCCTAGCTCCCCACGAGCAGTGCAATTGCTGGGTGTGTGGTCCTGGATCCAAGAAGAGGAAAGCCACGGAGAGCAAGCCAGTAAACAGTGTTCCTCCATCGCCTCTGATTTAGTCCCTGCCTCTATAGTCTAGCCTTGACCTCCTAGAATAAACTCTCTTCTCCCCATGTTGCCCTTGGTTATGGTGATCACAGCAACAGAAATCAAACTAGAACAGGGAGGGGTTTGTAGTGTAAGGGTCTAAAAAGCTCTGAAGGAAGACCCCAGACTCAGATAGTATGCAAAAACAAAGAGCATTTATTCTACAGAAGCAACCAGCATGCATGGGTCAACCATTCTTTGAGATGGCAACCTCAGATAAAGGCATATAGGCCTTATAGGGAACTGGGGGAACTCCCTAGAAGGATTAGGTAATCTGAAATTTCATTGGTGGGTGCTAGGGGGTCACAGGTGATCAGTGGTCTACATCCCTGTGTCATGAACCGTCAGCCATGTGATGAAATAGGGCTGTCCAGCACAGATGGCCCATTCTGAGATGAGACATTTCCCCATTTTTGTGGTTATCCCCAGGCTGTTCTTTGGGAGGGGGTTTTATGGTCTGTTCCTAGAGCTGGTGTCTTATCACCTAGTTTCTGGGACTTCCTGTCTATTCCTGAAGCTGGTGCCTTACAGCTGGTGCCTTTTTTTGAAATCAGGCCTGGTCCTCAAAATGGAGACAAATGGGGTCCTTAAACGGGGACAAATGGGGTTTATATTGTCCTTTCAGTTGCCATTGTGATGATTTTTACTGCTAAATAGCTAAATTTCCATCACAAGGACCAGGGCCTTCCTGTGCTATAGCCAGCTGCTGATTCAAGTGCACATCCCTGGCTGTACTTCAGAGTTATCCAGAAAGGCTACTCACTGGGGATGCCTTGCTCTCATTTGAGAGAGTTTGAGAGTTCTGGGGGTGTGGATTAAGTATCAGATGCCCCACCTCCTGCTTCTCCTGCTGAAGACTGAACCTAAAATCTTGTCTGTGCTGGACAAATGGTCTACCACTGAGCTACACACCTATCCCAGCGGGAGGGTTTTTCTTTTGTTGGTTGAGCCAGGGTCTCACTGGTTAGTCCTGGCTGCCCTGGCACTTCCTGTGTAGACACAGAGATTAGCCTGGCTGTGTCTCCTGAGCCCTGTGATTACAGGCGTGTGCCACAAGGCCTGGCAGGGAGGCTTTTACAAGGGTCTCTGGTGTGATTCTGATGAGTAGCCAGGTGAAAGCTACTGCAATGAAGCATCCCCACGCCCACGGATGACCTCTGAGGATATTATTAAGGTTTGAGACAATGGTGCAGAGCCTGAGGCTATGAAGGGAGTTCAAAACAGCCCCCCAAAATGGGTTTTCAGGCTCTGCCTGGGCTGTAGGACTCTCTAGGTGATTTTAATTTGTAGGTAACCCTGCACACTGTGGCATGGGTAAGTTACCCTGTGTTTCTGTTGCTGTGATGAACACCCCGAAGGAGGAAGGGATTTATTTCATCTTACAGGTTACAAACTATCATGAAGGGAACCTAATGCAGGAACTCAGGAGCTTGGACCAGAAACCACAGAGGAATTCTGCTTACCGACTTGGTTCTAAGCGCAGGTTTCCTACCAGCTTAGGTCTGTCTGCCTAGAGATGATGCCACCCATGCCCTGTTGTATCAACTAGTAATCGAGAAAATGCCCCGCAGATTGCCCGTAGAAGTTAGTTCTACCCAACTTGACAACCAAGATGAGCCATCACACCGTTTCAGAAAGGTGCTCTCCAGAGTGTGTGCTGGGGTAGCATGAAGGAGAAACGTCAGCTTTGCTTGGAAGATGTAGAGGGCCGGTCACATTCTGATTCAGCAGAAGTGCTTCCCGCCCTGGCTTATAGGCACACCAACTTCAGAGAAACTCCTCTGACCTCAGCCTATTTGAGGAACTTCTAAGGCATGTGATGAAGCCCTGGGCCAGAGCCACTTGGTTCCACATCCCAGCCTGCTCACTAGTGAGGGAGCTTGTGAAAGTCATCTGTTCTCCCAGAGCCGCACTTCCCCCCAAAACGCCTACCTCAGCTTTCTCACAGGCTCAAGTGTAAACTCTACGTGCACAGTAAGAACTTGTAATGTGGGAACAGCTATTATTCATTCCGAATGCTGCTAATTATATACTTATAATTATATACTTATAATTATATATTACACGTTTTTGACAGTTGGGGTTCCCAATGGTATCATATTTGTTACTTCCCTTTCATTGTATATTAGAATTTTTTGAAAGAATTCTGTATTTACCACTTCAGTGGGAAACTGTGCTTTTTTATTGAAAGACAAGATCCCATGCTAGGTTGGTGTAGCCATGGCAGCTCCTGCCCTTTCTGCCTGTGTCTGCCACTGCCCCGGCTTACTATACTGGCCTTGGCTAATGCTCAGCACCACACTGTGCCTTGGGGGGAACTCAGGAAAGGCCCAGGACTCTGCATCCATCCTTGATCTCTTGAAGGTGCTTGGAATGCTCACACACTGATACTACTGTTTGTAGTGACACATTCCGTTTGACGTTATCAGAAGTCAAGGACAAAGTACTAAATGTCTTGAAACTCTATGACAACATTGACCAAGAAAAGCACTCAGTAAATTCTCATTTTATGAAGTACCAAGGGTCAGATGGTTTGGGCCAACTGGAGATTATTTTGGCTATGGGAGATAATTTGGAGTTGAAATTCCTGATAGGGATGCAGAGAAGTTGATGTGTCCATGAGAAACTGTAGAATATATTGCATGTAAGAAGAATATATATGAATAATGGGTCAGTCTTCTACATCACCAAGTGGAATTCCAGTTTGGAGCAAGTTGGAAAGGTAAAACAGCTCCCTAAGCAAGTCCCTCATGTGCTGATGGAAAGTGGAAACAGTCGCTTTGACCCGTTGTCCTCTCGTCATCTGTGCAACAACTCTCCATTTCCTGATTGAATTGACACTGGTAATGTTACACAAACACTGGCAACTACTGGCTGGTTGGACAGAGTAGATGCTCCACTCCACAGCACTTCCCAAGGACACACAGACACACAGACACACGCACATACACACACACACACACACACACACACACACACACACACACACACACGCATACACGTACGCATGCACGCACGTGCACATGCTCACAAGTTCCTAGCCAGTATTGGTTCTGCTGGAGTCTCCTGCACGTCTGACCCACGGCAGCTCTCTGAAACCCTATGTCTGCCAAGTCTGCTTAGCAAATCTGTGGGATGACTCAGGCACAGCAACATCTGCAGCCTGGTTCTTAGGACAGCACCCAACCACAAACAGCCCAGCTCGGCTTTGAGGGATAGAGGAACTGGGCTCCAATTGTTTTCTCGTCCACCATATTCGTCTAACTCCTCACCAGTGGGCTGCCACTTCTTCAAGTCTCTTGACAAATTTTTTGCAGAGAAAATGCTTCTGTGACCGGCAGGATGCAGAAAATGCCTTCCAAGAGTTCGTTGACTCCTGAAGCCTGCATTTTCATGGTAGAAGAATAAACTTACTTCCTGTTGCCAAAAAAGGCAAGAATTATAATTTCTACTTTGATGAATGAAGATACGTTTAAACCTAGTCACAGTGATTGAAAGCACAGTCTGGAAATGTCTTTCCTCTTGCACCAGCCTGGTTTACTGCTGCAGCTAGCAGTGGGACAGGGCCAGTCCTATTCACACCGGTGCAGTCTTGTGTTTCACTCTGATCAGAACTTGACTCCTGACTCATTGCTGTTGAGGTTCCGCCAGTTCAGATGAGGTCAGCTTGGGTGAAGGTTGTTTGTTTTGTTTTTTTTTTTTCTTTCTTCCCCCAAAGCTATTTTTGCAGTCAGAGTTTGTTTTTCCTGAGTTCTGGCTCTAGTAAATCTCTGTGCAACTTTTTTTTCCCCAATGACCTGGAGGATTCTAAGTGCCTGGGTGGGGAAGCCAGCAGTCTAATTGGAAGTGTGGCACCGGCTTCGTAATGATCTGCTGTGAGTGTGTGGTCGATCTGGGTGGTTGGTGAGGCCTGACGAAGGGCTGGTGGGGAGAACTGGGCAGATGCTGTAACAGTTGGCTGAGGACGGACGAGGTAAAGTCACAGAGATGAGGCATGTAAGGCACAGTTTGATATGAGTCTGGGAATAAAGCCTAGTAACAGAGCAGTAGTCTAGCAGGTGCACGCTCTGGGTTCAATGCCAGAACTGTGCCCTGCTCCAGAGTCCTTAGCACCGGTATTTATTTAGATTTTTTTTCAACCAGTGAATTTTTAAGGCCTTTGGACACTGTCCTAGACTTTTAGAGATCCTATCACATTAGGGTTTTATTTCTTTTTTTAAGATTTTTTAAATCTGCATGAATGTTTTGCCTGAGTATATGTGTGTTCACCATGTGTGTTTTTGGTGTCTGCAGAGGTAAGGAGAGCATCAGGTCCCCTGGACCTGGCATTGCAGGTGGCTGTGAGCCATCATGTGAGTGCCAGGAATTGAGCTCAGGTCCTCTGAAAGAGCAGCCAGTGTTCTTAACCACCGAGCCATCTCTCCAGCCCAGGTTTGTTTTCTTTCTCTAAGACTCTTAGTAAAACCAGCAGACTCTTAAGGAAGTCTACCTATTTGTGAAGTAGTATGTAGTAGAGATGTTATTTTGTCCACTGATCTCTTATTATTTTTATATCCATACAGTTATATTGTTAAACATAAATTGGGACAGTTTCTTTATCATTAAGAAGGGCTAACAAGGAGACTGAGGACATAGCTTTGTTGGTAGAGTGCTTGTCTAGCATGCACAAAGTCCAGTGTTTGATTCCTAGCACCACATAAACCAGGTATAGTGTTACATGCCTTTAATTCTAGCATTTGAGAGACAGTGGCAGGAGGATCAGAAAGTTTAAAGTTATTCTTGGATTAGCATAGTGAGCTCAATGCTAATCCAGGCTAAATGATACCCTATGACTTAAGAGAGAGAGAGAGAGATTGAGAGAGAGAGAAAGGGAAGAAAAGAAAGAAAGGAAAGAAAGGGAAGAAAGGAAAGAAAGGAAAGGAAAGGACAGGACAGGACAGGACAGGAAATAATCTTTGCAATATGCCTAGCAAAGGTACAGTTAGTTCATTGTCAGCAGATTTGTAATGGCTGTCCTCTGCCTCCACAAGTGTGGCTTAGTTCCGTCCCCGAAAGCCCTGGCTAGGATATAGCTGGAGAGGTATGTGGGTTGCAGAGAGGTAGCAGGTAAGGGGTCTGGGGTGAGGGCTCTTCACACACTAGAAACTAGGTGGCATTGTGGAGGTAGGCCGCTGAAGTGAAGGTGTGAAGAAGAGGTGTAGCTTTGGATGCTGACTAAGGTATAGTGTGTTTAACTTATTCTGATTCTCGACCAAACAGCACTAAAGTCAGCACTTGTGGTAAGGGAGAAATAGCACTAGGCTCAATTAATAAATTTGACTTTTGGGGAAGGTGTTCTATGAGAAAAAAGTAGCAGCATAGTTGAAGAATAAACTTGGCAAGTCATGAGACCTCCCTGGAGAGGCTCTTGGCTCTCCCTTCACTAGCCACATGTTGAATGGGGACCACTGACTCTACTACCCTGAGCTTAGAGAGAATAGTGACCAATAGAGACTGTTTAATAACCAAATGAAGTAATATTACTCCCAAATACCTACTTATAGTTGGTTCTGTAACAGCATTGTCTACAAACTAAAATATTTTGTTGTTTTGAGTCAGGCTCTCATGCAGCCCAGGCTAGCCTTGAGCTTGCAGTCCCTGTGTCTCAGCCTCCTGAGGGATCCCATGTAGGCACCACCATTCTGGGCTGTATTGATCTGTGTGTAATAGACCCTAAAACCCCTTTTCTCCCTTCACACTGCCAAAGCTGAACAGCAACAAGAATAAAGCCGTTTTGATGAACGTCAAATAGAAGTTTTCAGAATGGCAAAGGGATTTGGGGTACACAAAGTTGAAATTTGACCTAAGTTTATTTTATTCGTGAACAGTTTATAGACAGTCGAGTGTGTGTCCAGTAGAGACCACTAAAGCTGATTAGTGATACAGTTTCAACAACTGATGACAATATCCTGGGGGGTAATTGCTACTGATGCTCCTTCTCCTTCTCCTCCTCCTCCTCTTCCTCCCCCTCCTCCTTCTTCTCCCTCACTCCCCACTCCTATTCCTCCTCCTCCTCTTTTTCTGGAGAACAAGGGCACATTTTGGGGCAGCCAGAGAGAACGTGCACTTCTCAAGTACTATACTGTGCTTCTTGCCAGTCTCTGCAGTCTGCAGGGTGCAGAGCAAAGCATCCAGGGTGTGTGCTTGAAGGTAAGTGGACCAAGGTTCCCAACCTCCATACAAGTTAGACTCACCAAGAATTATGAAGCACTGGAGCAATGAAGGCATATACTAAAAAGTAATTATCAGCCTAGGTCTGAAAGGAGGGAAGGGAATGGTAGTCTCTGTGGGAAGTAGGATTGTAGGAACACTTACTTGACCTTTCCTGATGCCTCTGGACCTGGAGAGAAAGAGAGAGGGAGTGTGTGTGTGTGTGTGTGTGTGTGTGTGTGTGTGTGTGTATCCATGTGTGTAAGTGTAACCTGGATGCCTGAGGCCATGGTAATTAGGATCCTGCTTGAGCAAGGGTCCTGAAGGCCCTGGCCTTGCAGCTGCCTCACTGGCTCTCTTGGGATGGTAACAGTGACTGGTGGGGTCATTCAGGAGGTCAGAGGTCAGATCTGAAATACAAACTCAGCATATTAGTGTTGCTTATGGGAATATGAGAGTTTTCTAAGTATTGTCACCAAGGATCAAAAGCCAGAAACTGAGCACTGAAGATGGTTGATGATTTAGTGGTTGACTTATTTATTTAACTTTATTTATTTATTTATTTATTTATTTATTTATTTATTTAAAGACAAAGTGTAGTGGTTTGAATATGTTGGGTCCAGGGGGTGGAATTATTAGGAGGTGTGGCCTTGTGGAGGAAGTGTGTCACTGTGGGCATGGGCTTTAAGACCCTTGTCCTAGGGGGGCTGGAGAGATGGCTCAGTGGTAAAGAGCACTGGCTGTTCCTCCAGGGGTCCTGAGTTCAATTCCCAGCAACCACATGGTGGCTCACAACCATCTGTAATGGGGTCCAATGCCTTCTTCTGGTGTGTTGTGAAGACAGCTACAGTGTACTCATATAAATAATAATAAGTAAATAAATCTTAAAAAATAATTAAAAAATAAAGACCCTCGTCCTAGCTTCCTGGAAGCCAGTCTTCTCCTGAGTACAGGCCAGCCTGGTCTACAGAATGCATTCCAGGGCAGCCAGGGTTACACAGAGAAACCCTTTCTTGAAGTACAAAGGAGGGAGGACTATTTAATTTTTGAAAATATCCTAGTACAATTTCAGTTTCGTTTCAGATTACTTAATTAATATATTTGACATTGCAAGGTAGTTAATTTTAATGAGTAGTTACATAAAATGTACACAGAGATTATTAAATATCACTGTTTAACCCGTGTTTTTATTCACACTCAATGGAAGAAAACTACTTATTACAATGTCACATAATCGACCAATGCAGTGACAGAAGTAAGCATTTCAGTGCCTGATTAGTGCAAGCTCAAGGCAGTTAGCAGCTGCCAGACATGGGTACGTCCAGCCTTGTGCAAATGGTCTAGGGTCCATGGAGCAGTGACGAACGGTTGGTAATAAGTTGTATTGAATGGGTACTTTGGTTTATTTGTTTTAGGTGCTGGCGTTGAGCCTCAGCTCACAGGCAATGATGGAGGTTTTGAGACTGAGCTGGGGAGGAGCGCAGTGTTGGGAGACTTCCAAGACTTCCAAGAGATGCTGCACATGCCCTGTTTGGAATGCTGGGGGGGGGGGCTTTAGCTAAGTGGATGGAAAGGATCGGGCTGTGTGGATAGTGAACCCCAGCAAATGTAGACCAATACAAATGAACTGTGTATGGTGGAGGCACAGCGTTCAGGAGCTCCATGGTGAGTAAGAGCCATTGTGTGAGGTCCTAGAAGAGCTACCTTGGTTATATGAGGCCCTGGATGCCAGAGCAGCAGCCCGTGATGGAGGTGATGTGTTGTGTCTTTTCCAGCTCCCAGTGGAGGGGAGAGGGTGAGAGCACTTCCTAGGAGATGGAGAAAATGAGTCATATAGAGGAGAGAAGGCCCCACCACAGGCACTGTGCGTAGCATTGGTAGGACCACTGCAGGTCCTTCTGGGAGCTGGGCAGTCGTGGTGTTAAGGGGTGGGGCCACGTCTTTGTGTAAAATGATAGAACTATACAAAATATTCTGAGCAGTGTAGTGACTGGGCCTTGAGGATGGCATGTGCTTGGGCTTCCTGTGAACATTCCAAAGAAAGCTAGATGGAAAACGCGGTGGGGCTGAGCTGAGGCTGTCCCGCAAGATGGTCTGGACTAGAGCAGCAGTGTGGGGTGAACTCAGGAGATGCTGAGAAGGATGTCACTGTGCACCAGAGCTGTCTGCAGCCAGGCGCAGTGATGTGCATCTGTATACCCCTGCACAGTGGAGACCAAGGCAGAAGACTGACTTCCAGCCCACCCTGGGCAACATAGTGAGACCTTGGGCTATATAGCAAGACCATGTTTTATGCACCCCTCCACCCCAAAACCCTAATAACAACCCACCAAACTGTCTACATTGGTAGTTAAAAGAAGAAAAAAAGTACTCTTCTGATTTCTTCCTGCCCTGTGCTCCTGAGCCCCTCCCCTCCCCTGCCCAAAGCTAGTTAACTTTTATTTCCTCTTTCAAATCAATTTCAGGTTCAAAAAAAAAAAAAAAAGAAAGAAAGTAGGACACCTTGGCTTTTGCTGCCCTTGACTCTTCCAGATGCCTCTGGTTATACTCTCCCTCACATCTACAATAAAATCATTTCTCAGCCACCTCTAGGAGCTGTCATGTCTTCATTCTTGTTGACTTAGGAATTCATTGTCCGTTAGAAAAACAATGTGAGCCACATAGCAACTTAGTAGTAGCTGTACTAAAAAATAAGAAGTATGAAAAATGAATTGTATCGTTATATTTTAATCAAAGATCAGCAGCAGAAACATCACTTCTGAGGTTATTTTGGTTTTGTAGAAGTTCGTGCGATTTTTACTGCTCAGGAATAACAGTCCTTCCAGTTGACAGGGCAGAGTAAGGAAGTAGGAGAGGTTTATTTTATACTGAAGCCTGCAGTAAAGAGGAATGGAGGTCCCTGGTATCAGGAGCTGCCGTCTCAGGACATGGCCCCTTCTGCTCCCAAGAGAAGCTTATTCCACCATCATCTGTGTCTTAATTAGGATTTGTATTGCTGTGAAGAAACACCACAACCAAGGCGACTCTGATAAAGGCAAACATTTAATTGGGGCTGGCTTACAGTTTCAGAGGTTTAGTCCATTATCACCATGGCAGGAGGCAAGGCAGTGTGCAGACAGATGTGATGCTGGAGAGGTAGCCGAGAGGTCTACATCTGGATCTGCAGGCAGCAGGATGAGACTATGAGCCACTGGTCTGGCTTGAGCATCTGAGACCTTAAAGCCCACCCCTAGTGACATACTTCCTCCAACAAAGCCACACCCACTCCAGCAAGGCCACACCTTCCAATAGTGCTACTGGGTTTTTGTTTTTTTCCAAACCACCATAGTCTGCCTCCACTGCTGAGTCAAGTTCTCTCCAGGCACTTGCTTCAGCTCAGGTAGGGAGTATTTTGTCTGTGGTCACCTTGATTTTAAGTTTATGGCAGTTTGAAACTAGGATGAGGAAATGGAGGGAGGGATGTCAGTCAAATCCTGGGGTTGCAGATCACATTTCTATAGCCCAGAGCCGTGAGGCCTGGAATAAGTTATAGTCCGTCAATGTGCTTCAGTTTCCTTATCTCTGAAGTGTGGTAGTCAGAACAAATTTTGTTATTTATTTACATTGGGACATGGTCTCATGTAGCCCAGGTTGGCCTCATAGCTCAGGTAGCCTTGAATTCCTGGTCCTACTTTGTCTCTACCTCCCAAGTTCTAGGTCTACCATCTTGTCCAGCACAGATCTTAATTAAGTGAGATGCCGTGTCTATGTCATAAGATTATTGTGGAAGACTTAGAACACCTGGTAATTTGACCTTCAGTGAAGGCTTCTCAAATAATTTAAAATTTAAGATGTTTAGGTAATTCTATTTAAATGATGGTTAACTGCTGCTATAGCTAATTTTATTTTAATTTTAAAGGATTTTATCTTGAATTATACATAGATGTGTGTGGATGTGTGTGTGTGTGTGTGTGTGTGTGTGTGTGTGTGTGTGAGTGCAGGTGTCAGACCAGAAGAACGTGTCAGATTTCCTGTGACCTGCCTCATGTAGGTGCTGGGAATTGATTCCTGGACCTCAGGAAGAGAAGCCAGTGCACTTAACCACTGAGCCATCTCTCCAGCCCCCATAACTATAGCTGGTTAAAAAAATATGTGTATGTATTGCACACAGCATGCTACATAGTGTGGAGGTCAGAGGACAGCCCGGTGGAGTTGGACAGCTCCTTCCTCGATGGAGTTTTGGGAATCAAACTGAGGCTTAGGCTGTAGTGGTGAGAACCTTTATCCGCTGAGTTATCTTACCAGTTTTCTTTCTCTGTACACACACACACACACACACATGCACACACACACACACACATGCACACACACACACACACACACACACACACACACACACACACACATTTAAATGAATAAATGTATGGGGAGCTAGAAATATCTGAAATTTTAAAATAATTTTATTCATTGTGTGTATGCCTGAGTATGTGCATATGTTCGTGTGTGCATGAGCCCACAGAGGTCAGGGAGAATGGTGGAGCTTCTGGAACTGGACTTACTGTGCGGGTGCTGGGGACAAAACCCAGGTTCTCTGAGGCATCTCTCTAGCACCTGAAATCTTGACATCAGAGTTTAACCAAAAACTATCTCCTTCAGCTTTACATCTTACTCTGGAAAATCCCACAGCATAGATTTCAGTTTTTTTGTCATTTTTAAGTTTTCTATTTACTAAATTGAAATATATTGAGCAGGAATATGTGTATGTTTTATAGGAGACTCCTTAGGGAGTTTCAGAAACGGAATAGCACACTTGAGCACTGGGGGCTGGAGGATCTGAGAAGCACGCCTCTGACAGGCAACATTATTTTACTTGCAGTACAAACTGAAAAAAACCTTTTCATTAAGAAAAGATGAATACAGGGCTAGAGAAGTGGCTCAGGGGTTAAGAGCTCTTGATGCTCCTGCCAGGACCCAGGTTTGGTTCTCAACACCCATATGGCAGCTCACAGCTGCCCATAGCTCCAGTTCTGGGGCAATCCAGTGCCCTCTTTCAAAATGCATGGGCATCAAGCAAACAAGTGGTACACAGACATATATGCAGGCAACGAACTCTTAAGAATAAGAGTAAATAAACCTTTACACACTCCCTCTTTCTCTCTCTCTCTCTCTCTCTCTCTCTCTCTCTCTCTCTCTCTCTCTCACACACACACACACACACACACACACACACACATGAATGCCTAAATAAAAGCTGATAGATGGATGCACATCTCTAGAGTCTTAGTAGCTGGGAGGATGAGACATGAGGATCGCCCCAGGCTAGCCTGTGCTACACAGCAAATTCCAAAAAAAAAAAAAAAAAAAAAAAAAAAAAAAACCATCAGCTACCCAAAGAAAGCAAACGTATTTACATCTTGTGTGTGCCCATCTACACATTTGAATATATATTTATGTACATATATTTCTGAATGAAGAACCAGCATGGAGCTTTGATGGAGATGAGGTAGGGACAAGCCACATGAACACTGTTGTTCATATGCCCTTTATCAGTTGGTTAGTGCTCTATTTTTCAAATGTGCTTTTGAAAAAAAAATGTCAGAGTCAGGTGGCGTCATTTAGAGAGGATATACGTACCTGCCTGCCAGCTTCCATCCAGTTCAGCCTTCTAATGGAGCCCACGGCTGATTTTTTTTTTTTTTTTTTGCCTATAAAAGTAGAAAATGGACCTGATAAAAATGTTTAGGCTGCAAGGTTTCCTTTTATTTATCATATCAGAAAAGAACAATGTTTCGTTGGGCTGTGGTCAAAATAGAAGGCGACCCCACTTGTTCAGAAAAGCGCAAATCCTCGAGATAAGGGGGCAGAGTAATAGAGTACAATAGAAAGAGTGGGGTGTAATTATTTGTAGCTTGTCAAGTGAAGCCCTTTCAAGCCCCTGGTGATTCGAATCTGGGAACTCTGCACAGTTCTGTAAACTAACTATAGGCAGCATCAGAGAAATCTCCCTGGCCTGCAGACAGCCCCGAAATTGCATCAGTTTGTCATGCACAGAGCATGCCAGCTTCACACAATAGCACTGGGTTGCAAATGGGCCTGGCCCCAAAGCTCTGAAACACATTCTGCCGTATCTGACTCTTGGCCTGCGATTTGTCATGTCCCCGCTGCTATCAGTGTGTGGTAATTTTAATAGATTCTGATGGTTTCCTCGGCGTTACACAGGATGCCTCTGGTTTGGATGGTGGGTGTGGCAGGGGCCCTTCTGGCCAGAGATAACAGGAATGTGTACAGGAACCTTAGAAATTCATCTGAATTCATTAAAATTTTGTTGTAGACTTAATCGTGCTAATTTCTGATTTAAAATTCACATGGTTTAATACTTATATAGTGCCGTGGGATTTTTTTCTCCCCTTTTTAGTTGACTCTAAAAATGCGTTATTGACTGACAGCAGACTAGACTTCAGACTCACAGCTGTAAGAATGGAGTCAGTGCTCAATAGTCACAAATAATATAAAATATCTCGGCGTGACTCTAACTAAGGAAGTGAAAGATCTGTATGATAAAAACTTCAAGTCTCTGAAGAAAGAAATTAAAGAAGATCTCAGAAGATGGAAAGATCTCCCATGCTCATGGATTGGCAGGATCAATATTGTAAAAATGGCTATCTTGCCAAAAGCAATCTACAGATTCAATGCAATCCCCATCAAAATTCCAACTCAATTCTTCAATGAATTAGAAGGAGCAATTTGCAAATTCATCTGGAATAACAAAAAACCTAGGATAGCAAAAACTCTTCTCAAGGATAAAAGAACCTCTGGTGGAATCACCATGCCGGACCTAAAGCTTTACTACAGAGCAATTGTGGTAAAAACTGCATGGTACTGGTATAGAGACAGACAAGTAGACCAATGGAATAGAATTGAAGACCCAGAAATGAACCCACACACCTATGGTCACTTGATCTTCGACAAGGGAGCTAAAACCATCCAGTGGAAGAAAGACAGCATTTTCAACAAATGGTGCTGGCACAACTGGTTGTTATCATGTAGAAGAATGCGAATCGATCCATACTTATCTCCTTGTACTAAGGTCAAATCTAAATGGATCAAAGAACTTCACATAAAACCAGAGACACTGAAACTTATAGAGGAGAAAGTGGGGAAAAGCCTTGAAGATATGGGCACAGGGGAAAAATTCCTGAACAGAACAGCAATGGCTTGTGCTGTAAGATCGAGAATTGACAAATGGGACCTAATGAAACTCCAAAGTTTCTGCAAGGCAAAAGACACCGTCAATAAGACAAAGAGACCACCAACAGATTGGGAAAGGATCTTTACCTATCCTAAATCAGATAGGGGACTAATATCCAACATATATAAAGAACTCAAGAAGGTGGACTTCAGAAAATCAAACAACCCCATTAAAAAATGGGGCTCAGAACTGAACAAAGAATTCTCACCTGAGGAATACAGAATGGCAGAGAAGCACCTGAAAAAATGTTCAACATCCTTAATCATCAGGGAAATGCAAATCAAAACAACCCTAAGATTCCACCTCACACCAGTCAGAATGTCTAAGATCAAAAATTCAGGTGACAGCAGATGCTGGCGTGGATGTGGAGAAAGAGGAACACTCCTCCATTGTTGGTGGGATTGCAGGCTTGTACAACCACTCTGGAAATCCGTCTGGCGGTTCCTCAGAAAATTGGACATAGTACTACCGGAGGATCCAGCAATACCTCTCTTGGGCATATATCCAGAAGATGCCCCAACTGGTAAGAAGGACACATGCTCCACTATGTTCATAGCAGCATTATTTATAATAGCCAGAAGCTGGAAAGAACCCAGATGCCCCTCAACAGAGGAATGGATACAGAAAATGTGGTACATCTACACAATGGAGTACTACTCAGCTATTAAAAAGAATGAATTTATGAAATTCCTAGCCAAATGGATGGACCTGGAGGGCATCATCCTGAGTGAGGTAACACATTCACAAAGGAACTCACACAATATGTACTCACTGATAAGTGGATATTAGCCCAAAACCTAGGATACCCAAGATATAAGATACAATTTCCTAAACACATGAAACTCAAGAAAAATGAAGACTGAAGTGTAGACACTATGCCCCTCCTTAGAAGTGGGAACAAAACACCCTTGGAAGGAGTTACAGAGACAAAGTTTGGAGCTGAGATTAAAGGGTGGACCATGTAGAGACTGCCTTATCCAGGGATCCACCCCATAATCAGCATCCAAACGCTGACACCATTGCATACACTAGCAAGATTTTATCGAAAGGACCCAGATGTAGCTGTCTCTTGTGAGACTATGCCGGGGCCTAGCAAACACAGAAGTGGATGCCCACAGTCAGCTAATGGACGGATCACAGGGCTCCCAATGGAGGAGCTAGAGAAAGTACCCAAGGAGCTAAAGGGATCTGCAACCCTATAGGTGGATCAACATTATGAACTAACCAGTACCCCGGAGCTCTTGACTCTAGCTGCATATGTATCAAAAGATGACCTAGTCGGCCATCACTGGAAAGAGAGGCCCATTGGACACACAAACTTTATATGCCCCAGAACAGGGGAACGCCAGGGCCAAAAAGGGGGAGTGGGCGGGTAGGGGAGTGGGGGTGGGTGGGTATGGGGGGGACTTTTGGTATAGCATTGGAAATGTAAATGAGCTAAATACCTAATAAAAAATGGAAAGAAAAAAAAAAAAAAAAAAAAAAAAAAAAAGAATGGAGTCAGTGTAAGGTGATGGGTAAGTTGGTCCTTTACCACTCATAAGTAAACAGGCCAGGGCTCTCAGCAGTACTGGTGTTAGGACATTGAAAATGGGGCTGCCAGGCTCCACCCCAGATTCTGCAGAACCCAATTTGCCTTCCCATTCTCTCCGGCTCCCTGGGGGATTCACCTGTATATGCAGGCTTGAGAAGCTATTGAGGGGGTGAAAGTCCACCCGTCCGACTGAATCTGTTTGCTTTTGGGCCACTTGATCAATTATTACTCGAAGCGTCAGACTCTGAAAGGGTATTATAATAGTTGTTATCACAAGGTGTTTTTGAAGACTGAACAGTGTCTGACTCTGTCTACTTGTATAGTAGGTAGCTGACAGAGCACTCTATACCATGTGTATAGTGGTAACTCCATACACTTCTCTTCAGAGCGTTAGAAACCGCCTGATTTTGAAACGATTCGCCTGTGATTTTCGTGGCACCAGGATTGTGAGATAAAGTTTTACCGAGCATGGCTGACTTTAGTGTCAGGTTGGCAGTATTGCCACATCACCACTTAAGTTGTTAATTTTTGTCCTACAGCATCCTTGTGATGTGTGTGACTCAGGGTTACAGCTAAGGCCTGGGAAGTGCTGGCTAACAGGACAGAAGTCCCTGATTGACAGAGGTTAGTACCATCTTGGGGCCAGCTAGGTTCTCTTCCAGAGCCCCAGGCTCCCTGACCTTTGCCCAGGTTATGTAGAGATCCTACCATCTTCTTTATGCCACAGCTCTGGACCAGTCTGGACCATATAAAAGTAACTAATTTGATTTCTTTTTCTCTTATTTTCTTCACAGTGAATCTCACAGTCATCTGTCTGTCTGGCTTACCTGTCTGTCGGTCCAGAGTTGATAGCTCTTATTGACCAGGTGGGGAGCACTTGTGCTTCCTTTTATGTAGCCTTCATTTATAACACCGGACCTGCCAAATTTTATTCCCCTGTGTCTTGTGCATGATAAGAAAATAAGTGCTCAAACATTGAGCACATTCTCAGCCTTTGTAAAAAACTTTGACTCACGGGAACATGGTGGCGCACGCCTTTAATCCTAGCACTTGGGAGGCAGTGGCAGGCAGATTGTTGTTTTTCTGAACCCCGCCAGTGTGACATAGTGAGATCCTGTCTCCAAAAAAAAAATGTTTTTGATTAGTTATTATTTGTGTGTGTGTGTGTATGATGTGTGTTGGTGGAGGGTCATGGTATGTGCAGGCCACAGCACATCTAGAGAGGCCAGAGAAGTGTTTATAGAGTTGGCTCTCTCCTTTGGCATATGTTTATATGTTACAAGGATTGAACTCAGTGGTCCAGCTTTCGCAGCAAGCCCTGTTACCTGCTGAGTCATCTTCAGAGCCTCCATCTTGACAGCATCCATCCATCCTTTGGTGGTTTTGTTATTGTTCTTTAGATTATTTCATGTAATAGATATGAATGTTTTTCATCCATGTATGTAAGTGTACCATGTGCTGCTGGGTGCCTTCAGAGGAAGAAGGCATCAGATCCCCTGGAAGTGAGTTACAGACACTTGTAAGATACTATAGCGTGCTGGGAACTGAGTCTGGGTCCTGTCGGAGCCACAAGTGCTCTTAACCTCTGAGCCGTCTCTCTGCCCCCATCCCTTGGCTTTTAAGGTCTTGTAGTGCAGGCTGCCAGCCCCTCCACAGTGCCGGGATTACAGACAGACGCCACCTTGAGAGGCTTTTAATTGAGGCTTCAGAGTGAGAAAACATTTTTTTAAGTAAGGGTTTTGCAGATATTTATGCTGTATTTTGTAGAAGAAAGAAACATTTTAATAAAAGTATCTGTTTATTCTGATTACTAATACATTTCTACTACCTTGAGTTTTCAATTTATTAGATTGAATTCTTAACTCTTAAATCCAGTACCCACCTTGTTGTCTGATAACTGCTTATCTTTTTTTTTTTGTTTTTAATTATTTTTAAACTTCAGGGACAGTGTCCACAGGAAGAGGACTACCATTTTTTTAAAAAAAAATTATTATTTATTTTATGTATGTGAGTACATTATTGCTGTCTTCATATACAGCTGAAGAGGGCATCAAATCCCATTAGAAATGGTTGTGAGCCACCAGGTGGTTGCTGGGAATTGAACTTACAACCTCTGGAAGAGCAGTCAGTGCTCTTAACCACTGAACCATCTCTCCAGCCCTTGTTTTTGATTTTTTTGAGACAGAATGTTGTCTTGTAGTCCAGGCTAGCCAGCAACTCATGATCCACTTGCTTTCTTGTAGTCCAGGCTAGCCAGCAACTCATGATCCACTTGCTTTCTTGTAGTCCAGGCTAGCCAGCAACTCATGATCCACTTGCTGTCTTGTAGTCCAGGCTATCCAGCAACTCATGATCCATTTGCTTTCGCCTCCCAGGTATTAATATTGCAGGAGTTTGTCATGCCCAGCTAAGTTTTTGTTTTTGTTTGTTTTTAAATTTCACCCTTTTGTGTATTTGCCAGCCATTTTTGAAACTATAAATTTTATATTTAATGATTTTTTTTGTTTTTTAAAGATTAATTCTTTTTTTAAAAAATAAATACATCTATCTTTTTATATTTAAGTACACTGTAGCTGTCTTCAGACAGCTCCAGAAGAGGGTGTCAGAGCTCATTATGGGTGGTTGTGAGCCAGCATGTGGTTGCTAGGATTTGAATTCAGGACCTTCAGAAGAGCAGTCAGTGCTCTTAACCGCTGAGCCATCTCTCCAGCTCCAGATAAATTCATTTTTATTCACATGAGTACACTGTGGCTGTCTTCAGACACACTGGAAGAGGGTGTCAGATCCCTTTACAGGTGGTTGTGAGCCATCATGTGGTTGCTAGGAATTGAACTCAGAACCTCTGGAAGAGCTGTCAAGGCTCTTAACGTCTGAGCTATCTCTATAGCCTTTAATGTAAAATGTTAATATCTGTACTTTGTCGTTACTTACAGTTTTCATTATTTTATCCCTTCTCCTGTGCAAGGCAAGAGTAGTTACACTCTTTCCCCACAAGCCAGCTTCCTTTTTCCGTAGTCTGGAATTATTTTCTTAAAGCAGAAAGCTACTTGTATTGAATAGTTTAGTCAGTGTATGCACTCATTATTTTCCCTTCCCACATTGTTTCCCTCTAGGCCTAGCTGTTACTCTATTTGCCAGTCAGAATTCGTTTAATTTTGAAGCTGTCTGGAGTAAATGTTGATACAGCGCCTTTAATTACTCCTCCATGTTAACTTGGCAACTTCCATATTGTAGCTTAGCCTTATTTGTCCGTCGGAGCTAGTAGTCCTATTTTGTCGGCTGCTTGAGTGCATTCTGTCATCATTGTCTATCATCTGATGGAGTCCTTGTCGTCATTGTCTGTAATCTCGTTTTTCTCTCTAATAGCTTTTAAATTTCACTCTTCACCCTTCCTGTTGTGCATTTCCAACTGACTCCCTAGAGACAGTTCGTTTTCAGTCAGAACTTATGTCTGTGTTGAATTCTGGGAAAGTATTTCCTTCTGACATTGCTTTTGATATGTGTGTAGAAATCCCTCCACCTGCCCTTCGACCTCTCTCATTCTCCGCCTCTCGTAAGATTCCCCACCACATCTCTAATCTTCTCTCTGACTCTGTCTAATCTGTTATTTCCTGAACTACCCAGTCCTTGATTTCAGAGCTTATGTTGTTCTATGTGTTGGATTTATAGCTGACTCCTTTTTATTGTTACCTATGAACGCAGACCTGGACTTGCTTTGGATTTATAACATTTTATCTGAATAGATATTATTTCTTCCTTTCCTTCTTTACCACTTCTGGCAAATATGTGTTACATTCACTGGTTGTTTTCTATGTGTTTTCCGCCCTGTTACTTACTTATAAACTGTCCTTGTGTATTTTAGAGTTCCTGCCCTCCCTCTGTCCTGTGCATTATTTTTCCTATTGATTTGGTGGACTGTCTTCCTTTCTGTTCTGTACCATCACCTGGGCTCTAGTTAGGTCAGACACCTGTCACTTACAGTGAGAGGTCTTCTAGCACATTTGCTAAGACTGCAGGCATTGGAACCGCACACCTAAGTTCAAATCCCCACACTACCCAATATT
Organism: Mus musculus; assembly: GCF_000001635.26. Taxonomy (NCBI): domain Eukaryota; kingdom Metazoa; phylum Chordata; class Mammalia; order Rodentia; family Muridae; genus Mus; species Mus musculus. Next base: position 53,283,737 of record NC_000084.6, read on the forward strand.
GTAGCTATCACAGGTGCATCATTTAACATTTCCGTGTCTCAGCTGCTCATTTGTCACGTGAGGATCATGGTGACATCTAGTGTGAGTTTTCACTTAGGTACTTTAATAAACCATCACTCATAACGCACACGCGGATGAGTGCTCGGATTATAGTGGGAATCGAATCATAGAAACCCAGAACGAGCAGCCAGGCATTTGCTCAGCAGCAGGCTTTTTGAGTGTCAGTGATCTACTGCTGCCGCACATATTCACCTTTAAGTGCACCCTTGGGTGACAGTAGAATGTTCAGCTTTAAGTACTAGGTGATCATGGCCTCCCCAGCTCCTCAAAATGGATTTTTAATTATCATTACACCACATAAAAATGAACTAGTAGCCCCTCTGCTGGCCACTGGTCTTACTGTTTCTGTGGGTTCTAGATGTGATGCAGTCAGTGTACGCATAAAAGCATTATTTAGAGACAGGGCCCCACAGTGTAGCCCAGGCTATCCTCAAATTCATTATTCCCCTAAGGCAGCTTCCCCAGTCATGGGATTATAGGCACACACCATGCACACAGCACAGGAGGGAATATAGTTCTGAAATAATTCCAAATATACAGCACATTACAGAAATAATTCAAGTGGTTCTCATTTCAGGCTAAGCGGATCCATCCTGTTTACAACCTCCCTGCTTTGCTTGTCCCTCTGTCCCTGTTGCCCGGGTTACACCTGACACTAGGCTGTGCCTCATTATCCTGATAATCCTGGGGACCTTACTCTCCTCACATCACCACTGTAAAATATCCTGGATACTTAACATTAGCATTCTACTTTGCAGCTCATATTCTGAATGCTTCAGTTGTCCCAATAATGTCCTTTATTTCCTCCTGGTTCAGGACGTAGACAATGCATTATATTTAGTTGTCATTTGGTTCTCTTTCGTTTTGAACTAAAGCGCTCTCTCTCTCTCTCTCTCTCTCTCTCTCTCTCTCTCTCTCTCTCTCTCTCTCTCTGCTTTTCTTTGTCTCCCATGACATTGGCATTTTGGCACAAGACAGGTTGGCTTCTGGGGTTTCCGGAGCGCTAAATTGAGGAGATGCATCATGGGTAAAGGACTCCATAAGCAATGGGTTATGGCTTCTGCTCACCGCTAACTGGTAGTGCTAATTTCGACTGCTTGGTTAGGCTTTGTTGATTTTTTCATTTAAAAAAATTGATTTTGCATCAAAAAGAAGACCGTGGCCACATCTCTCATCAGCAACCCATAAATTAAGAAAGGATGGGGGTAACGTACGTCGGGCCCTGAAAGCAGATAGCTTCCAAACAAGATAACCTTAAATGTAAATAGCTTCAATTCACCAATAAAAAGACACAGACTAAGTGACTAGATTAAAAAACAAGTTATCCACCACGGTACAATTCTCACTGGCAAAACACCCACCGAGAGTCAAACTAGCATAACTGCTCTGACAGTGGACTTCAAAGGAACACTGCGGAGATAAAGAATGCCAGTCTGTACTACAAAAGGGAACGGTCCATCAGGAAGACACGACAGTGGCTGAGAACACGTATAGAAGCTCAGGGCCTGAGTTTGGATTCCCATCACCCACATAAAATCTAAACTATGGTTGTGTGCACCAGTAACTCCGGGTAGAGACAAGAGGGCTTGGGGGGGCCTTGCCAGTTGGTCTACCTGAAAAAAACCAATAAGTTCCTGGCTCAGTAAGGAATTCCTGTCTCAGAAGAATAAGGTAGAGACTGATAAGACAGTAAGACGCTCATGTCCTCCTCTGGCCTCCACATGTGTGTATCTAGACACATGAACACACATGTAAACAACACACCAATGACAAATGTCTATGCACTGAATATTGGGACAACTAAGTGGTGCTCTGACTCTCACTCCCAAATCCCACCACCTCCCCCACTGACCCAGTGAGGGAGCAGAGGGATGGCTTGTCCTCAGCAGGTTATTTTATCACTAATTGTGATGGGGTTTCTAGTTCTACCATTTCTTATACATTCATTAACTGGTGCCCTTCTTTACAGAAGGGCTCATCCTTTTCCTTGTTCCTACTGACTATAGACTTGTGACTTTAAAAAAATGGCACTTTATTATTATTATTATTATTATTATTATTATTATTATTATTATTATTATTATCTGCAAACATGACCCCTCCGTTCTGATGACCTAAGGGCATGGCCCCACTTGTTTCTGAGTGCTATTTCTTGCTTTCTGTTTAAAATGTGTCAGTTCATTTGAGACTTTCCCAGTTCCCGCTTTTCCAAGGATAGAAACTTAAGATCTCCGTGGCTGGTGTGCTTCTAGACGCTTCCAGCAGAGACCTGGAGAGCATGCTCATCTGTGTATCATGCATTTTCATAAGTACCCTCCTCACTTCATGTGTCACATTCAATGGACAATACCTTTCTGAATTGCATAGGACCACAAGCGGTTTGGGTTTCTGATTTTCTTTTTTCTTTCACAGTTTGGAACAGTTGTAGTGTGTGATAAGTTTTGTTCAGTTCTGTTTTTGTAATGGAACCCAGTGACGTTTCATGTTGATCTTTCGCACGGGTCCTGATGGTAATTTTTTTCAGCTGGAGGTAATTTGACATGATGTGTGATTTTGACCGTGACCCATCACGTGAATTGAGGTGTAAAGTTGTCTCCTTGGAGCACCACGGCTTTGTCTGAGCTCACCCTATCATCAGTGCACAGAGTACTGTGTTCACAGGGTCCCTGGGTTAACCGTCTACTCTGCGTTGTCATGACATCAGTTTAATAGACAGCTAGTTCTGTTCTGTTAGTATTGTTTGTGGGGCGTTTCTTCTTTTCTTTTGAATGAGATTTAAATTTGTGGGAGTTGAGGATGTTGCTCAGCTGTAGGCGTATGCATGCTTAGCATGTACAAGTCTTTGGCTCAGTCCCAAGCATCTATATGTATATAGAACATATGATGGCTCAAAAGTCATAACTATATATATACAATCTCACTATGATGTAAGGAATTGCTCCTGGATTGAAGTGTCCTTACATTCCCGTGGCTAGACATGTTTCAGAAGAGCCGTGGAGTAATATCTTGTATATGTATGTGTCCATGCATGTTTGTGTGTGTGTGTGTGCGCGCGCGCGTGCGCGAATGTGCTTGTTTTGGGGGATTAAACCTAAGGCCCCTCATGAATGCTGTACCTAGTGGTTACATGCACTTAAGTGTTTGCTAAATTCTCAGTATCAGCTGCATACTCTTCTAGAAGCAAGGTGAGATTAAATAAACTGCTATGTTGTGCTTCTAAGGAAAAATAAATCTTTTAAGTTAAAATAAATATTCTACAGTAAATCATGGTAAATAAGCTTATCGAACAGTTACAGTTGCCAAGTTTTACTAAGTCATTTCGTTTTTATTTGTTTTGTTGGTTTTTTTGAGGCAGGGTTTCTCTGGGTAGCCCAGGCTGTTCTGGAACTTTCTCTGTAGACCAGGCTGTCCTCAAACTCAGAGATCTACTTTTCTTTGCCTCCTGAGTGCTGGAATTAAATGTGTGAGCCACCACCACCCTGGTCGGTTTAGTTTTTGAAAAATACTCTGTGTAAGAGTTCACATTTGAGTTCACAGTTCACAGAGAAACCATGTGCACCAGGTTATCTGAGCAGGATGTCAGCCACTTTGGCCTTTAGCTTTCTTTTTACTATACCTGGGCTGTTCCTACCAGCCCAGGGCCTGTCGGTAACCAGTTTCCAGCTGACTCAAAGCAGATTCAGCTTGTCTCTTTTTGAGTTCTCGAGCCTCCCTGTCTTGTTCTTGCTTTTGTTTACAACCCATTGCATGGTCTCTCCTTGGCCATCCTTCTGCAGTAGGGAGGCCTGCGCACAAATAAATGCCCCCGTCTATCTGTAGGGCAGTCCTCCAGCTAATGTGCAGCAAGAGTGGCTCACAGTTCCTTTTAGCTAGGACTAAACTTATGGGGGATTTCAGTAATACACAGTTTTTAAAAACATTTTTGTTTATATGTATGCCTGTTTCCCCTGCATGTATATCTGTGTACAATGTTCATGTGTGGAAGCCAGGAGAGGACACTGGATCCCCCGGAACTGAAGTTACAAGTGGTTGTGAACTGCCATGTAGGTGCTGGGAACTGAACCTCAGTCCTCTGGAGGACCACTGCCCACAACCACCGAGTCTCTCCAACCTCAGCATTGCATAATTCCTTAACAATTATGCAAAGTGGCAGGCCTTTCTCTAATCATTTTCACCCTGAGTGGCTTCCTTACACGTTTCTTCTCGTCCTGTCTCCACACTTCTTCACTATTGATGCTTCATGCTGCCATGAGTAACCTTAGCATATGTTGTCTTCACATATGCTCTATTGCAAAGTATTGTAAAGCCCATTTATATGATGTTTTCAGCTTCTAGAATCAATTTATGGATAATATGTGGTTATTTGGTTGTGATGTCAAAATTAAAATGCCTGCGTGCATGCATGTATGTGTGCCTGTGTGTGTTGGTGTGTGCCTGTGTGTGCATGCATGTCTGTGTGTGTGTGTCTGTGTGTATGCATGTATACGTGTTGCTAGAGATGGAGCCCAGGGTCTTATACTAGGTGTTTGCTCTACCCCTAAACCACACCCCAGCCTAGGTACTTTTGACAGCATTAAAGTAAAGAGGATTTCTTTTCAAATAGTTTTCACTGAAACAGTAAGGCTAACAAACATGAAACACAGGGCTATGTTGCTGGACAGATGGCGTAGTGTTTAAAAGCACATGCTGTTCTTGCAGAACACCCAAGTTCAGTTTCCAAAACTTACAGAGCAAATATCTTTTAAAATTATTATTATTAACTTTTTTGTTCTTTGATTTTTTTTTTTTTAAGACCAAGGTGTGTAGCCTTGACTGTCCTGAAACTCACTCTGTAGACCAGGCTGGCCTTGAACTCAGATATCCGCCTGCCTCTGCCTCCCAAGTGCTGGGATTAAAGATGTGCGCCACCACTGCCCACTGTACTAGTTGGTTTTGTGTCAACTTGACACAAGCTAGAGTCATCAGAGAGAAAGGAGCCTCAGTTGAGGAAATGCCTCCACAAGATCCGGCTATAAGGCATTTTCTCACTTAATGATTAGTGGGGGAGGGCCCAGCCATTCCTTGGGTTGATGGTCTTGGGTTGTATAAGAAAACAGGCTAAGCAAGCCAAGGGGGAGCAAGCCAGTAAGCAGCACTCCTGCATGGCCTCTGCCTCAGCTCCTGACTCTGGTGCTAGCCCTGCTTGAGTTCCTATCCTGCCTTCCTCTGATGATGGACTGTGATCTGAAAGTGTAAGCCAAATAAACGTTTTCCTCTTCAGTTTGCTTTTGGGTCGTGGTGTTTCATCTCAGCAATAGAAACCCTATCTAAGACATCCAGCGTTCTAACTTATTTGTAATCTTATGAGAATGAAGTTGCAGACCACTGGCACACCTGTCTACTTTCCTTTTCTGCACTCCTACCAGACATTGCTAACTGATCACAACACTGTTTCTGTTGATTCAGCCTTAGAAGCCTTAGCAATATAATGTAGCCATCCTCATCAGTCATATTTGGTATTTAAGTTGCACATCCTGTTCCTAAGGTAATTTTGCCAGCAAAATGCCTTCACAGACGGAGTTTACCATGCACAGTCATGGCAGTCATGGCAGTCTGGCTTGACTGAAGCCGTTAGTAACTGTTGGCTTAGTCTCTCAGGTCCTCTCTGAAGTTTCCAATCGTACCGTGTCCTGGGCTGTTGTATTTTAAACACATAACTTACTGAATGGATTCTCTACCTACTTCCATGTTTTTTGTTTTCCAGCTGCCTGGTCTTGAGTTTATTCATTCTCTGTGGTGGAATTCTGTAACAGCATGTGTACAGGCATGTTACAGAAATCCTTAAGTCTTGCCTTGTTTCTATGATAGCCCGCAGCTTATTTAAAATAAGCCACAGCTTGTTTATGAAGCAGTTGACTCCTCCCTACCACTGTTTTCTTGGTTTATGGGACTTTTAACAATTATCGCATTATGTGACTGCCCTCAGCCAAACATAATGGCCCCAGTGATGTCTGAGGTTTAACTCTGACCACTAGCCGGACATGCTTATGGATTTTGGAAATTATGAATGGAGCAGCAGAGTGAAAGCTCTAAACCTGGCCAGTTTTAAATTGAAAGGCAAGCACCGGGCTCTAGTCCCCTCACTTTCCAGCATAGCATGCTCAAGTCAAATGTCATTTAACAGGAGACAGAGATACATCTGTGAAACTTCTGCCTGTGCATGGATCTTTGGAGTCCTATTGTCTCGTCGATGCACCAGTAGGTGTCACTGTGTGCATTAAATGAAAATCAAAGATGTCATTAAAGGAATTTTCAAATTAAACCTCATTACAAGTTCTTCACACAGTTCCCCACAGTAAGCAAGGATACCTAAGCTCATTTCCTCCTTTGTTTAATATCTGAAGACGTTACCTTCTTCAACTACTTTAAGAAAATGCACCTTATTCTTTCTTCTCCCTTTAAGTGAGCTCTCATGCATATGAAGACTGTAAGGTTGGGTGTCTTGGCTAGAATCGGAACACAGCAGGCAGGCCAATCGATGTGTTAACCTGAGGGAGTGGATCATTTCTCACGTGTGTCTGTCTCTCTCCTAGTGAAGAATTCATTGTTAGAAACTTTTCTCTGGAGAAGGTTAGGCTTCATTAAACTTTTATGTTTATTTCTATATATATATATATATATATATATATATATATGTATGTGTTCATTTCTGTAGTTGTGGGTGGGGCACAGAGGTAGTGTGGTGCATGTGTGAAGGTCAGAGACCAGCTTGCAGGAGTTGGTTCTCTCCTTCCACCGCGGGTATCCTAGGGATCGAGCCCAGCGTCGGGTCAGGCTTTGCAGCAAGCACCTCATTCCCTGCACTGTCTCACTGGCCAGGGGTAGGTTTCTTTATTACAGATAGTGCGTGTGTGTGTGTATGTGTGTATATATGTGTGTGTGTATATGTGTGTATGTGTGTGTATGTGTGTGTGTTTGTGTATATATGTGTGTATGTATGTGTGTGTATGTGTGTGTGTACAAGATAATAAAGCATCAAATGTGTTGAGAATGTATCTGAGAATTTTTTACAAGAATTCTTAGGAGTTCCACATGCTCATCAAACTACTCTTCTTTTTAGTTTTTCTGAGAGAAAACGCTGTTACCTAATCATGTTTCATAACCTTGGCTATGTTTTCCACACTGCTGGGACTGCACTAAATAAGCATTCATGTCGTCTCCCCCCCCCCCTTGCTCCTTCAGGAAAGTACTGAGTACCGGACGTTGGGTGTCCTGTTACTGGGGTATGGGGATAGTAGTATGCTCACTTGCAAGGTTTCACTGCTAGAATGTGTTAGTCGGTGCAGCATGCAGAGTGGGTTGCATAAGTGTCCTGGAAAGCTGTGCCTGTGTGGGGACGGGGCCGGCAGAGCTGGAGCGGTGATGCAGTGCCTGAAATACTTAGATAAGGTCAGTTCGTAAGGGAGTTACTGTTGTGTTCATAAAGAAGGACGTAAGATGCATGTGGACGGAGTGTGCCTGTGTGAGGCATTAAGGTGTGGGCTCTAAGGTCTCCAGAGTCACTGCTAAATCCCCAGGGACCCTGTTGTCCCTGACTTATATGGTAAAGATGGAGATGAAGTCCATTTCATGGTAAGGACAAAGTGGCTGTAAGATACACACGAAGAGCACCCAGGGACAGCAGTGCTCATGCAGAATTCTTTTCCACTTACAACTTTTTAGATCAGTAATACTTATTTAAAAAAACCCCTAAATCAAGCCCCTTTGGCAGTGTAACACCACGCAGAATGCCCCATGCCCTGATCATGAGGTCAGGGCTCAAGTGTCTTTGCCACGGGTGTCTGGAGGGAAGATTGAACCCATGTATGATAGGTCCTGACAGCAAATATTTGATGGTATGGGCTCAGACTTTCTGTTTTTGAGTTTTCTAGACTGGAAAAGGACATGAGCGATATCAAGGTTATATAAGGGGTTTGAGCTGAATCTATAATGTCTTATTTGTTTGTTTGTTTTTAAAGAATTATTACTGTGTATGTATGTGTGGGGGGGTGAGGGTAGGGGGAGTTTGGAGGTCAGACACCTTTATGGAAGTTTCTCTCCTGTCCTTATGTAGGTTCTGGGGACTGGACCCAGATGGCCAGGGCTTGTACCTGCACAGCAAGCGCCTTTACCTTCGGAGCTGGTTTTGCCAGCCCAACATTTTACTTATTAAAGAAAGGAGATCAAAGTTAAGTGTGAGCGTATGTCGACCCCTGTTGAATCTGGATCGTGTGGCGATGTGTTTGTCTATTGTCTGTTCAGACCGTGTCTGGAGGCTGGAAGGACAGGACACTTTGTAAGTGTCCCTGGGTGTTCGGTTAATAAGCAGGCAGACCGAATGTGGTTTCTGGGGCAGGCTGGTAAGCCAGACTCTTGGAATTAGATTAAAAACCCTTTAAAGTATCACCGTAGTCTGGAGCTAAGGAGCTACAGGTTTACAGTGTATGTCTCCTTGGATCATTTGTGGTCAATTGTGTCCCCCTTCCCTTCCCTCTCTTTCCCTTCTTCCTCCCTCCCTCTGTCCCTCCTCTCCTGTCTCCCTCGTCTGTACTGAGATTTGAACCCAGGACCTTGAGCATGCCAGGTAAGTACTGTTCCGCTGAGCTATGAGCTACCTGGCCAGCGTGTCCTCTGTGTTTTGCTTTGAGTAGCACAGGGCTTAAAGCTTACATATACTAGGCAAATTCTCTACCTCAGAGCCAACATCCTCGGCCTTTTAACTTTATTCTGTCTATCCCAGTCAGGCCTTCAACTTGTGATCCTATTGCCTTGGGCTAATTGCTGCACCATTAGGCCAAGCTTGTCCTACACGTTTTGAAAGCTTTTCATCCTTCATGTTGAGAGTCTTGGGTTTTGCCTTCTCCTGCTGTAGTCTGTACCCTTCCCTGCTGCCAACCTCTGTCCTGTCCCCTCTGTCCTTACTTCTGTGGTCTTTCTCATGGGTGTGTGGAGGGACGATTGAACCCTTGTGTGATAGGTTCTGGCAGCCGATGTTTGAAGGTTCTGGTGGCAACAGCAACAATACTCTGACCAAACTTACTTCTTCAGCTCTCATGGAATCTGAAGAAATCAACATGTAGTCAGTCTATCAGGAATGCTCCAGTTGAATGGTATGGAGCTCATTAAACACACTGGAGCCTGGGCCCTCTGCTCACTGCACCTTACGATTGAAGTGTCCAGGGAGCTCTTGGTCTCTGGACATACCATATGCTTTTATGGGCCTGGTTCTCAAAGCAATGTGGGAAAGTCTCCACTCCGAAGTAGAAAAAACAAGAGCTTGGTAGAAACAATTTTGAAATATTGATACCTCCCTCTCCATTCTTCCAGGTTTTTTGTTTTGTTTTATTTGTTTGTTTGTTTGTTTCGAGACAGGGTTTCTCTGTGACGCCCTGGCTGTCCTGGAACTCACTCTGTAGACCAGGCTGGCCTCGAACTCAGAAATCCGCCTGCCTCTGCCTCCCGAGTGCTGGGATTAAAGGTGTGCATCACCATGCCCGGCCCGCAAGTATTCTTGATTGGTTGAGGCAACTCTCCAGCCTCTTGTCTTCCAGATTTTTTTTTTAACAAGATCTCACCATGAAGCCCTGACTGACCTGGAGCTTGCTAAGTAGACTAGGCTAACCTCAGACTCATAGAGATCTGCCTGCCTGCCTCCCCTTCCCCAAGTGCTGGGACTACACTTAGCCCAGAATGTCTTGTTTATATGAGATAAGGGTTCACTCTGTGGACTGGTTGGCCTGGACCTCCCTGTATAATTCAGGGTAGCCTCAAGCTCACAGTGTTTCTACTGCCTCTGACTCCTCAGTACTAGAATTACAGTCTTGAGCTGTCACACTCTGGTGTTTTGTTTGTTTTATTTTAAAGAAATAGCAGGGTTCAAACTAAGGTCCAGGCAAGTCCTCCCCCACTAAGCCATGCCTTTTGGGCCCGCCACTGTGTCTGTCACCTGTGTCATACATGTGTGTTTTTGTTCGTCTGACCTTGGCTTCTGGTGGGAAGTACAGAGCCACAGATGTGTGCAGCAGCTCGTGTGGAAGCCCAGTCTGGCTCCTTGCTGAGTCTGTCTCTGTACATGCAAAGCTGGTCTTGTCCCTCCTCCTCCGGGTGCACTGTTCCCTCCCGCTTCCAGTCTTCTTTTGACCCCTGCTCCTTATAATGAGCAAAGCGCTCACCACCAGCTACCTAGTTTTCCAAAATGAAATGGTTCCTCCCTAGTACCCTTCCCTCCTCTTTTACCCCCACCGTTCCTCTATCTGGCTGTTTGTCTGTTTTCTATAAATGGCTATGCCCTTGGCCCCTGGTGCCAGCTTGCTGTGAGTGCTTTCATCCCTGGGTTCTGCCTTGCATACCTCCCGGGCTTTGCTTGCCATGTCTCTATACACCACTCTTGAACTTGTCTTTCTGCCTTGGCTGCCTCTCTCTGAGTGTGGCCTGGGTGTCAGACTTACAGTTACAATTTTATCAAACCCCTTCCCAATCCTGTCCTCCTTCTTCCCAAACCTTCTCTTAGCTTGCTCTTCAAGTTTCAGCCTGTGTCATCAGCCCCCCCGCTGTCTGGGTGTATCATAACGGTCCTGGGTCTGCCTGCCTAGGTATTGTTTCTTAGGCCTGAGGAGTGGCTTCTGTGCTCTCCTGTAAACAAAGAGCCCAGTGCCAGCGTGGTACCTTGACACCGTACACCTTCCGAGAAGCCTAGGATGGAGCTGATTGCGTTGTATCTGCTTTCACGGTTCGCTTTGCCAGTGTTTGTGATGTGGCACATACCAGCAGTGCTCTGTCCGTTTGCTTGTCTGTCATCTGACCACACCCCTGCTTTCTGCATCCAGGCGCTTCCTGTGTGCTGGGACCCTCACTATACCCAGCTCTTCCCAGATGGTAAAGGGCCCCATAGAATCACTTTTAAAGTTGGGGCGTATTTGACTGTGTGTTTAATGTTGAGTTTTGTTTCTTAATTACCCATAAATTTTGGGTTAGTATCGAGTGTCTGTGTAATTTAAAGCAGAATGATTATTCAAAATTGTTGGAAAAGGATCTGTTTCACAATTTTCCATATGTCTAATAAGCTGCTCTGTTGAATGTATAATGTCCTTCCGCGTGGATTACTGTTTCCATCTAATAGACTCTATTAATTATACAGATATGTTCCATGTTACTTTCATAAATATGCTTTTTTTCAGTCACCACATAACAAGGTACACATACAATGCGCATTAAAATGAAAACCTCTCATTGCTGAATGTTCTTGTTAGCAGATATTAGTTATACATAATAATAGATTTTATTTGTGCCTTTTCCAACCATGTACATAATATATTTTGATCATATTCATTTCATGCCTTCTTTTTTTTTTAAGACCCAGTGAGTTTCATTAGCATCGCTTCTAGGAATATAGTGAAGATTTGTTTACAGGGACCTTACCAGCACACACACACACACACACACACACACACACACACACACACACACAAGTAGAAGAGGGTAGTTGGGTAGAGGCAGGGGATTAGTGGAAGTGGGAAGATGACTGTGATTGAAACATATTATGTACATGTATAAAAATGTCATAATAAAGCTCAGTGGTATGTATAATTAATATATGCTCATAAAATATTTAAAATGAAAGACAATGTCTTTCCCTCCCCCATCAACCCTGAGCCCTGCAAGCCCCTCCCCCTGTGGCAGGATATTGATAAGCCCAATCTTGTACAAATAACTGTGCAGGAGATCCCTGCTGGTGTGAAATCAAGTGTGCAGCAGCCGCATGGTGCGTGCCTAGAAATCCGTGTTCCACGCCACAGCCCAACCCTTTCTCTGACTCTTACAGTCTTTCCACCTCTTCTACCAAGATCCTCCCTGAGCCTTGGAGGGGTCAGTATGGGTGTCCCCCAACAGTGAAGCATCCCACTGCCTCCTGTCATCAGCACTTTGACCAACTCTAAGTCTTTTCAGTTACTTCTGAGTTTTGTAAAAATAAACTTCTGACCAGAGCAGAAAGGGGCATCTGATCTATACTCACAAATGTAGGTATTTAGAGGCAACTTGACAGATACATCATGGCCGTTCAGCAAAACAACAGCAGTAACTTAAGGGACCTCCAAAGCTACTATGACTTCCCCAGATTCCAGCCTTTTACTAGGTTTGTAAGACCAGGCATGGGTTCTTTCCTGTGAGCAGGCCTCAGATCCAATCAGAAAGCAGTTGGTTACTCCTATAACAGACTTGCATCTGTGGCACCAAGTTGTCTGTATTCTTGTACACAGGGTCTATAGCTGAAAACTATTTTTTTTTTTAATGTTTGTGGCTATCATAGCTAATGAATTCTAGAGTTAATGACCAGTAGAGACAGGATACCTAATGTTTATCTTCATGGCCCTTATAAATTCTTGAATTATATACATGGTTGGAGATAGGATCTCACTATGTAACCCTGGGTGGGCCTGGAATTCACCAGGTAGGCCTGATTGGCTTCAAACAGATGAGAACACACACACCACCACCACCACCCCTCCCCCAGAGAGAGAAAGACAGAGAGAGTGAGAGAGAGATCGCTTGAGTACATAAAATAAACTCTAATTTTTAAAAATGAAATTGGGTTACTTGTGCTTATGAGATGTTTTCACTCCTGTATCTTTTTTGGAACATAGTATCACCTATACTGGTTCATATTGCAGCATGGCTTCTCAGTTCATCTAGCAACTTTGTATCTATTGACCAGTCAGGTCTAGCCTTCTCTCCCCACTACTTTCTCTGGGCCCCAGTAAGTAACCGTAGTCTGCTCTCAAATTCTCTAGCATCAAAACATTAAACAATTAGTTATCTAGAGATAAGTCTCCTGTACTCAAGGACTGTGTAGCTCAGAAGGGCTTTGTTCTTCAGGTCGCGCCTCCATCTTTCTTGTGCTAGGATGGTGGGACAGGCCCCTATGTATGAGCGCTGAACCCAGGCTTCTTTGCATGCTGGGCCAGCATTTTACCAGCTGAGCTATGCTTCCCGCCTGGGAGTAAGAGCTTTAGATGCTATATGAGTCAGATCACGTGGTGCTGCTATTATCTTCCTGTCTTATTTCTTCTCACATAATGGCCTTCAGTTCTGTTTATGTTGTCACAGATGGCAGGAGGAGGTTTTATGGTGGAGTTGTATTCCCCATAAAGTGTGTATGAACCACACTTTATCTGTTCATCAATTGGTAGACCCCCGGGCTGATTTTATAATACAGTTTTAAACACTCCAAGCAGGGAGGGCTTGAAAATGATGGGTTGTTGAAGTAAAGCAGCCACCAAATGGAATGCCCAGAACATAGGTCATTCACCGTCTAAGTGCCTTCTCTGCCAATGTATAGCTTCAGACTCCTAGGATTTAAACACTGTCTTGTACTTACAGTTTTCTCTTAAAAGCATTTTATTAGTAATTTGTGTAGTTATTGGAAAATTTAACTTAATATGTTTAGTCCCTGGTCATTATACTCCTTAAAATTAATTCTGTGGGCTAGGTATGGTGGTGTATACCTTGAATCCGAGCACTCAGTAAGCAGATAGCAGAGGATCTCTTGTGATTTCTAGGTTAGCCAGGTAAAATTCTGTCTTAAGAAAGAAAGAAAGAAAGAAAGAAAGAAAGAAAGAAAGAAAGAAAGAAAGACAGACACCAAACCAAAAACAAAAAATCCAATATATATAATGAATATATAATATAAAATATTTTTTATATATATACACACACACACACACACACACACACACACACACACACACACACATCGGTTGCCAAAAAACAAAACAAAACCAAAGCATATACATATATATATATATATATATATATATATATATATATATATAATATAACATAACATATAATAAATATACACACACCTATCAGTTTGCTAAAAAATTCCACTAAACAAAACAAAGAACCATATATATAATATATATATATTATATGTGTGTATATGTATATATATGTATAAAATAAATATAGAATATAGAATATGTTATAGACGCACACACATATCAGGTTGCATTTTGGTTTTGTTATACACACACACATACACGCACACACACACACACACACACACACACACACACACACACAAAACCTGGGACTAGAGAGATAGTTCAAAAGTTAACAGCACTTGTTGTGATTGGAGGAGGCTCTGGGTCCAGGTCCCAGCACCACCTAATAGCTCACAACCCCCTGCAGCTCCAGCCCTAGGGGATCTGATACAATTTTCTGACTTCCATGGGCACTGAATACATACATAGTACACATACATGCATACAGGCAAATGCGAATAGGCATCAAAAACATAAATAAATCTTTTAAATTAGCTTTGACCAATAGAGTAAATCAACCCAGAGAGCAAAATGATTTTCATTGGTGATAAATTTAAAATTAATTTTCTTTTTGACTTTCAGTTAAATTCCATGAAACTTAAAAAAAAAAAGCCACATGATCGTGCTCCTGTGTGGCAGGAAGACAGCCAGGCAATCAAGGCATGTTCAGAGGTGCCTCTGTTCATGAGCGGGCACATAGCCGTCTGGGGGGAAGCCTGATGGTGGGCATTTAAGTAAGTCTGTAAGAGTCGTTCCTAAGGCCTCAGAGTTCTCAGTGAATATCCCCCTAAAACATGGGCCACAGGTAGACATCTTGGACTGGGAGTTGGTTTTTTTTTTTGTTTTTTTTTTTAAAGATGTTCTTTTCTTGGTGACTATATTTATGTGTTTGTTTGTTTGTATGGTAGGTGGAGGGAGACAGGGCCTGGGTTGCAAGAAGAGGCACGTGGGAGTTAACCTTGACATTTGGGTTCATTGTGCCATGCACAGTGAGGCCCTAGTACCTGGTAGAAGGTTGTGTGACTCTGGGTCTTTACTGTATTGATTAGGGTCACCTGGCCCTGCCATTCACTTAGGAGCTAGGAAATACAGATACTGCTGGTAACTATACCCCAAAGCTGTCATGAAGAGTATCAGGTCTTGACCACGTGACTGGAGCTTTGCCTGAGTTATTAGTACAGGATTAAGGGTCTCTTCATATGTGTGCTCTGCTGCCATGCCTGTCTGTAAGGTCACTCTAAGGCCATTCTTTATGTATGTAGAGATATTACTTAAAAACTCAAAGGTACGTTACTTTCACCCAACAAATCTTTGCCATCCCCATTGAAGGAACTCCGGTCTCTCAGGTAAATTATGATCAAATGAATCCTGCCTGACTCAATCATTCAACTGCAGTTCAGTATCTACTATCTTGTAAGTTTGTTTGTTTGTTTGTTTGTTTGTTTCGAGACAGGGTTTCTCTGTATAGCTTTGGCTGTCCTGGAACTCACTCTGTAGACCAGGCTGGCCTCGAGCTCAGAAATCCGCCTGCCTCTGCCTCCCAAGTGCTGGGATTAGGCATGGGAGATAAAATTAGAGTAACAACCAAGGGTTGGGCAAAAATGTGTATATCAGAACATACATGTATACATCTGTTAACCCGAGGCTGGGTTCAGTTCCCAGTACTCACATCAGCCAGCTCGCAACTGCCTGTAACTCCAGTTCCAGAGGATCCAATGCCCAGTGGCCTCTGTGGGCATTTGTACACTTGTGGTACCTATAAATTCATGTATGCGCATGTGCGCGCTCGCGCACACACACAAACACACACACGCACACTCACACACGCACACACTTGAAAAACAAAACATAGACTCTTGCAGTAAACACCAAGAGCTCTCGTGAGAGTGGAGACCGTGCGTGTGAAGTGTTCCTCTGCAGTCTTAGGGTGATCTTATAACTCACCCCAAATGCCATGAGGCCTTGATCGTTGTGAGAGCAGTGAAGCTAAATGGTCTGAGGACAGCCATGGTGCCGCTCACTCTCATCCTGTCTCCCTTCATGTGTTCCAGCCTGGGTTCTGTCAGGCCACCCTTTTGTCGCCTACTTCACAAGGAGTGTCTGTAACGCTTGTTACTCAGTGCCAATGTAGAGAGTGAGAGGATGGCAGCCTGAGTCTGACTCCGGTCAATTGTTGTTTCTTGCTAGAAGACCAAGAGCACAGAGCCCAAGCATTTGGAAGCACCGAATTGCAAAGGTGCTAACACATACATTCGGGTCTGGGTAATTGAAAGGGAAGACTTTATTCTAGTTATCTCACAGTACAGAGACTAAAGCAAATCCCATGAAATGGTCAGATATGTGAAAATTAATATGATTGAAGAAAGCACACTAAATACTTTTTTGCATCTTTTGTTGTTTTTGTTATCTATGCTGGTGCCATAAGCAAAAGGACAGAGGTCACATCAAGTATCCCTTACTCAGACCTACTAAAATGTCCCCCACAATCCTGCCCATGCTGGCAGGGCCTTTAGAAGGGGAGACTGTGTCATTCAGCCAGCCCCACTTCTTGCTTGATGCTTTTTTGCCTGGTCCCGAGAATGAAGGTACCAGAAGTAACTTAACTTTTTCTTTTTGGGGTTAGGGGGTCGGCCCTATGGCTAAGGACTGGGTCTATACAGCTGAGGGGTGGGTCTATACAACTAAGGGGTGGGTCTGTACAGCTGAGGGGTGGGTCTGTACAGCCAAGGGGTGGGTCTATATAGCCGAGGGATGAGTCTCTACAGCTGAGGGGTGGGTCTGTACATAGTTCAGGAAGTGCTTGAACAAGTTGTTATACATAAGGGTGATCTTTGATTGAAGCAAAGGAACAAAATGTGATCTTTACTAACAAGGAGGCTTCTGGAGTGAGTCCAGATTTCTTCTGCCTGTGTCCTGTTTTGTTCTGGTTTTTGTAAAATGAGGTCTATATAAGCAAACAGGAAGAAATTGATAATAACGGCTTACATTTATGCAGCATTTTCTTATGCCGCATACCATGCCCAGCACCTCACACCCTAATGCCATCTTTTTCTTGGATCAGCTCCCTGCGGTTCGGTTCACATACTGCTGATTTATTCTTTACAGACAAGAGGAAGGAGCGGCACAGGCTTCAGTGACCGTAGAGTGGCAGGGTAAGTGAGCAGGATGGCAGGGTCCCATCTGCAGGACCGGAGCTCCCAGGGTTGCCTGCAGGCCACAGTGCTCAGAAAATGATTCAGGTGCTGTCTAGACATTGTGTAACACCACAGGGAGACAGTTACTCTCTTTGCTTCTAATTTTATGCCTTTTCTTCCCACCCACCTAAAAAGATGTCTCCCCAAGCTTTCTGTGACATTGGTACTCTCTCATAAGGAGGAGAGTTAGCTCCAGCCCAGACCTTCAGTATGAAGCATACTCTAAAAAATGGCCCTCCTTTCTTACCCTTACCTTCTATTTATAGCCAGTGATGTTGGCTTTCTTTTTCTGGTTGGAACTTCAAGTTGTCTTTAGATCATATTGGAGCAAAAAATATATATTCAAAGGGAAGTCTTAGGTCCAGGTAAGATGCGGATGTGGCCAAGTTATGAAGGTGGTTTGGGGAGCAATTTGGGAGTGAGGTAAAAGCAGGATGGCTCTCGAGAGAGCCATCCTGTTCCTTCACACGGAGCCGGAACACCAGCAAGTAGGTCTCACTGGCACGGTCCTTCTTCCCCTCGGGCAGTCTGCTGTTTGATTTAACTGTACCTGTTCCAGAAAACAAACTGATTCCTAACTTCATAGCTGTGTAGCCGCATTGGCATAGGATATGGGAAGTATTTGGTGCTATTATCTTTAAAGCCAGAGGGAACAGTTTGTAGGCTCAGGGCCCTAGACTCGGTGTCTTGGTGCTTGAGAAGCAATTAAGTTCTATTTATAAGGAGATTCCAACTGTACCCAACTCATCAGTGTTTGTTCATTTTTTCTGACATTGCTACAAAGCAGGGATGGGGGCGGGTAGGGTAGAGAGGAACCTTGAAACATTTAAACTTCCTTGCACAGTGGTATCAAAGTTTTCACCTGAGCAGTTATAGCTCACTAAATGGTAATTCTATTTCTTCTTCTTCTTCTTTTTTTTTTTAAGGAACAGTGCAATTAGATCTTAGTGAGATTGAGACTTCAGTGTCTCTCAGTATATTTGTCAGGACAGAGTCAGAGGTAGTTTGCAAGTGTTCGCGGACAAACCGGGGTGGTGAGACATTGAAACCAGCACAAGGAGATTGCCCTCATCACCACATAGACAAAACAGTCAGGAGCCCAGCTCGGCGCTGTAAGCGCAAGTGGCATGATATAATGAAGTTGTATTCCATTAGGCTTCTGTGTGCGGGGAGCAAATGTCATCACCCGAATGTGGCCGCATCTCTGTGATACATCCTCATCTGTCCCGTCAACTAGTTTTGCTCTGATCAATAAGCAGTTTTCTGTGGCCTTTCACTGCTGTCAGATGTCATGGAGTGATGTAAATGCACGTCAGAAACTAGAAACTTGACAGCTCACCCAGAGTGGGCAGAGACAGAGGAGGGAAATCGCCGCCACAGACACGGGTGACAGCTGACATCTCCTTGGGGTGACTGATGGGATACTGCAGCAGCGGACATTTTTCCAGCATCAACACAAGGATGATCCTGTTTCATGTAAAAGACAGAGCAGATGTTTCCAAATAATTTAAGAAAAAAAATGTTCTTTTAAGTTGTAGCACGGTGATTATGTGATTTATATAAAACATTCCAAAAAATAATGAGGTTTTGGCAAAAGGAAAATTAAGGCGGATGAAAATATATTTCTGGCATCTTCTCTACCATTCATTGCTCAAATTATGATTAGAAGTATTTGTCAGTCACAGAAAGTTGTAACCCTTCCCCTCTTCCCCCCAAAAAACATTTACTCTAATGGTGTTCATGCAATAACACAGGAAATTGCCCAGGGTTGCAGAGGATGAGCAGGCTCATGGCTGACGGAAGACTGACTGTTCAGATATGCACAAAGCACACTAGAAGGGTGGGTGACCAGTGAGGACGGTGGGGAGTGAAGATTGGGACCTGGTCAGTGGAGAGTGGGGTGTGAGGGACAATTGCTTTTCTGTCCATGTCCTGCATTTCAAAATGTTAACTTTGAAAGGGCTTGCAAAGAAATGTGGTATCACCAAAGGACACACGCTCGAAGAGGACTCTAGTTATATCCCTAGTGCTACAAGAGCCTTGGGGACTGGGGCCAAAGTGTGTCCTAGCATGCAGGAAGGCCAGGCTGGGAACACCCAAGCACCACATAAACCCAGGTATGGTGTCTTATGCGTGGGATCCCAGAACTCAGGAGAGAAAGGCAGAAGGGTAAGAAATCCAATGTCACCTTCGGCTACATAATAAATCTGAGGCCAACGTGGGTTACACGAGACTCTCTGTCTCAAACAAACAACAAACAAATGAACGGGTACTGGAGATCGTCAGGGGATCTGGGAACACAAAAAATGGGGAATTGAGGCTACATTGAGATGGGGGGCGGGGTTGGGTGCAGGGCGGTAGCAGGGAAATTGTCTGAAAAAGAATCCAGATACATCACCTTCCAAGGAGCACAGGAAACTATCACAGACTCTGGGCAGAACAAATCAAGACGGGGACCGGGAGTGTCCTCCATCTAAAGATGGGAAGAGGCATCAGTCCAGGGAGAGCCATGAAGGAGGCAGCCACTCTTGCTGTCCTCCCTCCTCCAAGTCTGTAGAAAGAAAATGAACAATGACACAAAGAGTGAGAGTAAGGGACAGTATGGACCCAGGCAGGATTAGGACCTCAAATTTAAATGATTACAAGATTATCTCCTGGCCAAGGAAACTAGTTTAAATGGAGCCTCTTAAGAAGGAAGAGGATGACATGGAGGTAAGAAACCTAAGCTCCAGCCTTTCCTCCTGGAATTCTGGCCAAGAAAAGACTGAGAAGGAAGATAAAGCTTAGCCCACACTCCTCTGGAAAGCAGAGCAAGAGGCCTAAGCTCTAAAGCCACAGCAGCAGGAGGTGATGATCCACACACAGAGCAACAGGAGGTGATGCTCCACACACAGCAGCAGGAGGTGATGCTCCACACACACAGCAGCAGGAGGTGATGATCCACACACAGAGCAACAGGAGGTGATGCTCCACACACAGCAGCAGGAGGTGATGCTCCACACACACAGCAGCAGGAGGTGATGATCCACACACAGAGCAACAGGAGGTGATGCTCCACATAGAGCAACAGGAGGTGATGCTCCACACACAGCAGCAAGAGGTGATGCTCCACACACACAGCAGCAGGAGGTGATGCTCCACACACAGTAGCAGGAGGTGATGCTCCACACACAGCAGCAAGAGGTGATGCTCCACACACAGCAGCAGGAGGTGATGATCCACACACAGCAGCAGGAGGTGATGATCCACACACAGCAGCAAGAGGTGATGCTCCACACACAGCAGCAGGAGGTGATGATCCACACACAGAGCAACAGGAGGTGATGCTCCACACAGAGCAACAGGAGGTGATGCTCCACACACAGCAGCAAGAGGTGATGCTCCACACACACAGCAGCAGGAGGTGATGCTCCACACACAGCAGCAGGAGGTGATGCTCCACACACAGCAGCAGGAGGTGATGCTCCACACACAGCAGCAGGAGGTGATGATCCACACACAGCAGCAAGAGGTGATGCTCCACACACACAGCAGCAGGAGGT
Source organism: Mus musculus (assembly GCF_000001635.26). Lineage (NCBI taxonomy): Eukaryota > Metazoa > Chordata > Mammalia > Rodentia > Muridae > Mus > Mus musculus. The sequence goes on from NC_000084.6 coordinate 53,304,374, forward strand.
GATGCTCCACACACAGCAGCAGGAGGTGATGCTCCACACACACAGCAGCAGGAGGTGATGCTCCACACACAGCAGCAGGAGGTAATGTTCCACACACACAGCAGCAGGAGGTGATGCTCCACACACAGCAGCAGGAGGTGATGCTCCACACACAGCAGCAGGAGGTGATGCTCCACGCACAGCAGCAGGAGATGATGTTCCACACACAGCAGCAGGAGGTGATGCTCCACACACACAGCAGCAGGAGGTGATGCTCCACGCACAGCAGCAGGAGGTAATGTTCCACACACAGCAGCAGGAGGTGATGCTCCACACACACAGCAGCAGGAGGCGATGCTCCACACACACAGCAGCAGGAGGCGATGCTCCAAACACACAGCAGCAGGAGGTGATGCTCCACACACACAGCAGCAGGAGGTGATGTTCCACACACAGCAGCAGGAGGTGATGCTCCACACACACAGCAGCAGGAGGTGATGCTCCACACACACAGCAGCAGGAGGTGATGTTCCACACACAGCAGCAGGAGGTGATGCTCCACACACACAGCAGCAGGAGGTGATGCTCCACACACAGCAGCAGGAGGTGATGCTCCACACACAGCAGCAGGAGGTGATGCTCCACACACAGCAGCAGGAGGTGATGTTCCACACACAGCAGCAAGAGGTGATGCTCCACACACAGCAGCAGGAGGCGATGCTCCACACACACAGCAGCAGGAGGTGATGCTCCAGGTGATGCTCCACACACAGTAGCAGGAGATGGGAGCTGGACAGGTGATGCTCAAAGAGAGGAGAGAAGGAAAGGATTTAGGAAGATGCTAGAAGATGTGGGGAATTCAGAGATAAAGGGAGCAAGAGATCAGTGGAGATGAAGGTGAGGAGGAATGGAGGCGAAGGGTGGAAAGAGAAGGAGGAGAGAAGCAAGGAACTGTACGATGTTGTTATCTGGGTGACATCTGAACAGCCCATAAGTTTGCCATTGAGGAGGATGTTTCTGAAGATATCTCCCTTGAATACAACTGCCTGTAAATCAAACAAACCAATTAAAAATTACAAAAAAGAAAAAGAAAAAAAGCACCAGGCTGCTGGCTACTGCTCTTCCAGAGGACCAGGGAGCAGTTTCCAGCGCCAGTGTCTAAGGGTTCACAACTACCTGTAGCTCTAGCCTCTGGCCCCCACAACCTCTGCATATGCCTTATGCAAGTACACATATTCTCATATTCTCTCTCTCTCTCTCTCTCTCTCTCTCTCTCTCTCTCTCTCTCTCTCTCTCTCTCCCCTTTCTCTCACTTAAAAATAATAAAAACAAATCTTAAAAAACAAAAACAAATGACAGGCGTGGATACATTTGTTAGAACTCATGATTCATTGTGGCCATCGACATAAAGCAGCAGAATCAAGAGCAGCCGTGTCTCTGTGAAGACTTGATGGAAGAGGCAAACTCTGGAAGAGAAGGAGCAGGAAGAGGAAGAACTCCACAGATTTCATGAGAAGCAAGCCAGGCAGCACTGGGACAGCCACCGTTGGTCCCAGAAGTTAGATAGGATGAAAGACAGATGGACTGGTGAATCTTCCTTGAGGACTATAGTGTTACCACCAAAGGTAGCAAAATTCCCAGTCCCATGTGATCACAGAAAGAGTCTTTGCATCTCCTGGAGGCCATTGCTAAGGGTAGCTACAAGAAGCCAATACCTATGTAAGTTCCCAGTTAGTTCCCAGTGTGCTACGGAGCCATGACACCATCAGTATGGCTGAGACTAGCCGCAGCAAGACAGCAGTCTCCCTTATTCTGTTACTTGTCTGAATCACCACACTTCCAGAACTGCAAGGGTCAGAATAGGGAGGGCCCTTATCATTCTAGCTCCTACCTATGACTTATCTCAGCACACTGAGGAGGAAACCATCAAGTATGGAAAGCTGCTAGGTTTGTTCTATGTGGCTGCAGTTGGTGGCATCCAAAGCTTAGGTTACACAAGACATGAACCCCAAGACGTCTGATTGATGGATGTACAGAAGAACACTACCTAGTGTTGCTATACCTGAGGGGTTTGGGATGAGGCACACAGGATGATTGACAGATGATTGACAGAGGTTCTGAAGATCCTGGCATGCATACCTGTCAGCAACCCAGAGGCTGAGAACCTGAAGATGTTGGCCAACTTTAACAAGTATCACCAAACAGTCATGTTCATGGCTCCTAGCAATGGGGCATCTAGCCAGGAGCTGCCTTCAGTGATTCATTGTAGGCAAGCCCTATGAACATGTGGAACAAGAAGTCTTATGTCAGAGTCAGAAATGAGGTTGAAAAGCTCCTGGCAATCTTGGTTTTGATCCATCTACCATGATTTTTGTCAACCAAGAGGGTTGTGACATGTTGGCAAAGTCCCTAGAAGTAGTACTGCACTTATGCACTGCATGGAGGAAAAGGCCAGGAACAACGGGAATTTGATCAACCTCAAGGAGCCAAGGATATTTCGTTTGACTGGTGATGGTCATACCCAAGATATGTCTAAAGTTGTCAATTAGGTTAGGGCAAAACATATTGACAGTTACCTTCACAATACTGGCCCCATGAAACAAGCAAGGGAGAGTGGTGTAGTGATCACAAGAACTTAGCCATCTTCTGTAAGCTGGACTTTCCTAGAGAGTCCAGTGTCATCTTGTCTCCCAGAGCTGGTGAGCCACTCAAGATGCTCAGCAGGAGCCATAGGACTCACCAGGAAGCACCAGGAAGAAGCCATTCTTGTTTGACAGGACACCTCCATTTGGTCTAAGGTTGTGCCTTGGTGCTGGTGCCTGTTCTTTAAGACCCTCGAGTCTCTTTTCTAGATTCTCATTCTTGTTTTGGAGACAATTAGAAACAACCATATGCCCTAGCCTTAGACCTCCGAGGCTGATGGCCTGCACGACAGGCTACACAGGGTAGGAAGCAGGGGGAGCAAATTACCACAGGGTTGGCTCAGTGCTGCCCCTTGCAGCTTGGGGATTGTCCTGGTTGCCGAGTGGCTGTTTATCACTGTCTTGCCTAGACAGAACAAACCTGGCCACCTGATGTGGGACCTTGGGAGGAGCACAAAGGTGGATGTGTAACTATAAGTGTGAATTGTGGTGACATTGTTGCTGAAAATTACCCAGAGTATCTGGTGTCATGGAAATTGTGGACGGTTTCTGTCATTTTAGTAACTGTCTCCCCATTGGGAGTACAGAATAGATTAAGGAGCTTTAGAACTGTGCACAGCCATGTGCCTCAGAGTGGTGTGTATTCTAGGCACCCTGCCCCAGGGAATTGTTTTAGATATAGGGACAGGGTAAGCTGGCTGTGTCCATCTTTAAGTCACAGAGTGAAAAAAAAATACTTTTTTTTTTCCTTTGAGAAAATAAGTTTGTATGTTATGTGAATAAATGCATGGGTATTAAAAAACAAATAAACAAACAACAAAACCATTCAGGGCCTGCAAGAGGCTCAGGAGATAAACAGACCTGCTGCCAAGCCTGACAGCCTGAGTTCCCGGGATGCACGTGGTGAAAGCAGAGAACTTAATCTCCTCTAAGTTGTCCTGTCCTCCCACACGTGTGTCTGAATGTATGCATGGGCGCACACATACACACATGCTAAGTGGTATCTTATTTTTAAGATTCCTAATTTCTATTTATGTGTGTCAGTGTATGCCGTGTGTTGAGTGGGTGGGTGGAGGTAGAGAGATGCATGACTGTGGAGTCCACCTTGGAGTCTAGAAGATGGATCAGATCGCCAGAAGCTAGAGTTACAGATTGTTGTGAAGAGCCCCACCCTGGGCTCTGGAAACCAAAACCTGCTCTTCTGCAAGACTGAGGTTCTCATAACCGTTGAGGCATCGCTCCAGCTCCTGATCAAATGAAACTTTTTGCATACACACACACACACACACACATATATACACACACACCCATATACACATATATATACACACACATATATGTATGTATGTGTGTATGCATGTTTATGTATATGTGTATATACATATATAAATATGTATGTGTGTATGCATATGTGTATATGTATATATGTGTATATACATATATATATATTCATATCTTTACAGAGAAAGTGTTACCATTTCTCCTTAACATATAAAAGGCTGATGCTTATAGACCTTAAATAATATTGAAGGTCTTGTAGCTCATAAACAAGAAGGTGGAATTTGAGTCCAAATTCTTAGACTCCAAAGATAAGTTCAGAGTCTCTGTAACAGTGTTGAAAACGTTTAAATGTTGAACCCAGCTAGTCATGGTGACACACTCTTGTACTTTCAGCATTTGGGGGGAAGGGCGGTGATGCTGGAGGTTTGTGAGTTCAAGATCAGCCTGGGCTACATAATAAGACCGTGTCTCAATATATAAGTAAATAAATATATTTTAAAAATAAAGTAAATGGCAGGCCTAGGCACTTAAGCTCGTAAATCCTCGGAGGCCGTACCTGGCTTGCAGTGTGGTGTGGATATGGATGGTCCTTCATTACTTGTTTTCCCCTTAAGGTGCCATCTAGGCACTAGGTACCTTTCTTCCCATCTCCCACTGCAACCATTCTATGGATATAGTAGGTTAATCAACATGTCTTCCTTGTGGTCTTTGGATGCTAGGACAGGTCTCTTAACTGCTCACTATGCAGAGGTCTTGGCCAACAAAAGCACTTGCTAACTATATGCTGAAGGAATGACTCCAGTGTGACAGCATTTTAAAGGTGTGTGTGTGAGTGTGTGTGTGTGTTATACATATGAACAACCTCGTGGGTGTTGCTCCTCAGGGATGATAGCTACCTTTTTTTTTTTTTTTTCTTTTTTTTGAGACATGCTTTGTCACTGGCCTGGAGCTTGACAGGGAGGCTAGGTAAATAGCCCTCTCTCAATCTTCCTTCTTCCAAACCCCACCGCACAAGTGTGTGCAAGCATCATGATAGCTATGTGGTTCTAGTGAACTCAGGTTCTTGTGTTTGGAGAGCCTTCCCAGCCCAGAAACTGTGCGACTGTATCTCATTGGTTCTTTCCCATAAAGTGTGTGGTTGGGTAATTCATTCAAGAGCATGTGTTTCACTGAGGCCAGGAGCTTACAGGATCGAGGCAGAAAGATGGTTTATTCTCAAAACAGTAAGCCACTATTCACTATTAGGGGTAGGAGCTGTAAGGGAGAAGGTTGGGGAAAGATCAGCAGAGGTCAAATTCCCTTTGTGAAGGAGAAAGTTACTTGCAACAGTCTAGTGGGAGAAAGTTACTTTGGCACGGCCACCCACGTGGCTCAGTTACTTTTTTGCGTTGTTCCCATTGTGCTGAGGCCTCCCCACCAAAGTTAATCTCCCAGGGCTGCTTCTGTTTGCACGACCCCACAATGTCTAGTCTTTGCTCTTCACTGTTGCTTTTGAAGTTCTTTCCTTGTTCATTTCAGGGTCAACGATATAAGACTAGTGAGAAGAGTTCAAAATTAGAGTCACCCCCTCCTGGGCTGCGGGCCGGCTGGGTGTGAGGGGCAGACAGCCTTCTGTGAGGGAGCAAGCAAGCAACAGAGCAGAAGAAAGCTATGTAATAAGTAACTGGTACAACAGGGGTTAGCAAACAGCCAGCAGTTTCATGGAGACCTTGGATTTGGATGTTGTTGGTGAAAGTGTTTTTCTCTGTTCTTACACATACCTTGCAGACACTCTCATCAGTGTACAGATGTACAGGCTCCCGTGCACCCTGTGCAGGACTGGGAACTGCACGTAGGGCATCGCATGTGCTAGGTCCTACTGCTGGGCTATGTCATAGTCTTATGCCCTCAAATGCTATGTGCATTATTGCTGGGCTCACTGGCACCTCTGCTCTCACCGGCTCACTTTAAACAAAGAGGCGCCTTCACCTGTCCACTATAGCCTGTGGTGTGTCTGAGAGCTGGTTGGTCAGCCTCGTCTGGTACATGAGTTGGGATGTAGGCTTCCCTGCTTGCATGGCATGTTCTGCCATGGTTTTTTTTCCCCACACCCCCTCAGTTCTATACAGTACAGAACATTTGTCAGCCAGCCTTAATTCTGTTATTGAGATCTATACAACTTCACTCGCTAGCCTCATTTTCTGTGAAAGAGAAGGCTTCTACTGAAATGACTCTCTGGCTCCTAAGATGCCACAAGGAGCAGAAGAATTCTGATCCTCATGGGCTTCTGCCTCGTTCAGCAGTGACCTCCTTAGAATATGGCTTCCGCCACTAAGCACAATAAACCATCACGGTGTGATTTGCTGAGAACTCAATTTGCAGGCTTTCTGTTGTTGTTTTGTTGTTGTTGGTGGTGGTGGTGGTTTTTCGAGACAGGTGTTCTGTGTGTAACAGAGCCCTGGCAGGCCTGGATTCACTTTGTAGACCCCATTGGCCTCAAACTTACAGAGCTCTGCCTGTTCCTGCTTCCTCAAGTGCTGGCATTAAAGCTGTGCCCCACAATGCCCAGCCCACTATGCAGGCTTTTAACCTCATAGAATTAAAGGGGTAAATGTGCTGTTTGCCTGCTTCTCCTGTTCCTCTTTCTCCTCCTGGATTCATATCTGGTTCTCAGATAATTTGAATAAAGAGGAGGTGTGGTTTCAGACTTGTGGGTATGTGTGCCAGTCTTGATAGTAGCGATTTGCCCCTCATGGGTGCTTAGGTGTTGCCGTGAGGATTCTTCTAGATTTAATTAGCAACAATCTGGAAATCACAAAGCCACAATCCTCATGTATTCAGAAAATTATTCTAAGATAGAATTGATGCTACTTTACATTATTATTATTGTATCCATCCATCCATCCGTCCGTCCATCCATTCATCCACCCATCCATCCATTCATCCATCCATCCGTCTGTCCATTCATCTGTCCATCCGTCCATCCGTCTGTCTGTTCATCCATCCATCCATCCATCCATCCATCCATCCATCCATCCGTATGTATGTATGTATGAATGTATGTATGTATGTATGTGTCTGTTATGTGTGTTTGTTTATTTGCATGTGTTGGTAGGCACATGCTATGGCACATGTATAGAAGTCAGAGGACAACTTTATAGAGTCACTTCTTTACATGGGTCCTAGGGATTGAACTCAGGACATTAGAATTCATGGCAAGTGCTATTTACTCATTGAACCATCTTGTCTTCCAGCAGGTTCTATTTGGAATGTTGCAAATAAACCCAGAAGCATCATTGAGAGCAAGCAGTAAAGGTTATTTTTTTATGGACAGGAAAGGTCCTTGTACTCTGAAGAAACTCTCTACCTCTTCCTCCTCAAGGTTGAGGTGGACAGCCTTGCTGTGTGGTTCATTCTGGCCTCGAACTCAAGGTTGTTGTGAATGGCTTTGTGTGTGTGTGTGTGTGTGTGTGTGTGTGTGTGTGTCAAACTCAAACTACTCTTGCCTCAACCCGGTAGTGTGGGGGCTGTCACAGTGATTCTTTCACTTGTGAGGTCTGCAGTCATGTTGGATTAGGGTCCTGCCCTTTTTACCTTATTCAACTGTAAGCAGTTACCTCTCCTTTAAATAAAGGACCTCTCACAATATAGCCTCGTAGGGTTGGAGATTCCGCACGTGGATGGGAGGAGGAGATTAACACAGTTCACTCTACAAGCAGACATGGTCTTAAAGATGTCCTTTTCTGGTAGTCTGAATGGGAGTGGCTCCCATAGGCTCAGGCATTGGGAGACTGTTCCCACTTGGGGCTGTTTGGGGGAGGGTTAGGAGGTGTGGTCTTCCTGAAGGGACCCAATCACTAGAGGCAGGCTTTAGGGTTAGGGTTATATAGCCTCTTTCCACTTCCAGTTCCCTCTCAGTGCTGCATGATTGTCGCTGAGCTGTGATTTCTCAGCTTCCTGTTTAAGCTCTCACGCCCGCCCGCTGTCCTGTCTCCCCTTCTATATGTTGCCTTGGTTGTGGTGTTTTATCACAGCAACAGAAAAGGAACTAGTGTGCACCACTCACAGGAAGAATTCATCCTCAGGCTTTTAAAAAAATTGATTTATATTATTGGGAGAGTATATTGCTTTATAGTTAATTATGTTCCTTTTTCGTTTACTAAGTTGTAAGTCTCCTAAACTTGTAGATTAGAATTACTCGGCCTGTGGCTAGTTCAGAGGTTGGTGCTGTATTTATTAGAAATTTAATAAATAGTTCATAGAGCTTAAGAGTCAGTGGAGTTCATGCTAAATGCCTAATTTAATTTCCTGACATATGTACAAATGAGAAGGAAAGGCATTTGAGAAAAACTAGGTGTTTACCAAAGCTCAAGTCTTCAAGACAGAACAGAGCATGGCCTTCCTGGTGTGGAGTCTCTGACTTTGTGTCACCAGCACTGCCTGGGGACAGAGCCCCGCCGAGGTTAAGAGTGTGCTGTGGTAAGAGCATGCCTCCAGGTCCAAACTCAAGGCTGACTATGTCTGATCTATAGAAAAAAATTTATGTTATACTCAGTGCAATTACAACTTTTTGCCACTTATTAAGACTTCAGAGATACAAACCAGTAGCCCAGTAATTGCTTTCTTGAATCTGCCTTTAATAATTACATTTAGTAAGGCTGTATCGAAAATTAGAAAGGCAGAGACTAATGGAAAACTAGATTTTTCACTGAATTAGAAAGCAAGACAATCCATATATTGACAACACTTCAAGTTGAAACAGATCAGGAAAACTGTTTTGGACTGTTTGCTCGGAGAGGCAGACGTGGTCCTGATGGGCAGCGGCACCCGTGGTTTATGGAAGCTGAGAAACTCTCGGAGATTTCATGTAAATCGGCACGCTGAGGGGAGAGAGAGCCCAGCTCTGATTTTGGGAGAAGTCATTTGAATCTTTTAAAGCCTGAAATTTCTCTGCCGTGCTAACAAAGCAGTAGAAAATAAAGAATTGTGTTAATGAAGTGGAAATATCTTTGAATTGAAACAAACAACAACAAAAAAAGGGCACACAACTCATTTAGGGGTCATCTCTTAACCAGAGAGAAACCAGAGCAGGAGCAGGGTAGGAAGGTCGTTACATTTGTTTCTGTGGGGTTGGATATAGTGTTTTTTTATGACCAGGAAAATTAATCACTTTAGTTTCCTTGTATTTCAGGAGCCTGTCAGAGAGATGTAACAGTACATTAACCCTTCCGAGTTGTTTAGGTATTAGGAAAGTGATGTCATCATCGTAACTGAATCAAACAAAATCACTGCCGGATCGTCACCTGTAGAGGGTCGGAGGCCAAGAGACAAGGTCAAACAGCCTTTCACATACTGGATTTCCTCCCGGCTCAGATCCTGGCTCTGCTGCTCACCTGTGTGGAGTTCAGCGAGCCCTTTGCAGGTGCAGGGTTATGGGAACTTCAGAAGAACTGCCTTCCAAAGGGGCTGAATCTTTCTAATAGTGACTTGTTAGCCTGGAGTGGAAGGCCAGTGTTTGCTTACAGCCTTTGCCCCGACTTCTTTTATGTATCCCTCTAAGGTAAGAGGTTTTGAAATGTCCAGAACCAGAGAAGCCAGGTAGCATGTAATCTTGAACTAGCCTTATAGCATTTCCTTTTAAGTTAAGAAGAGAGAAGTGAGAAAAAGATGCAATGGGATAAGACCGGAACAGAAAGTGTGTATGCGGTTGAGGCTTTCTGAAAACCACTGTCAAGCCGAGATAAACCTGGGTCTTTAGTTTGATAGACTGAAGTGGTTTCAGAGCAGAAATCCCACAGGCTGGGGGAGTTGAGCAGGGCAGGGAGAGCCCAGGATAAAGGTAGCCTGCCTGAAGAACTACATCTGTTCCTGGGCAAAAGAGAGGCCGACCAAGACCAAGCTGGAAGAGGCTGTAACTGAAAGGGGTGAGTGAGGGTAGGGGACCTCGAGGTAAGCAAGCATTCCTGGTCATGGTGGAATGGGTATTTGACTGTCTGTGCGCTGTGTAAACTGTGGTACAGAATATGTGCACATGAGTGCAGCCTTCACCTTAGAGCAGACTTGGAACCCACCTATCTGACAAAGCGATGGAGAGATGTTACACTTAAGAAAAATATTAAGGTGTTAAAACAGTACCTGGTCACCCATCCTGTGTTTCAGGTGACAGAAAGCGGAGAGCTAGGAAGCCCAAGAAGCGTTAAAGAGGGAGGTAGTTTTGGCATTCATGATTTATGTAGGCTTTAAAATTTTTTTCCAAACTAAACATTTTCAGTCAAAAAGGTATGTCTGTGTGTTATGTACTCTGTAGAAAACACAAGAAAAACTTGAAAAGGAGGAGAAAGAAGGAAAACATAGAAAGGATAAAATCTCACAGTTTTTAAAAAACATTCTCTACCCCTCAACCCCCAGTTCTTTCTTACAAAGGATGAGTGACTGAGCCTGTGCGCAGGTTCCATCACGCACACACTATTACTGACTTAAGAGTCGCTCTTCCAGGAGCCTGCTTTCGTCTTGTTCTGGTTGGGTGAAGGGAAGCCCAGGCCAGCTTAGAGCCTGTAGTCTCTGAGTCTCCTGACTGCTGGGATTGCAGCATGTTCTCACCTGCCCAGGTTGTTTTGTTTTGTTTAACAGAATTAACAGTATAATTTCATGTTGAATATGCTGTTACTATTCCTTCCTTAAAACATTGCACTGTTTGTCGTTTTTGTCATTGAAATGTACTTTTTAAAAAAACAGTCTCTTAGATAGGGTTTCTGTTGATGTAACGAAATACTGTGACCAAAAAGCAAGTTGGGGAGAAAAGGGCTTATTCAGCTTACACTTCCATAGCACTGTTCATCACTGAAGGGAGTCAGGACAGGAACGGAAATGGGCAGGATCCTGGAGGCAGGAGCTGATGCAGAGATTGGAGTGGGCGGTGGAGGAGGAGGAGGAGGAGGAGGAGGAGGAGGAGGGGGAGGAGCTTACTTAATGGTTTGCCTATCATGGCTTGCTCAACCTGCTTTCTTATAGAACCCAGAACCACAGCCCAGGGATGGCACCACCCACAATGGCCTGGGCCTGAGCCTTTCGCCATCAATCACTAAGTAAATGTCCTGCAGCTGGATCTTATAGAGGCATCTTTTCCATTAAGGTTTTCTTCTTTCAGATAATTCTAGATTGTGCGTCAAGTTGACACAAGCCTAGCCGGCACAACTTTCTTATAAATATAAAAATGAGATATTATATTTCAGTTTTAGCCTGGTGCTATATACAGTAAACAATATACATCAGTATATGTTTTAGGGTTTTCTTGCTGTGAACAGACACCATGACCAAGGCAAGTCTTATAAAAGACAACATATGTTTGGGTCTGGCTTACAGGTTCAGAGGTTTGGTCCATTATCATCAAGGTGAGAGCATGGCAGCATCAAGGTGAGGCAGGCATGGTGCAGGCAGAGCTGAGAGTTCTACATCTTCATCTGAAGGCTGCTAGCAGAATACTGACTTCTAGGTAGCTAGGATAAGGGTCTTAAAGCCCAGGTTCACAGTGACATACCTACTCCAACAGGCCCATACCTCTTAATAGTGCCACTCCCTGGGCCGAGCATATACAAACCATCACAGTATATGACTGTATGTTATAGAAATAATCACCACTTTGTGCTTTGTGTTCTATTACTGTGTGTGTGTTCCCGTGTATTGTGTGGGAGTGCACATACACATGTGTGCATATATGTGGGGAGACCAGAGGGTGACCTCAGGTGTCATGCCCAGGACTACCATCTATCTTCATTGGGACAGACTCTCATAATGGCCTTGAACTCATCAATCAGGCCAGGCTGGCTGGTCAGTGAGTCCCAGGGACCCTCCAGTTTTCACCTCCCAAGCACTGGGATTATAAGCCTTGGCATCAGTTTTATGTGGGTGCCGGGGATCGAACTTGTGTCCCGGTGCTTACGAGGCAAACTTTTCCATTCTTGCGGCCCCTTGTTAAATTTTTCATGTGTATTGATTCCAAGTAATGTACTCCTGTGGTTTGTCTCCTGAAAGCCACATAATAGTACAGATAAAACTTTTATTTCCTACCACCCACCGTATTTAAATTGGATGGACTGTCTCTGAGAACCAGGCAGCTTACTTCGTAGGAAATGCTTTTTGTTGTTGTTGTTGTTGTTCCTTTTGGGATGACACTGTGATTTAAGTCAGAGCAAAGCTATCCTGGGGAGCACAACACTGGATACTCATATAGAGAGCAAATCCTGGCTGGAGGCAGTAGTTCCTTATTATGTGAGCCATTTTTGTCTAAATAAAATAAAGGACTGCGTCCAAATGTTTCCTTAAACCTGTATGCACTGGTTCATGAGGAAATGCTTGCTAGGAGTCCCGAGACTGTCTTGTCTCTGTATGGGCAGGTAGGATAGGGACAGAACTATGGGTCGAGGCTTGCAGAGCAGGGCCCGCCTGCCCGCCCCGCCTGCAGCACTTGCTCAGTGTCTGAGTTCTCCATGGTTCTCTGCTTTAGATTTTCTGTGGGCTCCTGGGAATGTCTGGATCAGAGCTTTGCATGTTCAGCGTCTCTGGAGACCCCGTACAGCGTGTTACTAAGAGTAAGCAGCCCTGTACAAGGAGCAAAAGGGCCCTCAACATGATTATATTTCTGCAAGTCAACACCTTTTCCCATGTCCATTGTTCTTTTTTTAAAGCAGTCAGACAAATTAAGTGATTATGATATATCATGTAACCAGGAGAATCTCTTTGTTTGGTGTAAGGGGGATCAATACAAGAAGCGCATGGGATGGCCTTTCCCTCTCTTTCTTTAGCAGCTCCTGGTGCGTGGGTTTAGAAATGCTGATTCCACAGGAGGTCTGACAGTGATTCATGCTCAGCTCAGCTCCTTAGAAACCCGACTCCTCTCCCAGGCCCTTTGCCACTGGTGCTGGCCGTGTAGATCTCGGAAAAAGTAATAATTGGTTTAATGCAGAAGTTTAACTATTTTTTTTTATAAATAAATTTAGTACTTAAGTTCTGGGACAGTCAGTGTAGGGTTTGGTTTGCTTTTAGTGGGTTCATTTAAACCCAACACACACTGGTGCATTGTTTCTGTGCATTCCACGATGCGACTTCATCTTCAGTGTTGCCCACTCTGACTATTCTGCTGGAAATTGCCACGGGCCCCCTAGCAACCCCAGTGTCTTTTTCCTGTCTCCTGTACTAACACATGAAATCCCCCCTCCCCCCACTGTCCTTCTTTAAAATTGTATTTATTTATTATTTTGGGAGAGGCTCAAACCGGCTTTAAACTTTCTGTCTGTCTTAGTGTGCTGTTGCTGTGAGGAGACACTGTGACCAAGGTAACTTACGAAAGGAAGTACTGACTTTGAGGCTTGCTTACAGTTTCAAAGTGTTAGCATTGCCATCATGTCAGGGGGCTTGGCAGCAGGCAGACAAGCAGGCAGGCATGGCGCAGGAGCAGTAGCTGAGAGCTTACATACGATCCACAAGCACCCAGAAGGCATGATAGGAAGGTAGGGAGCAGGAGAGAACAAAAGAAGCCTCAAAGATGACACACCTCCTCCTAAAAGGCCCTACCTCTTAGTTCTTTTTAAACAGTTCTACCAATGGGGAACCAAGCTTTCAAATGTGTGAACCAATGGGAGCCATTCTTGTTTAAACAACCACACTGTCCTGCCTTAACCATTCTGAGTGGGTGTTAGTGTTACAGACACACGCCACCATACCTAGCTTTGCCACTTTAACAGTAGTCTGCAAATCCTTTGGCTGGGGTCCAGCACATGCTAAGTTCTCAAAAAGTATTTGGAGATATTTACTAAGTGGAGTGACTTGAAAACTATTTTCTCCTAAGATAGCATCTGTGAGTTTTGAAGGTAGTTAATCATTCTACCATCATCAAGAGCGTCATCAAGAGCGTCTGCTCTTCTTAGGAGAGGACATCTTAAAGCCATCAATGCATGCCTTTTAAGATGTGGTGTCCATGTTGGTGGGCACAGAGCTTGCTCAAGACCAGCTTTGTGCCCACCTTTCAGACCCGAGCACCTGAGACTGGGAGAGTCGTTTGGCACTGTTTGCAAGCAGCCTTCCCTTCCCAGGACGCAGGAAAGCCAGTAAGTTCAGCCCAGAGAGAACACGGGAGAGCTTGGCACTCACTATCCAGTGCCCATAGAAAGGGGCTGTGAACAAAACGGAAATCCTCAACCACATACGCTTATGCTTTCCACAGCTAGAGGTAGCATTATCTGTCCACACATACCTTAAGGTGCATACGTGTAACTTAAGAGAGATTAAAGTTTATTTAAAAATAAACTTTATTATTAAAAGGGACAAAGAAAGAACACCACACAGCAATATTAATCAAACCCAAAGCCTATATATATATACATACATACATACATCTTGAAAAGATTCTGCACTGTTAGAATAGCCATTCTGAAACCCTGGAGCCTCGCAGTGGATTTCACACCTTGACTGTGGAATGTATCTTCATGTGCTTATCTACTACCGAAAATGGAGAACGTCATGAGAGTAAGAATTAAACATAGAATTAGCCTTGTCTCCTCTTTTATAACTCTTGTCCATTACCTACATCCAGTCCTTTAAAGTTTTGATCTTTGGAATTGGAATGGTTTTAAGTGAGACGGTTGCCTTTCAGAAATAGAGTTCAACTTTAGGATGTGCAGAGAAATGAAAGCCGTGAGCCACTGTCGACTCCACCTAGACTTTGTATTCCAAGGGATTCTAGAATGAATTGAGAGTCAGGCGTGCGCCTGTGTGGGTACCAGCGCTTTATGCATCTTGTCTTACTTGTCTAGTCTATTCCGCTGCTAGCCCTAAGACATTAGATGTGTTACTACGAGGAGACAAGGCAGACTCAGAGGTGCAGCAGGAACGACAGATGCGAATGCCAGGTGTGCCGGTTCTGGGCTGCTCTTCATTCCAGCCATCATGTAGCTTTCTTCCAAGTGAGATGAAGGCGGATGGCTGCTTTTGAACGAAAGGCCTTGTTTCAACAGGCCTTTCAGTGCTTTACATAGCTTTAAATTCTCCTGAAGAGCACACATTTCAGATTCATTTTTACCTTGTGTGTATGGGTGTTTTGCACACAGACCGGCAGTGTTCATGAAGTACAGAGAGGGTGTCAGAACTGGAGTTACAGGTAGCTCTGAGCCACCATGTGGGTTCTGAGAACCTAACCCAGGTCCTCCACAAGAGCAACAAGTGCTCAAATTTCTGCACTATGTCTCCAGCCCACAGTACACTTTTGACCATCTTTTTATCGTCTTACTATTATACTGGCCTGCGGAACATGTTACACTGTGTAACCTGCCTCAATCATGTTTCACTTGGTACACACACACACACACACACACACACACACACACACACCAGTAGCACCAAGCTGTAACCTAAACCCTTAACGTACAGGCTTTTGTAGGACAGGTAAGATCCAAACTTCAGCACCTGCTACCAACTCCTCACTCACCTGCCCCTCTCTCATATTTCACAGACTGAGCCTGCCTCGTCACCAGGTGCTGTTGAAGGAATTGGTGGCATCATCGTGACATTTTAACAGGTCATTTCTTGACCTCAGGCCTGAGTGTCACCTGTTGAAGATCCAGAGGTTTTATTTGACTCCCAGGGCATTGTAAGACAGACAACCTGTGGTTATTACAGGTACTATATCCTCAGCTAAAATCCAGGAGTGTGACTTGAGTCATTGGAATGGCCAAGAATTTTGGTTTTGAATGGGCCTTGATGGAGGTGTAGACACACACACACACACACACACACACACACACACACACACACAATGTGCATACTTTAGGGTCAGCTTCTCAGGTGGTAGAATAGATGTAGTAGCCGAATTACTATTATGTGGACTCACCTTTTTCTCTCTTCAGTAACCTCCCTAAGAAAGAATTTTAACCGCCATTTTATGTTAATAGCATAAGTAGGCAACATTGTTGGGAAGTGTTACGAAATGCAAGACCGTGTGATAAGTAATTTATATGGATAATCTCACGTAATCCTCAAACCCAGCCTAGATGACCAGCAACATCGTAAGCTCCGGGTTGTGCATGAGGACCCTGGAGGCTATGAGGGTTAAAATTGCTTCAAATTATAGTGTGTTAGCAGAGACGAGAAGAAAGCAGTGAAAACCACGATTGCGTCCCAGGCAGTTTGACACAGAGCTACAGTTTAACCACTGTCCTGAACTACAAATCTCAACTGTGGGATAATATCAGTACTGTCATTTGTGCATACTTGGGACAAAGTCAATTTTCTCTCTGAGGCTGGCATTAAAACTCTTTACACTGATGCTCTGGGAAGTTTTATGTTGAGTTTTAAACTGAAGAATGGATTTGGGGCACACCATCCACCCATTAATATTCTAATACTAGTATTTCATTGAGTCCTGGGATTCATTTTTTTTTTTGGAAAGAATGTTGATAAACCATATTTTGTCACCATGGCAACTCTTATAAGGACAACATTTAATTGGGGCTGGCTTACAGGTTCAGAGGTTTAGTCCAGTATCATCAAGGTGGGAACATGGCAGCATCTAGGCAGGCATGGTACAGGAGGATCTGAGAGTTCTACATCTTCATCTGAAGGTTGCTAGCAGAGTACTAACTTCCAGGCAGTTAGGACTAGTGCATTAAAGCCCATACCCACAGGGCCACACCTACTCCAAGGCCACACCTCCCAACAGTGCCACTCCCTGGGCTAAGCATATACAAACCATCACAATGGTGATGACTGTAGAAATTAAATACTGAAATAGTAGCCAAAGCAATCTGTTATGACATGTATTAGCTGTTGCTTCTGTTGTTACAGTGTAAAGTGTCTGGCCATAGCTCAGTCACTATCTGTGGATATGAATAATAAATAAAAATGAGTCAATAATTAGGAAACCCATAGTTGTATTAGAAGGCAATAATTGAAGTCTGGTATGACATCATATGAACACCTCAGCAGTTGGAAGGCTTGAAGCAGGAGGATTATGATTTTGAGAAACTGTTTTCTGCTTCCTTCTAGGGACTTTGTCTGCCTCTTCATAATCAGCAATAATTTTTCCTTCTATTGCAAAGCATCTTGCCAATTGTTAGTGTGCAGGCAATTTCTCTGGCTGCTTATGTTGTGACCTACCACCGTCAGGTATACCAAGTGTGTGTGGCAAATAAAAGGACCTGCCTGCCACTCCAGCTCTCTCTCTGGTCTCTGTGTTCTCTCTCTCTCCCTCCCTCCCTCCCCCAGCCTTCCTCTCTGTCTCCCTTTTCTCTGCTCTCATGGCTCTGCTCCCATCTGTCTGCCTGTCTACATGTCCACTCGTGTGTTTCTATCCCATGCCCAGGTCCTACTCCTCCCCTCCCCCAATAAGCCCCTTTACACCAGATCTGCTGCATGGCCTAGTTTCTCAGGGTTGCACCTTGGCTCTGGGCCACGACAGATAACCCCTTGCCACACATTTCCTAACACAAAGACCAACACATGTGTTCTTTAACATGAGTATTGTCAAGTAAGTCTTACTTCATTAGTGATGATACTATACCACAGCTATTTGCAGATTTGCTCAAGCTAATAAGTAATGAAGATAAAATGTATTTATTTTCATTCCTTCAGAGTAGATTGGAAGGGAGAATGGGGAGGCTCATAGAGCAGCTCTCTTTGGAATGGCATTGTTTAACAAATGCAGTTTATTAGCACATCTCACGCAAGTACAGCCAGGGCAGCATTCATATTGAATTGAGTATCCGAGCCAATGTCATAAGATATTGAAGCTAACGAAAAACTATGTAGACAATAATGTGTGTGACCTGATGGGTTTGACTGCGTTTTTTCCCCTCGCTGAATTGATTGATGATTGGTTTTGTGTCATACCAATGATGTGGCTGAACATAAGAAGAAAAACGAAGATTTTCATAATCAAATAATCCGTCAACAGGCAGCCGCTAAAACCACTGTTAGAGTGTAAGATTGAAAACCTGAAGTTGTGAACATATCCATAATCCAGCAGTCCTACAAATATCAATAAGCTCAAGAACATCTTTCCTTCTGTCTCTGTAGAAACATTTCGACATTTGACCTAATTGGCATCATTATTATGATATTTGAAAGCAGAATATGTGCAGGAGGGAGATTAGCTATGTCCAGGGCCCCAGGGTTCAAGAGTGCAACCGTCAGAGCTCTCAGGAACTCATGTCTCCTGCATCTCTTGCTGTCTCAATTTTCAGGTCTCTGCTGGCAACCAGGCACTTTGCAAGATGAGCTTAACACATTCTGCTTTCACCATGAGTATGAGTTTAATTTGATAAAGCATTTTAAATTTTAATTTATTGTGCCCGTGTGCACACCTGCACTCACGGCCTTGGTCACACGTGTTGCGTGGAGGACTACTTTGTAGAGTCAGCCCACTCCTTCCACGTCTACGTGGGTGCTGGGGATCAAGTACCTCACCAAGATTGTGCAGCAAGCCCCTCAGTCTGTTGAGGCAACCTGCTCAAGATGAAAAGCATCGCTTCACAATTGTCGACTTAGTGCTGCTCAACGCAAGCTATGTCAAGTAAAGGTTGCTACTGCATCATGTTATATGAAGTTTGTTTTCTGTCTGGGCCTGCCTATTGGATATAGGCTTTTTTAAGAGGGTAGGGGATTTTAAGACAGTTTCACTCTGTAGCCCAGGTTAATTTGAAGCTCATGACGTACGTAGCCTACGCTGCCCTCAATTCTGGCTCAGCCTCCCGTTTTCTTGGACTATAAACATGAGCTATCATACCTTGCATTAATTTGAAGTCCACACTCCCCGTATCTTGACAGAGTGTGGCAAAACCTTTGGGACTGTCACTAGGATCTTATGTTTGAATTAGTATTAGTCTTCCCCTGCCCCATTTTTGTTGTTGTTGTTTTGTTTTGTTTTGTTTTGGTTTTGGTTTTGGTTTTGGTTTTTGGGTTTTTTGTTTGTTTTTTGTTTTGCTAAGGGCTACTTAAAAGTCTTCTCACTCCTTATTTGAATGTAAATACTTTCTAAGCTTCAAAATTCTCATTTTAAGTCAGGCCTTCTAACTTTGTGCCCCCTCCACCTTTTCTTTGTTTTGTTTTTTTTTTTTTTTTTTTTTTTTTTTTTTAATTTGTATCTTCGGAAGAGTTCTGAAAGTATACATGATAAACTCAAGTGCTCCTCTGTGCCTGAAAATTTACCTCTCCCCATATTTAGCAGATTTGGCAGGGATGGAATTGGCTAACAATCACCCTCTATCAACACTGACATGGGACTTGATGGTGGCATCTTCAGCTTTTCTGTAGACTCTGGCACTCCGTGTGGTGGAGAAAATGTTTAGTCATCCTGATCTTTGTTTCTGCTTTTTTTTTTTCTCCCCAAATGTGCCCTGTCCTGGCATGCCTCTCTTCTGCCTCGAATAAACACCGTGTCTAAAAGCACTTGAGGGAACAGCGTTTATGTGACTTCCAGGTTATAGTCTTTCATTGAGGGAAGCCAAGGCAAGACTTTAAGACCAAGACCGTGGAGAAATGCTGCTCACCAGCTTGCTTCAGGCTCCTTTCTTATACATCCCAGGCACCTAGAGGTGACACTGCCCCCTTGTTATTAGTCAGCAATTTAGAAAATGCCTCCATAGACATGCTCAAAGGCCGTTTGAGGGAGGCTCTTCTTCAACTGAGGGGCCTTCTTCCCAAGTGTATCAAGCTGATACAACATGCCCTTAGTATACACCTATAATTCCAAAGTATAAAGGTAAAGTTTGTTTGTAGAAGGAAGCACCATGTTTGAAAGTGATGCCTAATTGAGTAGCAGACAAAGTGATGAATCAGAGAAAGATTTGACAGATAGGATATGCCCAACTCTTATGAGAAGAGAGAGGAAAAAGACACTACTTACAAGAAAGCAGTACAGAAGAAGAGGGAAAGGAAGAGAGGCAGTTTTACCAGGGAATTTTATAGAGACAGGTTGAAGAGAGAACAAGCTAGACACCAGTAAAGACAGAATGAGCCAGAGAATGAGAAGAAGCCAGAGGATTAAAATTTATTGTCAAAGTTAGTTTGAGGCCAAGCAGAACCATTCAGTCAGAAGCCAAGAGAAGCCAAATTGAATCAGTCAGCTTGGAGAAGTGTTTTGAGCCAGAACAGCTGAGTTGAATCACTCAGCCAGAGCTCAGGATGAACTAGCATGGGGTGAATTTATTTACCAGCAAGTCTCAGAGGCTGAATATCGGGCCTAGATTAAATTGTACAGATGCTAGAAGCCTCCAGGACTAGACTTAGGTTAGCAGACTGAGGCAATAAGCCTCAGAGACAACAATTACATCAGAGAAATAAAAGATAACTTTTATGCCCTCTCTTGTGTTTGTTTCATGCTGGACAGTTTCTAATTGCTAGAGTTTCAACACTAACCTTTTCTTCCTCCATGACTAGTCTGTTATTCATCATATCCAGTGTAATTTTCATTGGGGATGTTCATGATTTTGTCCACAAGCCCAATTCCTATGGTTTGGGTTTTCTTTTATGGCTTCCCCATTTAACCCTTAGCTTTTCATCCCAGGATCTTGAAAGTAAGAAATTCCCTTATAACAATAGTACCAATGAAAGTTTTTGTCTCCTAGTCCTGTGTCCTTTCTGAATCAGTGTCTGTCATTGTTTGTTTGTTTGTTTTCGGGTTGCATATTTTTATGTTTCTTAAAAATATTAACTCATGTGCAATTTTCTCTGCCTCTGTCCTCAGGGAGGCCTTCGCTGCACACTGTTTAACACTCTTGTCAAGCTCCATGCCTGACTTGCCTGAGTATGTCTAGCTGGACACTGTGTCACTTGTGCTCAGTCATTTCTCAGGCTCTTGTCTTTTCATTACTGAATCCTAGAGCCTAGGACAACTCCCAGGCACATTGTATTCCTTTGTGCTTATGTTAAATAAATTAACAGCTGAATGCCAGGGACTATGCTGGGTGCCTTCCACACACTGTTCTTTGAGTCTTGAGATGTCACTGCTAGCCTAGAGTAGTTTCTAAACTGGAACGTTACCAGGACCACAAAATGAGAAAAGGGTTTTCTATGTAACGGAAATAATAAGAAAAATGTCCTGGATTGGCTCCATCCTCACTAACCAACTTCCTTTCCAAAATGTTTGCTCGGAACCCAGAAGGAAAAAAGTCTTAGCAGCACTGGGTATGTTATGTATTTTCAATGGCAATATAATAGAGTTAACACCTGCTATACACGTCTCTTGTATTGGTGTCCCTTCTACCTCTCTGCCTCCATTGTGGACTTAGTATTTGTGAAGAGTAACTGTAGAACAAGAAGACAGAACCATATTGGGCAGAAGAAGGGGTGGCATTCATTTCATGAATCAGCCAGAGCACTATGTGTCTATGATGGTTTGAATATGCTTGGCCCAGGAAGTGGCACAGTTAGGAGGTGTGGCCTTATTGGAATAGGTGTGTCACTGTGGACATGGGCTTTAAGACCCTCATCCTAACTAACTACCCGGAAGCCAGTCTTCTCCTAGCTGCCCATGACTTACCCATGACCTTCAAGAGGGTCAGTCTGAGGGTGACCTAGCAAGGTTGAGCCTTACCAAGGCTCTGTCCTATGGATTCTTCAGCAGACTTACCGATTGAAGCGGTTGTTGTGACAGCCCCAGGATCCAGACCTGGAGCAGTGTTATTGGCTCAGCAGATGGAAACTACTTTCATTGTTGCCACACTGCTTTGATCAAACCAGGGACCTGTCACTAAGAAGGGGCCCAAGCTGAAGCTGCCTGACTCTTGCATCTGTTTCTGGAACAGGTTTTCTAGTTCTCTTTCTGATAAGTTCTTGGAAGAAGGATCATTTTCTTTGGTGAATTAGGAAACAAAATACTTTTCTAATAAGCAGTGGATGTATAGCTGAGACTCTGAAGCATATATGTATTTTAGAAGAAAACATTTTCCTCAAATCACTAAAGAGAAGTATTGAGGATGGATTCTTGAAGAAATGAATTGTTAATATGAAATATTGATTACATTGGTAAAATTTTTCTGGTAAATTTTTAGAAAATGGATTTCTTTAGCTGACTCTTGCATTATAAAAATATAATGCATATAAATATAAGAATATTTATGCTTGATAATGCATCTGACTTGAAATAGTTATGTTTACATATAAAGCAGAAATACAGCACTCGGGCTCTATTTTCATAGTAAAAGCACAGAAACTTTTATGTCCTATGTTAAATACGAGGACATATATTTTGGATTAAAGTATGGTTTGTTTTTGTTTTTTCACTCTGGTCTGTCCTTTATTTTTATTTTTTTAAAGGGTTGGCTAAAACCGGAACTTAAGTTTGGCAATGTATTCTCTCACCTTGGTATTTCAGACTCTCACTTAGCAAAACAAGGGTGAGACAGAGATCCTGGAATAGCACGAGCTCTTTATTTCCTTCCCTGCCAGGCTCTCTGCACTCGGAACCTGAGCCTTGTGTCCTCATGAGCAGCTCACAATACTCCTCATCCCTGTCC
The DNA here is from genome assembly GCF_000001635.26 of Mus musculus. NCBI lineage: Eukaryota > Metazoa > Chordata > Mammalia > Rodentia > Muridae > Mus > Mus musculus. Next base: position 53,326,758 of record NC_000084.6, read on the forward strand.
CCAGTCCTGACCCACTGACCCAAGAATCAAGAAAATGTCATGTTAGTGCCTACTAATTAGTGAGCCCAGAGCACCTCCGCATCTGGCCTTTCAACCTTCTGCAAGTGGGAGCACTCGCTGTCACTCACATCATGCAGGGAAAATGAGCCCTCCCTGCATTTGCCCCGTTTTGCAAACAGCAGGATAAGCCCAGCTGAGACTGGAGATGAATATGCAGGTTAGGAAGAAATTAACCTAAAATGCACTGTTGTTTGCATGATTGTCTCGGATGACACAGCGCCTTCCTCATACTACCCAGACAGGAGGCTTTGTGGCTGAGTCCTCAGAGCTGTACCATCATAGTCATTTGATGAAGTCATTTCATGGGAAGGATATTCTCTGAGTTAAAAAAGAAAAAAGAATTAGCATTTGAGAGCATGGAAGTTTCCCAGTCTGTAGACACAGTCTTAGAGAATGCCGCAGTTAGAGGGTGAGCATTTGGTTCGAGGGCTCATTAATCAGTGCTGTTGGGTCGGGGTCTCCTGAGCCTTCTGGGTTTGGGGAGAATCGGCTTCTGTAATTAAAGGGATGAAATATATCACAGTCACAAACTTACCACATCGACAATGGAGGGGTTTGAACTAGCAGAATTAATCTCTTTAATTTTTTCCTTAGGTGTTTAAAATAGAAGTGCTAATGAACGGAAGAAAACATTTTGTTGAGAAACGGTACAGCGAATTCCATGCCTTGCACAAAAAGGTAACCTTTGGTTTCGTGCTTTTTCTCTGTGTGGCCTGTGGTATAGCGCTAAGACTGTTCTATGACCCTCAGAGCATTACTGTCTACTGTGCACATAGTTTCTTTATAATGGCATTCATTTTTTTAAAAACAGATTGTTCAGTCAGTATGTTTGTGTTTTTTTTAATAAGTGAATTTCCTGTTATCATTGCATACATATTCAAATCTGAGGCAGTATGGTGTTTGCAGTCTATTGTATCAACTATCAAAGGTTTACAGTGACTAAGACACCCTCTTCTGTCTAAGAAATGCATTATAATGTTTTTTACAAAAAGAAAAGAAACACAAGAAATCATTATGCAGGAAGAGATTTATTAAATTCTATTTAAATGTTGTGTACCTAGACAAGGTTGTGTGTGTATACATGTGTGTTCATATAGAGTACATGGAAAAGAGGGTCCCAGGCCACAGCTGTCTTCTGTGTTTGAAGAGTGACTATACCAGAATGATTGATGCCTTAGCTCTGGGGTGCATTTCAAAGTCATAGATTAAAAAAACAGAAATGCAGAGGAAGCAACTGACTTTCAGGGAGAAATGGTCACTAATGAATTGAAAATGAATAATTTAAAAAAAAACTCCAGCCCAGCCTTAATTCTTTATGGGTTATGAATTATTTGCATCCTAAAATTTTCATAATAGTATTAAATACTATTCTATGAGAAATCCTGGAAGAAAGTCACAGATGATGAGTCAGCTCAGGCTCATCTTTCCTCTTTTACATATCTGTGTCTGGAGTGCATCATATATGTTTATATGCATGCATGTACACATGTATGAACTTATATGAAGTACATCCGTGCACAGAATGCAGTTCTAATTAGATAGTTGGGCAGGAAGCTAGAAATATATTAAGTTAGGAGAGTGTTAATTTTATGCTTTTTAATGCCTACATAAGTTTTCTGGGACACATCGCTGCATTAAAATGTAATGTGCTAAATATGGACTCAAAGGCTTTTAGGCATGTTTTTATAAGTTTTTCCATTTTAATCAGAGAATAGAGACTTAAATCTAAACCTTAACAGGATATTACTGAAAGATGAGCAAGCCTGTTTCCCTGTTTTGTTTGTTTAGTTTTAGGGGTGTGTGTGTGTGTGTGTGTGTGTGTGTGTCTCACTCTGTAACTCTGGCTGACTTAGAACTCACAGATTCCCCTCTGCCCCTCTTTCCAGGTGCTGGGCACCATCAGACCCACTTTCCTCTCTTCTTTTTAGAGGTGCTCCAAGCTTTTCTGTTAGGGCAGCAAACAGTTTAATTAAATCAACTTAGTTCTCCAGTTAGAACTTTATCAAGTTCAGGTTTCCTCCTGGAGAAACCACGAAAGTGCCTACAGATTTCTATCAGGTGTTACCAAGAGACAGTTTTAAAAAGCACCTGCTGGGGGACCTTGTGGGTCCCTCTCTTTCTCCTGGGGTTCTGTCTTTGTTTTCTGCTGGGTATCTGGCGAACCCTATGGAAGGTAGAGAGACCAGGTTTCTCTCCACCCCCACGAAGCTTCTCCCAGTCAGTCAGGCCTGGGCAGCTTGTCAGGTGCAAGACCCTCCTAAAGTACTAGGTCAGCATGAAGTATGCTATGGCCAGCCCAGCCCAGCTGAGCTCTCCCGGTACCAGGGGATCGGCTCCATAAGAGACACAGCAGGGTGCCTGCCAATTAGGCTGGCCCTGTCCTTGAGTCAGCCCTGCCGGAGTGCAGTCCGGCTGGCTCTTTCTGCTCTAGGACAGTTCCTTCTCCTTCTCCACTGCAATCAAACATTGCCAAATTAAATTAAATATAAAATAAAATAAAAATTCCTGTACTTTCTAGGACTTATTCTTTCAACTTCTGCGGTTCCGTTAGTAACTGTATCCAGTTTTTCCTAATGAGGTTTGTTCGAGTAAATAGAGGAGTAATTCTCAAATCTCTGTCATAGGATTGGAGACGTCCTTACAGGGACTTCGGGGGCAGGCAGGCTGTTGGAGTGTGCTGTCTGACTTTATGCACTGCAGAGAAGGGACGGCCACTGCTGGCTTAGAATCGGTGGGAGGGCAAAGACAAGTAGCAAGGGGATAGAAAAGTTCACATCAGTCTGTAATCTTAGCCGTAAAACGCTCAGAAGCACCAGAGCAGCTAAGAATCAACCTGGTACAAGCTTTCCAGCCCTGCTCCCCACCGGGCAGCCTGGTCCTCCCCATATGACTGTGTTCCCTAAAATGCTTCCCCTCTGACTGCACTGACGCCATCTTCTGCCATTGAATTCTCTTGAAAAGTTTGACTATCATCACAGTTTATGATGCTGGCTCCACACCTGTCTTGATTTTTCTTTTATTTCGTATTCCACTCTCTGGATGGAAGTGTTTGGGCAGTGCACAGAGGCTGGCCGCAGCGGAGCACGTGAACTGTCCCTAAGCACTTGGCACCTTTACCGTGATGGATTCGTCACTCGTCATCGTGGTCATGGCCTACAGACACACAAGCGCCTCCTTGTCGATCGTTCTTGCTAGTTTAGAGGAAGAAGCTCTTGAGTTTGTCTAGTTAGTGTGAGGGGGTCTATTTTTAAACCTTTCTCAGAATTTCTTTCTCTTTGTGCAAGTCAGAATTAGTTTTCTCGGCTTTTCTCTTTTTGGTGGGAAGGAAGGGGTTGTTGGTACCCAACCTGGACCTTTGCCTGCTGGAAGCACTTTACCACCAAGATCCATCCCTAGTTACATTTTTTTTCTGCATATTCATTATTTTCTTCTCAAATTCACTATATTGCCCAGGCTAGCTTTGAACTTATTGTTATCTTCCTGTCTCGATCTACCAAGCTCTGGAATCATAGGCATAAGACACCCCTCACTCTGGAGAAAAAGCTAAATCCTCTGGCAAGTTTGAGCAAAGACAAGAAGAGGGGCCCACCACGGCCTGCACACCCCTGATGGGCTTCTAGTTTCCTAGCGTAATCTCTGTTCTCTTCCTCGGATTTTTAAAAACACATCCTGCATAGCAAGCTACATTGCCAAAAAGACCACTTCTCTGTCAAAGGATATGGGTTTTGTCTTTGTTTTTGTTTTTGTTTTGTTTTGTTTTGTTTTTAAATCCCCTGACATATGTTACCAAAGCAAGTGGGGCTGAATAAAGGCTCATGGCAACTTATCTGCTTTGGACATTATCCCTCTGAAAGTTGTCTACTTAGGGAACACACATCTTCCCTTGCACAAAGTAATGATTTTTGAGTTTATTTAGGTACCTTTCTTTCTTTTCTTTTTTTCAATTTTATTTCTTTGCTTCCTCATTTACTAGGGTCTCAGGGCTTGCTCACTAGTTTGTGTGGTCTGTTATTAAATACTGCCTATTTGCTGAAAGTATTTTTCACCCAAACCCTTTGATTTTGGTTATGATAATTACTTATGTGCTTGTATGTGTACCTGAGTGCATGTCACATGTGTATGGGTGCCTGTGGAGGCCACAGGTGGCGTCTGATTCCTGGAGCTGGAGTTACAGGTAGATATGAGCTGGGAGAACTTGGGTCCTTTGGAGAAACAACACAAACTCTTAGTTACTGAGCAAAGCAACACAAACTCTTAGTCGCTGAGCCATCTTTCCAGTCCCCTGAAATCTATCTTTTTTAGTTTGGGTGTGCATATAATAATAAAAATGTTTTTTCTGTTCTTATTTTTTCTACAATATCAATTTTTATCCTTTCAGGTTCTCTCTGTCCCTGTGTCTGTCTGTCTTGTGCTGAGGAAGCCCAAGACTTCTTACATGCTAAGTCAGCACCCTACCACCGAGCTACATCTCCTGCTCTTTATCGGCTCATTTTGAGATGGTCTCTCTATGCAGCCCATTCTGACGTCATAGTCATGATCCTCCTGCCTCATGCTTTCAAGAATGGGATCCACGCTGGGATCCCAGGCGTCCACCGTCACACCTGACCGCCCGTTGAGCTTTTGCCATTTCTTCTGGAGCCGTGTTGTGTATTTGATTCTGTTTTCTTTTAGTTTTAAAGACCAAAGTGAGGATGCCTCACACCACTCACATTGAATCAGGCTGTGTGTCACGGAACCTAGCAGTCTGCATCCCAGGCGAGTTCCCCAGAGGATGCGTGATAGAATTTGAAGTTCCTTCTGTGAGTTATAGTTTTAAGGATGCCACTCAGATGCAGCCCTACACACACACACACACACACAGCCACAAGTCTTAGCTCGAGGTTCTGAATCTTGAAAGTCCCTCTGACCTTTTTCTTACCTGAATTTTCCAGAATGCTGCTAAGTGCTGTCAACTTGTTCTGTTACGTTCCGGCAATGCATCCCACTTGGCGTTCCCTGCCAGCCCAGAGCAGTGTTACCTTACATGATGTCTCCTGCTCTTCATCTTCTTACTTGTCTTCAGTTTGCCTTTGCCTGCATTTCAAGGCCTTTCTCCCGCTCTCTCTGATGTGGGCTTGAATTGTCTTCAGTTGTGGACAGGGCTGCATTCCTGTAGGAGAGCCCATTTGCTGCCCTTGGTAGCTCCCAACAGCTGCCCACATTCCTCACAGCCACCTGCCATCTTCCAAGGTGGCAGTCACCTCCTTTGCTGCTTCTTCCTCCCTCATGACATCTACCGTCCTGTCCCTCTCTCTGACCTTCTCTTAGTTAGGGTTTTACTGCTGTAAACACACACCATGACCAAGGCAGGTCTTATAAGGACAGCATTTCATTGGAACTTGCTTATAGGTTCAGAGGTTCAGTCCATTATCATCAAGGCAGGAGCATGGCAGCATCCAGGCAGTCATGGTGCAGAAGGAGCTGAGAGTTATATATCATCTGAAGGCAGCTAGGAGAAGACAGGGTCCCACGTGGTTAGGAGAAGGGTCTTAAAGCCAAGCCCACAGTGACACCCTTCCTCCAACAAGGCCACACCTCTAAATAGTGCCATTGCTTGGGCCAAGTATATTCAAACCACCATAGGCCTTAATAGTTCTCTGTCCCCTTTGAGGTTAACATCAGGCCCATCCCTGGATAGCAGTCTTGTATCAAGATCCTTAATTAAAACCTCCTCTGCAAAGCCCCTTTCTGTTGTGCAGAAATACCACTCACAGGCACTGGGAACTAGAGATTCTCAGATGTCTTCGAAGGCATCATCATCGTGTTCACTTCCAGCCATCTACTGGCCAATCCTTTCTCTATTGTTCTCCTAAGGAGGGTTCATGGTAGCCACACCCAAGCATTACCTGTGCAGGTCCACACTTCCCTGTCTTTGCCAGGCTGAATGCCCGTCCATTTGCCAACTGATATGTTAGAAACAAAGCTGGACATTCAAGTTCTTCAACGCCAGCTGCCTGTTTTCTACTCTTTATAGAAACTCCTGTTCCATTTACGTTACACATTTCTGCCTAAACAAGTTAAGTTATATTCTAATGCAAAGCTTATATCCTATGTCGTCAGCTGGCTTTGAGCTTGCAGTGTTGTATATTCGAGGATGTTGGAAATCTCACGGTCTCCTACAGTTCTAGGTGTATATTGCTATGTCTCCCCTACCCAGAGCCCCAACATATACACCAGGTCTTATCCTTTGTATTTTTTACAAGGTTAATTATCTGGTCTATGGGATATTGGAGAGCACCATATATGGTCTGGTTTAGGGGTTTTATGTTATTGGAACTTGACCCCAGGTCCCTCTAATTCCATTTCCTCTGTAGCTTCTACTGCGTTAGAATGAGGTAGGGGATGACAAATTCCCCACCCAAATCAAACAGGACTCTATCCTGTTCTTTGCCCCCTGCAGCTACGGCACACGCTCTTGTGATGGGTAAACCTTTAGGCATGTGAAGGGCCCAGGCCATGCCACAGTCACCCCTACCCTAGCCATATCATTCGTCTCCTCCCACGGCCATGCTTGCAAAGAGCTGTGCTCTCCTAGGCCCCAGATCTCATGGCTGACAAGAAGCTCTTACTCTTACTGCAGACTTTGAGCATATTTTACCCTTCATGCCTCCCCAGCTGTTTTCTGTCAGTTCCAGCCCACCCCTTTATTCACAACGTTTTCAGTGAAATATGGGGCTGGTTCATGTTCAGATTAACTATCTTCATCTTTTGTTATTGCCTCCTTTGGGGTTGAGTCAAATATTATATTCTCTTCCATTCCATTTAATGAAGTACACATTTCAGCTGAACCAAAAACTGCAATATGGGATCAAACAGAGAGAACAGCACCCGTGCGCCGTCCATGAAGGAACCCCGAGAGAACCGGGGTGACTGTGTGTATACGAGAAGGTTATCTTTTGCCATCCCAATGCCTCTATTTCTTTAGATGATTTCGTTTCCTTTTTTTTTTTTTTTAAATTTTTATCCTTGCTAAAAGCATTTCTGGTTCTCTCTGTAGAAAATTGTAAGCTTTTCTATCCACATCATATGCTAGTGGGTCTTGATGGTCTGGAGTAAGTTCACAGCAAGTTCTAACTATGAACAAGGAAAAGGAATCATCACACAATGGATACGAACACGTGCGTGCGTGCGTGCGTGCGTGCGTGTGTGTGTGTGTGTGTGTGTGTGTGTGTGTGATCAGAAAGGCCCTTTTGCCTGGATTTTGCCTAGCAGGACAGTTAATCATCAGATGAAGTGGACAAGGGATATTTATCTTGCAAGCATCTGATCCCCACTGGAAACATACTGTCTTGGGTTTGTCTCTCATCTAAATTCCTGCTCACCTCCACATGTGTCACAGATGCAGTCTCTGCGATGATCTTCTCTCTCTGTTGCCTCCTGTGAACAAAAGGGGCGATATTTTCAGTGCTGTTACATCAAGATGCAAAGAAAAGAAAAGGAGAGGAGACCGATGGTGGAGCTCTTGTGGGGATCAAAGTCGGGTTGTAAAGCTTGCATCGCCAGCTTGCTTCCACTTTTCCAACCCTTTGGAAACACTCCTGTGTGGTAGTTTCTTACCTCATCCTCACTCCCTACCTGTCCCTCAGAGTTGGCCCTCCCAGTATTCTATTACAGCATAATAAATCACCACAGACACAAACGCATAACTTTCAAAGAACACTTGTTACATAGAGTCTCCATGGATCTGAAGTCAGAGCTCTTCTTCGTTCTCACAGCTATGCTTAAGTCTGTATCTATGCTCACTCAGGCAGACTTCTGCCTGCATCTTTGGGAGTGATGCTTTTTATAACTGTTAGCTAGAGATGGATGGCTCTTGGCTGCTAGAGGTCACTTGAAGCCCTAGCCACTTCTTCAAAGTTAGCAGTGTTCCAGAGAGGTAGCCGTGGAAGTGACCACCCTACTGTAGTCACAGCTCCTGCCCACTCTCACATGGAAAGTGTTATGTAGATTGTAAACACCAGGAAGCCAGTTTGTGCCTTCTCCCCACCATAACCCCTTTGCTGTGTTGGGACTTGACTCTTAATATGATTTGGCTCAGTTCTATGTCTACAAACACTTTCTACACAGTGTTCAGACTCCTGGGTTTACAGAATTCTGTATAGTTTCTCACACATTGTCTTCCCATGGACACCTAGAGGCATCTCTAGCTTAAACTCTCCAACCGCAGCAGTCGATCTCTTTCTATTAGGAGTGTCTAAGGATGTACACATAGAACCTTGGCTAGCTTTCTTGAACAAGTAAGAAATTTAGTGTTGTCCTTAGGAAACCTAGAGGCCATCAGCTCAAGGGATGGAGCAAGACTCAGGGTCTGTTGTCATAAAGCTGTAATTTTACCTTTTCTTGAGCCTCAGTATCTGTTATAAAGCTGTGACTTTAATTTTTCTGATTACAGCTGCTGTCATTCCAGGCATTTCTTCACACTTCTGTGGGAAACAAACCCTACTGTCCTTCTGGCAAAACAGAAGTTCTTCTACCCAGTAGACTTACACTGTGTTTTAATTAACAACTGTGTCACATGACCACGGTGATGATAAGGGAACTTAGGAACTCAAGAATTTTAGGTTTAACATGTTGAACTCTGAATGGCATTTTCCCCTATCCAAGGGGATTAAATTTAGCTAGCAGTTCTTATAGATGCAAGGCAGAGGTGGCAGTAGCAAATGGGATTTTGTTGTTCCTGCATGGAGGTGATCAGACCTCTGTTACTTTACCATTCCCAAACCCTCCAGCTGGTGCCTCATGGTCAAGGGTGTTTGCTCTGGCTCCATCCACTGCATTGGTCATTGATGTAAGAAGAGCGGAAGAATGGAAGGAAGGAGCTGGCCCCTCCCTTCCTGGCCTCTGAGATCCCCTTTCTTCGAACCTCCCTACCAGCAGGATGGAATTACATGTAGCTGTGGGTGCAGGTAGGGAAAGTGTTTCTTCATTCACCCAAAACCAGGAGTTGAATCCTGTAGCACTCAGGAACTGTTGATTTGGGGAATAACGAAGCGATTGGGCATTGTGATGGCTATTCATGATCAACTTGATTACATCTGGAATTCACTAATACCCAATCGGCTGAGTACACTTATGAGGGCTTTTTTTTTCTTTTTTAAGTTAAGTCATTTGAAAGTCAGAAGACCCACCTTTAATCTGGATTTTTTGAAGTAGATAGTTTAGTCTTAAATCTGGGCCACACCTTTTTGATGGCAGCCTATAAAGGACATAGAAGAAGGTACAGCTCGCTCTTTGCTTGCCCTCACTCTCCATGGCAAGTCCGTTCCTTCCCTGACATTAGAACCTACTTCTTTGGGATCCCAGGGCATACTGAAGACCAGTTGAGACATCCAGCCCCATGAGCTGAACAACGGATGGATGCTTGGACTTTCTATTGATGGGCAGCGGTTGTTGGATTAGCCGGACCACAGCCATATTTGTTCTGTCAGTTCTGTTCCTCTAGAGAACTCTTTCTAAAACAGCCACTGAGATCAAATGTGACATTATGACACTGTTCATTAAACGACAGGCAGTTTATCAAAACGGCTACCAGAGGAGGTCCAAACCTGAGTGTCTGCTCTAGAGCCATGGTGACCAAATATACTTGCACACCCACAGTTCCACTGTCAGCACCCACAGTCAAGACCATGCTCTCTGGTCTGGGTTTTCTTAGGCACTTTGTCTTACACGCGTTCTCACGACCGGCCAGGAAGAACACAACAAACCAGAATCTTCTGCGGCAAAACTTTATTGCTTACATCTTCAGGAGCAAGAGTGCAAGCCTCAAACCCCTTGCTTACATCTTTAGGAGCCAGAGCGCCAGAGCGCCAGAGCGCGCTCTATTGTTTACATCTTTAGGAGCAAGAGAGCCAGAGCGCCAGAGCGCCAGAGCGCAGAGCAAGCCCCAAGCCCCAAGCCCCAAGCCCAAAAACGAAAGCGAAACCCCGTCCCTATTTAGGAGAGTTACCCTTCGCCTAGGACGTATCACTCCCCGATTGGCTGCAGCCCATGGCCGAGTTGTTGCCACGGGGAAGGCAGAGTACATGGGGTGGAGAAATACCCTTGGCACATGCGCAGATTATTTGTTTACCACTTAGAACACAGCTGTCAGCGCCATCTTGTGACGGCGAATGTGGGGGCGGCTTCCCACAACTTTGAACTGGTCTGTCAGCTCCACCTGTCTCATTACACCCAGCATGTTTCATCTTGTTGAAATCATCAATATACCTCTCATTTCAAATAATATCTAAATTCCTGTTGTGGCCTCCAAGGCACTAAAGTATCCGGTGCACTGAGAGTCCACCTCTTCTTGCTGACTTTGAGCATCAAAGGCCCGACCTTCCCTTTCTATTACTGTGTCTGCCTGTCTTAGCGTTTCTTTCTTTTCTTTTCTTCTCTTTCCTTTCCTTTTCTTTTTTTAGATATTTTCTTCATTTACATTTCAAATGCTATCCCCAAAGTCCCCTATACCCTCTCCCCACCCTGCTTCCCAACCTACCCACTCCTGCTTCCTGGCCCTGGCATTCCACTGTACTGGGGCATATGATCTTCAACAGACCAAAGGCCTCTCCTCCCATTGATGGCTGACTAGGCCATCCTTTGCTACATATGCAACTAGAGACACAGCTCTGGGGTGGGGGGGTGGGTACTGGTTAGTTCATATTGTTCTTCCTCCTATAGGATTGCAGACCCCTTTAGATCCTTGGGTACTTTCTCTAGCTCCTTCATTAGGGGCCCTGTGATCCATCCAATAGATGACTGTGAACATCCACTTCTGTATTTACCAGGCATTGGCATAGTCTCACAACAGATAGCTATATCTGGATCCTGTCAGCAAAGTCTTTCTGGCATATGCAATAGTGTCTGGGTTTGGTGGTTGTATATGGGATGGATCCCTGGGTGGGGCAGTCTCTGGATGGTCCTTCTGTCTCAGCTCTGAACTTTGTCTCTGTAACTCCTCCCATGGGTATTTTGTTCCTCCTTCTAAGAAGGAACAAAGTATCCACACTTTGGTCTTTGTTCTTCTTGAGTTTCATGTGTTTTGCAAATTGTATCTTGGGTATTCTAAGTTTCTGGGCTAATATCCACTTATCAGTGAGTGCATATCATGTGTGTTCTTTTGTGATTGGGTTACCTCACTCAGGATGATATCCTCCAGATCCATCCATTTGCCTAAGAATTTCATAAATTCATTGTTTTTAATTGCTGAGCAGTACTCCATTGTGTAAATGTACCACATTTTCTGTATCCATTCCTCTGTTGAGGGACATCTGGGTTCTTTCCAGCTTCTGGCTATTATAAATAAGGCTGCTATAAACATAGTGGAGCATGTGTCCTTATTACCAGTTGGAACATCTTCTGGGTATATGCCCAGGAGAGGTATTGCTGGATCTTCCGGTAGAACAATGTCCAATTATCTGAGGAACCACCAGACTGATTTCCAGAGTGGTTGTACAAGCTTGCAATCCCACCAGCAATGGAGGAGTGTTCCTCTTTCTCCACATCCTCGCCAGCATCTGCTGTCACCTGAATTGTTGATCTTAGCCATTCTGACTGGTGTGAGGTGGAATCTCAGGGTTGTTTTGATTTGCATTTCCCTGATGATTAAGGATGCTGAGCATTTTTTCAGGTGCTGCTGCCGTTTGAAATGCTCCTTTCTTTTAGTGTCCATAAGGATTTGACTTAGAGTGGTCACGGGTGATTATTTTCTTAAATGTGCAAAGGAATTTTGTTGTGTTTTTGCAGGTTTAATCTACATTTTCTCATTCTAATGGATTAGAAAATGTTCTTTCCTCGTGTTTTGTAAAGGAGCCATCTAGGTAGCTCTTTAAGATTTAAGTTAGGACATTGTGGTTTATTCCATTCATAGAGGTTACTTATGACAAAGTGGTATGCATTTAGTAGTTTAAAGCCGCACAGATTTATTCTCTTATCCTGCTTGAGGTCTTGAAGTCCGAAATCAATGTCACTAGACTAAAACTGAGCTGGTCACCAGAGCTGCAGACCTTTTAGAGGCCCTGGGCAGGTTCATTGCAGTCTCTAGAAGCCCTGAGTGGATGCATTCAAAGTTCTAAAGGTCACAAGCAGATTTCTATTGGCTTCTAGAGGCTGCTGAGGCTATAATGAAAGCTAGCCACCTATTGGGGATTTTTTTATGGCAAAATTTATTTACTTTTATATTTTTAGGTTCTGGAGATTAAGCCTAAGGCACTGTGTATGCTAAGCAAACTATATGCTGCTGAGTTACATTTTTTCCTGACACAGCATCTCGTTGTAGCCCAGGGTACCCTCTAAATTGTCATCTTCCTGCGTGAGCCTACTAAGCGCTGAGATGATGGGCATGTGCCACCATGCCTCATACTTTTTAACCTATAACCTCTGCCCTCTTACAAGGTCCTCATCACTGCTTTGAACCTGCCCAGATAACCTAGGACAGCCTCTCTGTTATTAAATCACTAATTTCACCAAACTGGAAAAATCCCCTTTGCTGGATATGGAAGCCCTCCCAGGTTTTAGGCCTTGGCACTTCTTGAAGTTAGATGTTATTTCATATGCCAAAGCAGCTCTAACTGTGAATAGCTTTTTTGAAAAATAAGATTTTATTTTATGTGTTTGAGTGTTTTGCCTTCATGTATGTCTGTGTATGTGTGTGTTCCTGATGCTGGAAGAGGTCAAAAGAAGGTATCTAGATTCCTGGAATTGGGGTTCCAGATGGTTGTGTACCGCCATGTGGGTACTGGAATCGAACCTGGCCTCTGGAAGAGCAGCTAGTGCCCTGAAGCTTTTTTTTTTTTTAATGCTGCTCCTTAAAAGGACGCCTAGAAGTCCTAACTCAGAGCTGCCCTTCAGCTTGCGTGGCAGCGTTTGCAGATGCTTGTCTGGATTGCTGGGAAGATTAGACTGTGTTTTAAATTTCCCTTCATTTCAGCGATTTCAAGAGCCTCTCAGTGTGGTTCTTAATCTGGTTAGAAAACAAAATTAAAAACGTGTGTCAATTGTGCTATGAAATAAAATGATTGTTGAAGCGATCTTCTTTTGCTTTTGTTTTAGCTCAAGTTCTAGACTTCTAATTTTTCTGAAAAGAAATCACTTAAAATTTGAAATATACATCATAATGACTTCCAAACACAAAACCCATTTGTCCCAAAGCTTAAGAAATCAGGATACCTAAGTGAAAAAAATGTTTGAAAAACTTTTCAGCCTGTTTTGCCTGCGGTTTACTTCCCTTGTTTTTCTTTCCTCCAAACGACCTCCTTATAAATTGACAAACATGTTTTCCCTTCTTTCTTTGAAGCTTAAGAAATGTATAAAGACTCCAGAAATCCCTTCTAAACACGTCAGGAACTGGGTCCCCAAAGTCTTGGAACAACGGCGGCAAGGCCTGGAAACGTATTTACAGGTAAGAGTTGTTTAGATCCTGAGTGTAACCTTAGTGTAAATCAGCCCGGCTCACTCTGTTAGCTCCGAATACACGAGTGTGACGCCAGACACTGACCGGCAGGAGATTCGGACACAGAGGCTATTCGACTTTTACAAATATGGCTGGTATCTGTTGGTTCATTTAGCTTTTCTTGGATTCTGTTTAAAGTTCCTTATGCGTTGGGCGAGTGCAGATTTGATATCATTGGAACAATGCTGTTGAAGCAATCTGCCTGTTTTTTAAATTCAGCTGTACAAATTCTTTGTTTTAGATAAAATAATTCTGTTTTTTTTTTTCAGCCCCTGGGTTTTAGACGTTTGGACGCTAGTTGGAGTCATGGGAGAAAATGGCTTCTCAGTGGTGCAGGCTAACACACGTCTAAAACCCAAGCAAAGCTCTGTAGAAACTGCTCCTGAAAGGGTGTCAAATCCAGACGGAGTGCATCAGGGGGCTCTTTACTGTCACCTCTCAGGACAGGCAGACCTGAGATGAGATGGAAGTCTCCTCTCACACGAGACACAGAAGACAAAGGAGAGGATAAGACACTGTGCACTTCTCTGAGCATCACAAAACCCTGAAGTCTCAGGGGACCCTTCCATGACACCCTCATTAAGTGCATAGAAGGGCAGGGCAGGTGCAGAGACAGACAGACCTAAATGGTCAGACATGCTCTGCACTTAGCCCCACACGTGAAGCGGTCTGTGGTGTGAGCATAGCTGGGCGAGGAAAGGAATCCTGCCTCAGAACGACCATGTTCTTTCTTTGTTGTCCTCGGGGCCCCTTCAAGCATCATTAACCACAGGGTGGATCTTGCATGGAAGAGAAGCTGTGAGGCCTGTGTGCCTGTCTCCATTCAGAGCTCTGCTGGATGACTGGGTTTGTGCCAGTCTCTGGTGGCTGATAGCCAGTGATAGAGTGGAGGACACCTCAGCAGAAGGGAAGACTCAGTGTCAGTTCCCAACGTTCTCCTGTGTCCTCCTCTTTACCCTGTTCAAAGAGGACTGAGCAGAAGCCACAGAAGTTTCAAGGAGGGTGCTGCTTGTGGGTTTTGCCCTTCGCCTATGGGTTCCGTGGAAGGATTCTTCACCGTGTTTCTGTGGGAGTGAGCGCCTAAAAGGAACTGGAATCTCAAATCCCAGGAACTCGTGTGGCCTTCGCTGAGATCCTGTGCACGGGGCTAACAGGATTCCATAGCTTCAGGCAATACTTCAGAGCAAACATCAAACCAGAGACCCAGAGAAAGAGACTAAGAAGTTGTATGCAGCGGGTAGAATGCACGCTGTCTGTGATTAGAAGGTTTAGGTAAACGACACGCTTTCATTTGCAGGCCAGATTTCCCCATAGATATTGTGTATCTTCAGGCTTCTCGGTTCTGAAGAGAGCTTTCTTCCCCCATCACCGCCCCCCCCCGCCCCCACCCCCCATTGTATTTGACACATGACTTCCATTTCTTCTCAGCGTAAACATTTTAAGTTGTTTGTGCTTCACGTGTAAATATGTGGATAAAATCATCTGGCACGAGAGGAGCTTACGTCGACGTTCAAATTGAGCTTAGAACTTTCTATTCTCAGAAACAGGACTTCAAAATGTGGTTGAGGGCTGAGGGCGTTAGCTTTCTGCCTCGTGTTTCAGATTCTCTTTGTTGTCGTCACTCAGTGACCTGAAGGCCCAGAGGACTTCAGTGGGGGCCCTTTCTTCTCCTTGGGCTGTGGGAGCTAGGCGGAGAGGGAGGCTGCGGTGAGTGGCAGAAGCGAAGCACTTACATCGGCTGCGCCCAGCTCTTTCTTCTTGGTCTTTTTATGTCTTTTGATGAAGTAGAGAGTGTTCTTCTTTCTCCCACTCCCTCCCTAACTCCAGGGGGAACCCCATTCAGCCTCAGGACCAGTCTGAACTCCAGGGAGTAGCTTCCAGTAGCACATCTAACAGACACCACCCCTGCACTGACCTGGCCCGTGGCCTGACCAAGGATCAAGCCTTCAAGCCGTGCTCCCAAGGCCACAGGGCCTAGACTACCTACCTACTCCAGCTCATCTGCTGCCTGTCAGAGAAGCTCAGAGTCACCCTGTGGCAGGCTGTCTCTTGAAAAGTTCAGGGCAAATAACCCATCTTCCTCTGGAGGTCAGCTGGGCACCTGTGATTGCAGCCTCACACATTACCTGAGGTAGCCCGTGCTGCTGTCTTAGACATGGAGGGGCTGAGTTCTAATGGGCTCTGAAACCGTGTCACCTTCCCAAGTACATTTGTTAATGGACTGGGCTTGGCTGGGATTTTATGTTCCCTTTTGCCCAATATGGGCACTTCTTATGTACACTGATGATTTTCTAAATTAGGAAAAACTTTCTACCCTTGATAGTTTTATATAAATATGTCAGCAGGTACAAGAAAAGACTTTATAGTGATCAATATTACAGTTTACCAGGTTGCTTCTTCCCTAATGGGTTGGTTGAATAATTGATTGGTGAATAAATGGTTGGTTTGTTTAGTTTCTGTGCATAAGTGTGTGTGTGTGTGTGTGTGTGTGTGAGAGAGAGGGGGGGGGGAGGTTGGGCATATCTATATGTGCACCACACGTGTGCCGTATGCACAAGCCCACAGAGACCAGAAAAGAGCACTGATCTGATCTCCTGGAACTGGAGTTATAGTTGGCTATGAGCTCTCGTGTGGGTGTTGGATACCAATCCCAGGTCCTCTGCAAGACTGGGAAGTGCTTTTAACTACTGAGGCATCCCTCTGCCACCATGTTCTTGAAAATCCTGGTGAATACTGCTTCCATTTTAAGTCATCTGGCTTAAAGGGGAGTTGGTTATTGTTTTTTTGTTGAAACTGCCTCACTAGGGTTTGAATTCACCCATGCTAGGGTTGAACTTCTGGATTCAAACTACTCTTCTGCCTCAGCCTGAAAGTGATTTATGGGGCGTTCTGGGAGCTATATTTAAGAGACTAACTTAAAAAAAATATAGTCATCCATTTCAAACTTAATTTTGTTCAGAGATGTTAATCAAAAATCCCCAAAGCTTTTTAATATGTGTATTTTTCACGGTTTTCCATTCTTTGTCTGGTCACTAACAGTTTGAAAATGAGAGTCACAGAAGGACCACGCTAATCAGTTTTTTTTTTTTTTTTGGCTGTTTCTTCATTCAAAACTGAACAGCATAGTAGTCTGTAAACCATAACTTAGAAATAGCATCAGCATTGATTTAAATATTGTAGCTTATTTAAAAATACTTTGGCAGGGAAGCAGCATAGTTACCTTTCCTCTAGCACATGTTATGATGGATTTGTTTATGACATTTTACAGTGAACATCCCCAGCACCTGGTCTGCGGTCCCACCTGTTCAGGGGGCTGAGACAGGAGCATCATGGGAGTTCACGATCAGAGTCAGTGTTTTAGAAGTCACAACCCGTGTGACTTCCTGAGCCTTTCCTAATCTTATACTTGTTTCATATACAGTTTTTGGTTGAATTAAGTGGGAAAAGACAAGGGAAGACATATCTCCGTCTTGTTGGAAATGGAAGTGTTGATTTTTTTTAAAACTATCTTCTAATAATTAATTAATTTTAGTGCATGGATGCTTTGGCAGCATGTATGGCTGTGTGTCTGGTGCCTTCAGAGGCCAGAAGAGAGCATCAGATCACTTGGGACTGGAGTTACGGATGGTTGTGAGCCACTATGTGGGTAGTGGGAATTGAACCTGGGTCCTCTGGCAGAGCAACCAGTGCTCTTAACTACTGAGCCATCCCTCCAGCCCTGTTTATTTTTGTGTCTTTGCCTGGAAGAGGGCACATGCTTGCCACAGTGCACCCGTGGTGAGTTCCTGTGATTTTCTTTTCCTCTGGAAACTTGGGAACTTGCTAGTTTCCCTTTTCGATATGATGCTTATCTTAGTCAGGGGTTTTATGGCTATAAAGAGACACCATGGCCATAGCGACTCTTATAAAAGAAAACAGATAATTGGGGCTGGCTTAGAGTTTTTGGAGTTTAGTCCATTATCACCTTGGCAGAACGCACGGTGG
Organism: Mus musculus; assembly: GCF_000001635.26. NCBI lineage: Eukaryota > Metazoa > Chordata > Mammalia > Rodentia > Muridae > Mus > Mus musculus. Next base: position 53,344,270 of record NC_000084.6, read on the forward strand.
TACGCAGGCAGGGGAAGGAGCTGAGAGCTCCACATCTTGATTCACAGGCATTAAGAGACTGTGTTGCACACCTGACATAGCTTGAGCACATGAGATCTCAAAGCCCACCTCCACAGTGACACACTAATCCAGCAAGGCCACATCTCCTAATAGTGCCACTCCCTATGGTCAGACACTCAAGCACATGAGTCTGTGGGGGGCCATTCCTATTGAAACTCTCACAACACTTGATTCCATAACTGTTTTGTGTTTTTAATCTACAGAAACTAAGGTTGTATCCCGACACTCACTACCAGTGGGCTAGAGCTTCCTTTGTTTCTCCGTCTTCTCAGGCCTACCCACTGTTAAAATACAACAATTTAAATTTTTTTGATGGTTAATAATCAACTGAAGAAATGGAGGTAAACTTCATGATCTCACAGACTTCACGATTGGGTTTGTAATCCCAAGGAAAACAATGACTCAGAAAATCCTCTCCTCACTCTCCTTCCGGTCCTAGTCCTGTGTAAAGCTGGATAAAGTAACACATTGGTCATGTAAACGGGTACACAGATATAAAAAGTGCAGGAGTGCGAGCCTGTTTTTATTCCGCAAAGGGGTGTAATGTGTGTTCTTACTAAGTAATTGAGATACGGCATGCATTGTTAAGTGAACAGCCCCAAGGAATACCATGTGGCCTTTCCCCCATGAATTCTTTATTCTGAGTTCATCTACATAATCATCTGCAGCTCATTGTGGTAGCTTCTGGTTATATGTAACTACTGAGTGCTTACATATGGTGAGACTGCATTGGAGGGTTCTATAAATATTTGTATTTACAGAACTTTTAAATAAGTATTTATATTTGCACTTCTTCTACAGCCTTACTGTTAATAAAAAAGAGTATAAACTATAATTTGTAATCAATAAGATACTAAATTGATAGTGTGTATACACTGATTTAAACAGGTTTTTTTTTTTTTTTTTTTCTGAGACAGTCTCATTGGGTAACCTTGGCTGGACTGGAACACACTATGTAGACCAGGCTATCTTGAAATACACTCCGAAGTGCTGAGGTTAACGGTGTGTGCCCTTGTGCCCAGCTTAAACAAGATATTTTATTTGAAGAACTTTGCTTGTCTACAAACAGAACTGGCTAATTCTATGCCTTTTGAGATTGGCCTATGGTTTTCTCTGATTCATTTAGGGTAGTGTTTTAAGTGTTGTGTGATTTGGTTTGGTTTGGTTTGGTTTGGTTTGGTTTGGTTGGATTTGATTTTTCAAGACAGATTTCTCTATGTAGGCCAGTCCTGGAACTCACTCTGTAGACCAGGCTGGCTTTGATGAATTAGAGATTTGCCTGCCTCTGCCTCCCAAGTGCTGAGATTAAAGACGTGCGCCCCTACACCCAGCTGGATATTGATTTAATCTTGGTGTTCCTTAGTCTTACTGTGAGATTTGAATCCAGCAATAGGGCTACCCTGGCAAGGGGTCATATCCAGAGATCTTTAGGTCTGTCTATATGATCTAGCCAGAATGCAGACACACCCTGGATTGCCGTAGGATCTTGCTGGACTACAGACACACCCTTAACACACACTTTTAATCCTTAACAATGAAGGTAAGTTTAGTTTGTAGAAGGAAGCAGCCATGTTTGAAAATGATGTCCAGTTGAAGGGCAAAGGGATGGTGAATCAGAGAAAGATTTGGCAGAATGAGTCAGAGATGGGATGCACAGGACTCACACAAGAACAACACCCTCTCTGTGAGGCTACTTCAGTACAGAGTGATTGGGGGAGTGAGGTAGTGTGGTGTGGGTGTGTGTGTAAGGCAGTTTACTGGGACAGTTTTACAGAGACAGATTGCAGAGAGAATAAACTAGACACAGGTGAAGGCAGAGCAAGCCAGGAGATTAGAACATATTGCCAAAGTTACATGAGGCCAACCAGAGCAATTCTGTCAGAAGCTGAGAGGAACTGGATTGAATCGGTCAGCTTGGAATATTTGATTGACAGAGGCTAGAAGCTTCCAAGTCTAGGCCTAGGACTAGTTAGAACAGAGAAAGAAACTCTCTGGGCTTAGCTGTGTATTTGCACAGCTTGGGTACAGTTCGTATCCCATCTCATGTCTGAGGAAATAGCAGTGAGATTGCATGAGACGCTATTGCTACACTTTATCCTCTTTTATGTGTTGATGTCTGTAAAATCCACATACTATAGTTATTTGTGTTGGAAGTGGAATCTTGTCTTATGTGCTCGCTTCCGTTTTCCAGTTTGAATAATATAGTTTAGAACTTGAATAATATAGTTTAGGATGCTGCATCAGGATCTAAACTTTAGGTTTAAAACACAGCTTACCTTTAGCTGTAGTGTTGGAGATTTCACAGTTAACAGTTTCCACGTCGACCGTCACTCATCCCGAGGGCTTGAGAAGGCATGCTCATGTGGCTCCAGAGTAGGCCTGCATCCCTGGCTTCATCCTCTGCCCCTCTCTTGCCTAAGCTCCATCACTATCCTAAGGAAAAGATCCCGTGGCTAGCAAATCTCCTTCCCCACTAAGCAGCAAACACTACTTCTAAAATGCTGGGATCCAGGTTTTTACGCAGAGATCGTTAAGTCAGACACTCTACCCACTGTACGGTGGCTGTTGTCACCTGTTGGGTCATGAAACCGCTGAGTCAGGCCATCCATCTGCTTCAGAGGCGTGCGACAGCAAGTTTCCCTGCTGCCCTGCCTCTTTCCCTGCAGGGCTTTCTGGCTTGCAGACTTGCCAAGCAGTTTCGGCTCTCGTACAAACACACCCCACACACCCCGGGCCGCTTCCTCCACAGCAGACTGTTCCTGCCGATCCCCGTCTCACAAACCCTTGACATCTGGCTCATGCGTGACCAAAAATACCAGTTTTATGACTGAGCCATTTTTAAGTATATATTTTCACCTTTTTTTTTTTTCATTGTCTTAAAAGTAGGGCTAGCAGTGACTGCTCTTTTGATTGTCCAGGTCTTGTGCCACACCCTAAGTTTTATTTGTAAACTTCCTGATAATTGCAGAGGAGGCCCCAGAGTGTGGAGAATAACAGATTTGGTCTAACCGAACAGTGAATTGGTTCTTTGATGATCCACTTCCGGGGCAGAGGTCCCCCACCCCACCTCCACCCCACCCCCGCTCACTTTGTCCAAATGCCAAACAGCTCGGTGTATAAGCTGCTAGCATCTTAAGGATCTAAAGCTACAAAAGTTGAAAACAGGTTCTAACTTAAGGCCTAGAAACATGATTATTTTGAAGTTAGTTTTACATCTTCAACTTTTCTCATTATTTATCACCAATCCTAAACCCACAGATATCCATGGTAGTTAGTAAATTTCTTATATAAAATATTTTTACGTACATCTCTCACTTGATCATCTAACTCCAGCTGAGGATCAGTTGAAGTTTTTTAGGTTTTTTTTTTTTTTTTTAATCCATGCCTGACAATGTAAAGGCACTGATGAAGTCCAGCGATGGCTGCATAGGTTCGGGAGTCGCTGGGGGGAGGGGCTGGGCTCTCACTGTCACTACCCGAGCCTTCGCAGCTCCCCATCTTAGGATATTGGGCTTCATTCATAGACCAAGCAGTGATTTGTAATGTCAGGTCCAGTTCTCACCAAGGGTTTTTCCCAAACCGAAGATGAAGTAGAGAATGAGACAACGTCACCAGCAAGGAAGTGGTTGCCTGGTGACCTAAGTCTGACTCCCAGAACCCACATAATAAAAGTAGAAAGAGTAAACTGACTTGTTGAGATAGACCCCTCACCTCCATGTGCAGGCTGTGGCATACATGCCCTCCCCTCCCCCACATCACACACACACACACTACAAAAAAACGTATTTTAAAACGTATATATTACAGGAAAGGGTCTTGTTGGTAGCAGAGGCTGTAGCCTGAACTGCATAAACCCACCACAGAAGCCTGGGAAGGCGCAGAGCCTATGGAGACCCTGCGTATAACACCAGACAGACTGCTCTTTGTTCTGGTTAACATGGTGAGCACTGTGTTAAATAATATTAATGGCCGGGATTGTCAGTACTTAACAGTGCCTTCCTTGTACAAGTGATTTTATTGATCGATACAGACTCAGCGTAACAGGGCAGATTATTTTTACTGATTTTATCGGAACCTTAACCAAGTTTGTTAGTGCACCACGTATCTTTAAATAGATCTAGATGATGATGTAGATTAAGAAAAGTAAACCGCCATCCATCTCCTTTTGATCTGTTAATAACTTAAATCCATCATTGCTAGCAAGTATTTTCAGATCCTGTTGTGTATTCATGCTTCTCTTGTGTTGGGAAGAATCCTGTAACCTTGTTTCAGTGGTTGGCTTTTCAGACAGCCTTGCCCTAGCTACTTACTGATGTAGAATTTAGCAGAGACGCAATTGAGCATAATTGGTGGAATGTTGGACAAATTATGAAAAGGAAATGATGCTTTAGAAGTCTTTGATTTTTTCATTTTCATCATGGTAGGTGAACTGTAGGAAGACCTGTGGGTATTTTATGATAGTTCTATAGTGTTTTTGTGTTGCACTAGATAATTTACAAAGGCTAGACCTAATTTCTTCCAAATATACTGGTTCTTCTCATATTTGTTAGGCTTGCGTATGAACCACAGGGAACTTTGGTGTTTAATTTCATATGTGAAATTTTGTTTCAATGATTTCTCTTGATCTCAAAATGATATGTGTGCCATTTAAGATTATTTTTTTAGTTTGTGACAGTAGTTAAATTTTATAAAACTAGCAATATACATTACTTTTAAAGAGACACGTATAAACAGCCTTTCAATACAGTGGAGCTTTATTCATGCCTGTGTGAATTGCTCAATACTGAGACCAGGTCTTCACACATGCCAGGCACCGAACTGTATCTTCAGCTCTGAGGTGGTGTTTATTTAACTGTTAGACAATGCCTTCTGGCCCACCTTGGACAGACAAGCCTGGCATAGCCCAGCCCACACAACTGTGGCTAGAGAACCTTCAGAGGGAGAGACCACTGGAAGGGTATTGGGGATGGCAGCTTGAAAAGCTTTGGGAATCTCAAAGAATGTTTATGATCTCGTGGAGGGATTTGTGTGAGCACAGCGGATGCAGGGAAAGATGAAGTTCAGTGAATCGTGGCCCCGCATATTTTGGGGCTCAGCTCTTAAAGCTTGGGGGAGTTTTAAGCTTGTGAATTATCAAATGTTGGCTATCAGCCTGCCACTGTGCAGTGAGCTTTTTTTTTTTTTTTTTTTTTTAATTCTTTAGTCCGCGTGTATTAAGGTTCCACATTCTAATCAGAGCTCCATCTGGGATGGCTATTTGAGGTTCAGTCCTCTGGACTAGCTATGCTGGTGAGAACACTGTCGCCGCATGGCGGTTTCTACAGAGAGGCTGCTGGGAGATACAGTGACAGGCCTCAGCCCGTCCTCATTCCTGGAAAGCTCATTCAGTATCCCTTCTCAGCACAGGCGGGTAGGGATGTCACTTCACATATCCGAGGAGAAGGCAGGAGCCTGTGTGGCCTTTTCCTTGTGTACAGAGGTCTGCTAGGAGGCAGGTGGGTTTCTAATAGATGCTCACTGCCCTGTGTGAACATTGTATCTCTGTGGGCGTTGGATCTTCAGAGTATCATTGGATTGTGATGCCTGTTATTACTACGGCTTGCTGTTCAGTGAGGCTGGACATCATCCATGAGCTTCTTGTTTGGGTTAGTATTTGGTCAGGCTAGTGAGATGGAGTTATGTACGTTTTTAAATATTTGTTTTTATTTTCAGTTGTGTGTATGTATCTGTGTATCTATTTGTAGGTTTGTGCGTGTGTGAGTGTCTTGAGGCCAGAAGAGGGTGTTGGATACTGTGCTGGCTTGTTTGTTTGTTTTAGTGTTTTTCATTGTTGCTGCTGTTGTTATTATTGTTGGTGGTGGTAATGGTAGTGGTAGTGGTAATGGTTGATTGGTTGGTTAGTTAGTTGGTTGGTTTTTGGTGGCGGTGGTGCCACGCTCCCCAACTTGACACAAGCTAGGAACATATGGGAAGAGAAAATGTCTTCATCACATTGGACTGTGAGCAGAGCAAGCATGTGGGGAATTTTCTTGACTGATGGTTGATGTGGAGGCTCCAGCCCACTATGGGCGGTGCCATTCCTAGACCCATGGTCCTAGAGTGAACTGTCTATGAGGGAAGTAGTTAAGTTGGGTTTCTTTGGTTGATCTGGAATTGTTAAGCTAAAAGGATCCTCCCCACAAGACCTAATTCTTCATAACACACAGCTGAGTAAGCAAGGTCTCTCCATGGCTTCTGCTTCAGTTCCTGCCTCCGGGTTCCTTCCCTGGCCTCTTTAATGCTGGCTTCCAGCTGTGAGCTGGAATCAACCTTTCTTCCCCAAGTCGCTTTAGGTAGTGGTGTTTTTCACAGCAGTAGAAACCCTAACCAAGCCAGGAACTGGAGTTACATACAGGCAGCTGTGAGATGTCCAACTTGGGTGCTGTGAATGAAACCTAACTCTACCGCAAGAACAGCACTGTGTTTAATCCCTGAGCCATCTCTTCAGGCCCAGAGCTGTGTGTTCTAAAGAATAGGTCTTGTGCTGAGGTTCCTTTTAGCTTGATAATTCCAGATTAACCAAAGAACCCAACTTAACTACTTCCCTCATAGACATAAATTCTTATACATGAATATATTTTAACAACATATATTTGTTATTTTTCTGCCTATATGGACATATATGTGTTTATATTTGAAAGCTATCATGACAAAGAATCCATAACTTCCTGTGGTTATCTTGTTAGTCCAGTGGTTCTGGACCAGGAGCAGTTTTTGCCGTACAGGAACATGTAACAGGGGGTGGTGATGCAGTCAATTTTCAGAGCTGGGAATGGAATGGGGTGGTCCCTGCATCTAACAGGGAGAAACAGAGACCCACCAATAAACAGATATTTGGTCCAAAATGTCATTAGTGGCAAGGCTAAGAAACCATGCCTTAGAGCTTCCAAATTGGGCTGTGGTTTCTTCATCTTGCATGAGCCTGCAGCTCACTATGCAGACCCAGCTGGCTTCAGACAGCAATGGTCTTCTTGCCCCACACCACCAAGTTCTGAGATTATACAAATGTATTACCATATCTGGTACTCATATTTTCAAGTATTTATTATGTTATCCATAATGATATATAAACTCCTTTACCAACTAAAAATGTCATAAACATTTATTCTGTGCCAAGTTTCTTTTTTTTAAGTCTTAACTTTTTATTATGAAAATTTTAATATAAAAAAGCATAAAATAATATAAATTTCCAAGGTGCTATCATCTAGCTTCCACAGTTTTCAACTCAGAAGAGATTCTATCTTTTCTCACACCTTTCTCTCTGTAATATTTTGAAAAAACTCTGATATATTTTCAGCCATACATATTTCAGTATGGACCCATAATAGGCAAAAATTCTTTGCAAAACAGTTTTAGTAACCACTGCATAATATTCTGTCCTCTAGATGTATTAGAATTTAGGAGCCTGATGTTTGGGGCTGTTTCTAGTTTACCCTTATAATTTTTATATGTTTTGTTTGATTCTTCCTTCCTTCATGTTTTTGTCTGTTTTCCTGTACTCTTCACGAGGCACACAGCCCTCGTTCTACAGATGCAATAGACTGTGGGCACACTAAGCCAGCAGGAATGAACACAAGACCCTTAATTTCATTAAATGTTGGGTAACTGGTAAAGATTAATGTACATATCTCTTGCTAATTCTTTCCAATTACTTAGTTCATATAAATTCCCAAGCCTGGTTAATTATGCTGAAGCCAGGTCGTAATTTTGAACTGTGTTCTGACAACAGGGAATTTTCCTGGTATAACCTTGCCCTCCCTCACAGTCTCTCAGCAGATTAGGCCCTCAGCCCTGAGTCCATTCATTTTCTGCTCAGCCCTAATTGCTGCCGACTGGCTGCCACAGGTACCCGGATAGCCTGCGTTCCAAGAGGCAGGGACTTGTGAGAACAAACAAGGAAAGATTAATCGTTTGTTTTGTTCCCTCCCAAGAGAAATGTGGGTGCTTAATCAAGAAAAATAATTTCTCCTGTTGATTTGGCTTATTTGGAGAAAAGATAATTGTGTAAAGGTGGGCACCGAACGATGCCTGGCGTAAGAGGTCTTACCACTCACCTACCCAAGAGCAGAGGATGGGGAAATGAATGTGGGGTCCTGGCGCAATGGATGGGGATGGCTCGCATCCCTCACGGTAAGTAATCTGGCTGTTGGGCTCTTATTTGTACCAATAGTCCTCACCAGGATTGCCATTTGTTTTGTCTGGAGCTTCGGAAATCTAATCAAGGAGACAATGGTGTAAAAAAAAAAAAATCAACAACACTTTTCCAAATTGTTCTTAATTGCTAGAGTACAAAGTGAGCTAAATGCTGTGATGTTTCCAATTAAAGAAGCTGTTCCTACCAAGTGCTATTAAATCCATCTTTCCCAATCTGATAAATAAGCTATCAAAGAGCAGAGCGGATTAATTGAGAGCAGTTAGTTCCGGATTTCTTATAAGAGGGTACGTGAGCCTGCATTATTAATGAGTCTGGCACATTTGGGCATGGTGGCCTGTCACTTGTCCCTCTGGCAACTAGAGAAAGAAAACTCGTTAAACAGTGTCCTGTTGCTTATGATTTTTAGTGTCCAGACCGTTTTCTTTCCGCAACTTTATTTCTTTGAGAGGGGTGTTTGATAATGTTCTGAAGTAAAGTTGAAATCCGAGTTTAGATGGGAGAAAAATGACTGAATTTAAAGTGATACATCTTGTCACTCTGACCAGAAGGCATGGACAGGTAAACACAGGAATGTGCAGAGTGGGCAGGCATTCAAAACCCGTGGAAGGTCAGTAGGAAGTGTTAAGAGTGCAAGTCACTCAGCTCGGGTTGTAACCACTCAACTACCTCTGCTGCGGGGAAACTTGCCACAGATGTGAGCAAACAAAGCAGAGGCTCCACATTGCAATAAAACTGGTTAAAAGCAGCCGCAGACCAGATTTGGCTGAGTTATAGTCAGCTCTTGACCTGGAGTAAAGAGTGAAGGAGGCCAGCCTGGTTTACAGAGTGAGTTCCAGGACAGCCAGGGCTACACAGAGCAATCCTGTCTTGAAAAAACAAAAAAACAAAAAAACAAAACAAACAAAAAAAAAAGAGTGAAGGTGTTCCACTGTACATGGAAATTCAGAGCTCCGGGCCACCACACTGCATAAGCTATGTAGCTGCAGAACCCCTCTGAGCACTGGTCACCACAGCAGAGTTGTCAGTGATGATACACGCACACCAGGCAGCTCGTAAGACATCTTACTTCATACTTACTCTCTTCCTCAGGGCTGGGTGGTGTTCGCTATGCATGTCTTAGCCATGTTCTCTCCAAGTCCCTGAATATCCCTGTGACTCCAGGAAGTCATGGGGATTAATGCCCAATCTTAATTATTTAGCCATGAAAATTAAATTAGAAAATGTTCTTTCAGGAACCGTCTGAACAATTCAATTAAGACCATGATTCACTTAAAACATCGGTTGGACTCAGACGGTGCAGATTTAAGAGAATGTTGTGACTAGAAAGCTCTGATGAAGTCTTCAATGCATTCATTTACTCACTCATTCATTCACAAATCAACATCTCGAACTGCGACTCTGGGCCTGGCCCTGCCATGGGCCTCACCTTCACTCTCCCCCTGGCCACCAGGCTGGCTGCATAATGTCACCAGTTGTCCATTTTGCTTAAAATACATTTTTACATATTTTATTTTTATTTCTTATGTGTATGTCTGTGCTTGCCTCTGTGTGTATATGTGTACTGCATAAATGCCAGGTGTCGAGAGAGGCCAGAAGACATCCTCAGATCCCTAGAACTGGAGTTAGAGACAGTTATGAATCACCACAGACCTCTGCAAGGGCAGCCGGTGCCTCTCAGTGCTGAGTTAGCGCCTCAGATCACCCCCCCCCCTTTAAAAAAAAAGATTTATTTATTTATTTATTTATTTATTTATTTATTTATTTATTTTATGTATATGAATAGCTGTACAGATGGTTGTGAGCCTTCATGTGATTGTTGGGAATTGAATTTAGGATCTCTGCTCACTCCAGTCAACCCTGCTCACTCAGTCCCAAAGATTTATTTATCATTATAAATAAGTACATTGTTGCTGTCTTCAGACACACCAGGGCATCAGATCTCATTACAAGTGGTTGTGAGCCACCATGTGGTTGCTGGGATTTGAACTCAGGACCTTCTGAAGAGTAGTCAGTGGTCTTACCCGCTGAGCCATTTCGCCAGCCCCTCAGATCCCATTTTGTTTAACACAGGTGCTAAGGTAATATGAGGCTCTGGACTTCCTTCGAAAGACAATAGGGTAGGGACCACCCTCAAATCTTTCTTCACATGGAGACCTGGCGGTCGGAGGAGCTGCTGTATGGTACCTCATAGGGAGGAACAGTGTCCATGGCCCACGCTTTGGGTGTCCTAGGCAGAACCCTGCAGCCTGTCTGGGGGTGCTGAAGGCTTTGAAGCAAAGTTTAATAATACCAATCTTCACAGAGACATCAAGTGGCCATGCCCATTACCCTTGTCTGTGGTATCCCAGCAGTCTTGTCAGGAAAAACTGGCTTGGATAAAAGCATACACTGTTAGGCCTTGGGAAGCGCTCCTTAACCCGACCGAGCAGAAGAGGGTGAGAGGATAGCCTGTGACTTCCGACCCAGCAGAAGAGGGTGAGAGGATAGCCTGTGACTTCCGACCCAGCAGAAGAGGGTAAGAGGATAGCCTGTGACTTCTGACCCAGCAGAAGAGGGTGAGAGGATAGCCTGTGACTTGTGACCCAGCAGAAGAGGGTGAGAGGATAGCCTGTGACTTCCGACCCAGCAGAAGAGGGTAAGAGGATAGCCTGTGACTTCTGACCCAGCAGAAGAGGGTGAGAGGATAGCCTGTGACTTCTGACCCAGCAGAAGAGGGTGAGAGGATAGCCTGTGACTTCTGACCGAGCAGAAGAGGGTGAGAGGATAGCCTGTGACTTCTGACCCAGCAGAAGAGGGTGAGAGTATAGCCTGTGACTTCCGACCCAGCAGAAGAGGGTGAGAGGATAGCCTGTGACTTCTGACCGAGCAGAAGAGGGTGAGAGGATAGCCTGTGACTTGTGACCCAGCAGAAGAGGGTGAGAGGATAGCCTGTGACTTCTGACCCAGCAGAAGAGGGTGAGAGGATAGCCTGTGACTTCCGACCCAGCAGAAGAGGGTAAGAGGATAGCCTGTGACTTCTGACCCAGCAGAAGAGGGTGAGAGGATAGCCTGTGACTTCTGACCGAGCAGAAGAGGGTGAGAGGATAGCCTGTGACTTGTGACCCAGCAGAAGAGGGTGAGAGGATAGCCTGTGACTTCTGACCCAGCAGAAGAGGGTGAGAGGATAGCCTGTGACTTCCAACCCAGCAGAAGAGGGTGAGAGGATAGCCTGTGACTTCCGACCCAGCAGAAGAGGGTGAGAGGATAGCCTGTGACTTCCGACCCAGCAGAAGAGGGTGAGAGGATAGCCTGTGACTTCCGACCCAGCAGAAGAGGGTGAGAGGATAGCCTGTGACTTCTGACGTCTTGTGAGCCTCTGCACATTTTGAACAGGATGCTTTTAGATACCTGCTTTTGCTGTGGAGTCCTGTTGCCATAGCAACATGTAACCTTCTGTCTCCCTGAACCCTAAAAGCAGGAGGTTGGGTCTGCTCCAAAATCTTTCATAGGAAGAGTCTCAGTTGGTCTTTTACCCAAAATTTATTAAAAGCAGCATCCTCCAGTTGTTCTATATTGTGTGACATCAAGGAAAAAGAGTTTCCTGGCCTGGTCTTAGCAGAAGGTCTTTGTGTTGTTGGTGAATGGAACTGGAAAAAACAAAAACAAAATACAAAAGAAAGCATGACAATTTAGTAGGAGCAGCTGTGGGGTCTCCTTGGTACAGCAATACTGTCATAATGGAAGCAGTTAGGATCTGGTCACTCTTGAATGCAATCAACAATCACTCTGTTCCACCCTCATGGAGCCTGCCAGGCACAGTCCTCAGAGCTAGGACATCAAGATTTTCTCATTTGAAAACAAGAATGCAAGAGACCTTTGGATTACTAATAGATGCCATAAATGTAAACCTGTATTGAATCGCATCCTTATACTAAGAAGTCCTTGATTTCCAGGTATGGTGTTACTATGTAGCCAGGATTTATATCCTTCTTCCTCCCCTCTAGAGAACCAGGATCACAGACGGGTGCCACCATGCCTAGCTAAAAAATGCCTTAGACTTGTACTTTATATGGTATATAATTAACACAGGAATACCTTTATGTCAGGTCTACGTGAATAAATATGTGTCTACTGGTTTCTATATTTGTATTTAGGAAACACTGCTCTAGGGTTACCTAGTCCTGAATGAAGTGCCCTATTTCAACCATCCTGGAAGATCTCAAGTGAGAAAAATAGTGTAGAGATGGTGTCAGGGTTGGAGCGGTGGCTCAGTGGTTAACAACCGCAACTACAGCAGTGCAGTTGCGGAGGACCCAGGTTCAATTCCCAACACCTAAATGGCAGCTTACAGTGGTTTGTAAATCCTGTTCCAAGGTATCCTGTGCCCTCTTCTGGTCTCCTTGGGTACTGCAAGCACATAATGCCCAGATAAAACACATACAAGCAAAACACATTCATGTAAAATAAATACCCTCTTAATAAAATAAAATAAAACCATAGCTGTCTTCTTTATCACTTAAAGTTTATTGAAGTGCTCTATCACTATTATTTTAGTCCATTATTTTACCATGTAGCTCTGTCTGGCTTGAAACTTGCTATCTAGACTAGGCTGCCCTTGAACTCACAGAGATCCTCCTGCCTCAGCCTCCTAAGTAATGGAATTAAAAGCATGCGATACTATATCCAGCTTATATTTTGGTTTTGGTTTTGGCTTTTGGTTTTTGAAGACAGTGTTTGTATAGCCCAGGCTGTCCTGGAACTTAGTAGACCAAGCTGGCCTTGAGATCCGCCTACCTCAAGTGTTGGGATTAAAGACTACTGCTACATGATTACCCCCACCCCGCCCTTTTTAATCTTTTTTTTCCCCCTGTACTGGGAATTAAACTTAGGTCCCACATCTTAATTTTACAAGTGCCCTTGCAGGCTAAGCATGAAGGTGCATATCTACAGTTCTAGTATTCTGAAGGCAGAGGCAGGAGAATTTAGAATTCAGAACTACATGGTCTCAAAAGCTAAATCCAGAATTTTTCACACCCTGGCCCTACCCATCCACTCCACCTGCTGCTGTGGAGTTAGGGTTGTCAGAGAGGCTGGTACATCGGGAACTCCTCTTGGCTTTGCCTGTTCTGCTTTTTCCTGTCCCAATCGTAGACTTGAGTGTTAGTTTGTGTGCTTGTTTCCCGTGACCCTGCAACAGAGTGTTCCTCTGTCCCCTGCCCTTGCAGTGATGGTGGGGGGTTGTGGTTGTCCCTGTGTCCTTTCTGAAAAGAAGCACCCAGCTGTCTTGCTTTATTCCTCCTGCCCCTGGCACAAAGGTCAGTGGTTGTATCAGGGCACTGTGAGTTGATGTTAGAGCCCTGGTCAGCCTTCTCTGGGGTTATTAGAACCACTCATCAGACGCTAACCCGGGGGGGGGGGGGAGCTGGCAAGATGACTCAGCAGGTAAGAGCACTGACTGCTCTTCTGAAGGTCCTGACTTTAATTCCCAGCAACCACATGGTGACTCACAACCATCCGTAATGAGATCTGATGCCCTCTTATGGTGTGTCTGAAGCCAGCTACAGTGTACTTATGTATAATAATAAATAAATCTGGGCCTGAGCGAGTGGATTTGACCAGAGCAAGCGGGGCCGACCAGAGTGAGCAGGGTTGACCGAAGCTAGCAGAGGTCCTAAAAATTCAATTCCCAACAACCACTGAAGGCTCACAACCATCGGTACAGCTACAGTGTACTAACATACATTAATTAATTCATTCATTCATTCATTCATTCATTAAATCTTTTTTAAAAAAAAAGAGAGAGAAGAAGAAACTAACTCCAGGTACTTGAGGCCATGGTGAAGTGTTCTCTAGACTCAGCTTCTCCTGCTCAGGCTGCCACTCCTTGGAAAAATTAATGTATTCAAAAGATAATTACAAATGGAGCCAGTGAAATAACAGTTGATCCAATCCTGCAACCTGAGTTTGATCCCCAGAACGCAAATAAAGATGGAAGGAGAGAACTGACTCCACAAAATTCTGACCTCCATGCACATATTGGGGTACATGAGCCCCACCACATTCTGCATATGCATACAATAACAATATTTTCATTTTTAAAAATTACAGATGTTCAGTAAAGCAGGAAAAAGATATAATTTTGATATTACTCAAAATGTGGCCAGTTAAGACAAATACTTTTACTTTTCTATCCATGAAGATGGAAAGAAAACGTGTCACTGTTATCAGCAAGGCAGTGAAGAAATGAGCCTTCCCAGAGCCTTCAAGGGGGATGCAAGTTGCAAAAATCTTTGGGAAAAGCAATTTGACAGTCCCCACAAATCTATCATACAATTATTCTTACATTATTTGGTTCCTGGTATAATAAGGCATTTTCACTATAGTACATTCTAAAAGTTGTCTAGTGAGAAGGGGATTGTTTAACAACTCCGTGAAAACATTGATGAAAATACCCTGTAACAGTACACAAGATACTGTAAATGTATGTGTCTAAGAGAAAAGCTGACCGGCCCCCATGGACTGAGTCAGAAAGTTCTCCAGAGACTAGCTTCCAGCAGTCATGCTTTGTCCATGATTGGTGGCATTCACAGTTCACAGCTCCTTGAAGGGCAAAATTCAGAAAGATCATGCAGTCAATCAGAGTCATAGAAAATAGACTTTTAAGAACCATTTAATAGAGTTTTTTAAAGTATAAATTCTATATTATTTGTCTTCAAAACCACAGCTTCTTACTGTTGTTTTTTTCTTCCGGGTTAGACAAGTCACGTGAGGTTAGTAGTCCTGGAGTATTATCACGCCCAGGTGAGAAGATGCACTATCAGGTTCGGGGATGGGAGTTCCTTCTGCAAACTGATGCCAGTAATTGCATTGTTCCATGCCTTTATCGAGGGCTCCTTTGCCAATAAGTTTGGGGAGGGACAAGTGTCAGGGAAGAGACACCACGGTGAAGTCAGTCCCTGCGATTGAGCAGAGACCACACTGCTCAGGTTGCCCCACAAAAACTTGTCAGTTTGCCGCCCAAATAAATGCCTGGGGTGCATAAGACACAGAGCCCAGAGACCTGAGGAAGGAAAATCAATCGCAATTCATATTTCTCATGTCTGTAGCTGCTCAGGAAAGCATGGCTGCACCTGGTTTGCAGGCTTCTTCCCTCCGTGCCATCCCTATCTTCCCTTCCTAGTCATGGAAAGGCTCTGCATTCCAGTGAGGCAGACTTGGGGCTTTCCTCTTCTTGTTCACACCACCATTCTTATTCCTGGTGCCCGCGTCATGTTCGATCAGTGTGCTGAACTAGCGACAGGCACAGACCATAGTTATTTTGCTTTGAGATCCTTGAACATTGGGGACCCATGTTCTTGTGTTTGGCTCTGAAGTGAGGCGGGTATGTGCGGGATCCATCTTTCACCTGGACTCTTATTCAATAGGGTTTTCAACTTCCAGTGTAGATTTTTATCCATGGCTGTGGTTTTAAAAGCATTTCATCAAAACAAGGGACCCTTAACCCTGCCGATCTTGAGAACCACCCAGTCTGCCTCTCTCCTTAGACTTCTTTGCCCCAGCCCCCAGCCCCGTTCTGCCCCCACCGACACACTCTCACGTGAAGCTGCTCTTGGGTTCGTAGCCCCGCTGTGGACTGAGATGTCATAGGGAGAGAGAAAATGCTGCCTGCTTTATGGATTACTGTTAGGCCAACAAAACTTTGGCAGCATTGATTAACTTGACAGTGAGTACAGCAGTACATTTATCACTTATGGCTGGGCTGTAGAAAATCTAATAAGAGGCAAACAATTCCCTTTAGAGCTGTAACAGGTTCACTGTGGCCAACAGTGCATGCACTGGAAATCCCTGCCTTTAAATTACACCCCGGCTGCTGGTTGGGTCATTGACTCGAAGCTATGGCCCTCCTGCAGTCATTCCCCCTTGTTAATTTCATCTCGAGTGTTGGATCTAAGTAAATGTTTAGGTTGTCATTTCCATGCCCTGTTTTTAGGGTCTTCGAGGAGATGAATTAGACACAGCTCTAATGTAATGATTTTAAAATAATCTCCTGGCAGAAGGGCCTATTGTTTGGGGTGTTGCGGAGCTAGGACTAGCCCAAGGAAATACCCTCTGCACTCGGGGGGGTGCTCTGGTGGAGTTTGAGTCCTCATGGGGAACGCTGAGGAAATTCTTATCTCCGTCCAATACTTTGTAAAGAAAAGGATTTGTGTACTGAGTGTGCATTGCTAGGAATCTGGCAGGTCCTTTATGGATTTTTCTTTATTGTAAGAGTATCTGGTTAGGAGGTCTCATAGTTTTTGTCCTGTGCACTAAGCAGCGTTACTCAGTTCCTCATTAACCACATAGATTTTCAGCCGAGTTCTTTGGTATGCACGTGGGGAACACAGGGCCATGTGTGTCTATTGAATAACAGATGACAAGTTTAGAAGAATTTGGACTCAGAAGATTAGCGTCAAGTCTAAAAGGCCAAGTTCTTAGGGTATATTGAAATAGTTACCTGGGAACTAAAGAGTTTTCTTAGCAGGAAACGGCATGGGCCAGCTTCTTCTTGCTCCACGTGGCAAGGGCTCTGTCTCTCAGACTTCTTTCAAGGAAGATACCTAATTTATTTTCTTTATTTTATTTGATTCTCGTGCTGTGTTAAAACTCACAGTTCAGCGTGAGAGATCAAGTTCAGACGAGGAGGCTTCCCGGCTTAGGTGCTTTGCTTGCAAACACTCTTGCAGTGGGGGCTTTTACACAGTAGCATCTCCGAGATGGTACAGTTTTCTCTGTAGGGAGTAAGATATTCTGCCAGAATCAATTGTCAAGAGGGTTAATATAATAAGGCAGCTTGTGGTGTGACTAACAGAAACGGCGCGAGCAAGAAATCCCCATGGCAGTTTGTGTTTTGGAAGAAAATCTGAGTTCACCTGAAACATGAATATATTGAAAACCAAGACTTAATAAGACGGAATTTACAGCCAGAAGGATAGCCATTCTAAGGACCAAGGCAGTCAGTGGTCCCATCCAGAATTTGTCTTTGAGATTCTAAACAGCATGTGACCCAAAGTTGCTTTTTCTTGAGATGGGGAACTGGCCTGAATCAGTAACATTCAAGCCTGTTGACGTTAGTGTTTTGATTTAATTCAGTGCAAATGCATTCTGTTTCCTGTGCAGGATTAAATTCAGTGCCTTGTCCTTACCAGACCAGGCTTTTCTGAAAGAGCTCCGTCTACCTCGCTGGGGTGTGCAGGTTACGAAGGGAGTGCCCCACCACTTGCCCCAGTGAGCAGAGGCTGGGTATTGATTAACTATCACACTGGCATCAGAACTACTCTTAGGATTCAATTTTTTTGTTGTTTTGCATATTTTATTGATCAGAGTGGTAAATGAGCATCAAGCGTGCAAGGAGACGATGAATTGTTTACTTGCATAAAATAACCTTTCAATAAGGGAAGATGCATGGCTCACACTTCGGTTCTGTTCTGCGGCCCGAAGCAGATGGCATTCAGCTGCTATTGATTTACTTCCATAGTTAAGGAGCAGCCTGCAGCCCGGCAATGCCTACTGCATTGTTAAAAGAGGTGTAGACTTGGGGACCAGGATGGAAGCCAAGAAGGGCCGACTGGTCTGTCCCTAAATACGAAGGGGAAAAAAAAATTTTATTTGGGAACCGTGCATAGCTACTTAACTGAAAATGTATATTAGCATAGTCACGTGTCATGGGCCACTTCACGCACTGGCGCTTAGAAGGGCAGAACGTTCGTGGTCGTCACATATGCAGATGTTCCAAGTCAATAACAAATGACTAATAATCATCTCAGGGTAGGCATATCTGAAGGGAGGGGAATTAAACCTTCCCTCCTGTGTTCAGGGCAAAAGTAGGTCACCTTAAACCACACCCTACAGTGCCCACATCGAGTCTTCTGGCCTTAAACCAAAGTGGGCACACGGTGGCCCTGACAACCATCCTCCGTTTCCCCCCCTCCCTTGCGAAGTGCCACCCTCCACCCATCTCCTTTGTCCGCCGCCACACTTGGTTTTCACATGTCTTTCTATCGTCGGTGAGTTTGTAAACATTTTCCTTTAAGTTTTGTCCAACGTTGACTTTATATGTTATCTAAGATTTTTCCCTCTTTTTTTTCCCAGTTCTGAAATTTTTTTATTATTAGGTATTTTCCTCATTTACATTTCCAATGCTATCCCAAAAGTCCCCCCTACCCTCCCCCCTACCCCCCTACCCACCCACTCCCACGTTTTGGCCCTGGCGTTCCCCTGTACTGGGGCATATAAAGTTTGCAAGTCCAATGGGCCTCTCTTTCCAGTGATGGCCGACTAGGCCATCTTTTGATACATATGCAGCTAGAGTCAAGAGCTCCGGGGTACTGGTTAGTTCATAATGTTGTTCCACCTATAGGGTTGCAGATCCCTTTAGCTCCTTGGGTATTTTCTCTAGCTCCTCCATTGGGGGCCCTGTGATCCATCCAATAGCTGACTGTGAGCATCCACTTATGTGTTTGCTAGGTCCCGGCGTAGTCTCACTAGAGACAGCTATATCAGGGTCCTATCAGCACAATCTTGCTAGTATATGCAATGGTGTCAGCGTTTGAAGGCTGATTATGGGATGGATCTCCTCCCAGACTCATTAAATACTGAAAACCTCTCTTGAAAAACGACCCGAACAAGTTGGAAGTAGACATCACAGTAACATGTATTTGTCTTTTGTCCATGTATTCACCGTCATGCTTATCTGACATGAACTACTTTGCACTCTGTAATTTTAAGTGGAAGTAGAAGGCTCACCAGGAACTTTAGACAGTGAAGTTATTTGCCCATCACTGCGGGTCTCTGGAGGCCTTCCCTGGGCTCTGATAAATTCCCAAGATATAACATACCCCACTGGTGTTTCTATAGCAGCTGTTCCTTGAGTAGAAACATTTTATTATGTCATTTTCCTTGTTTGTGGGATAGAGTCAAGTCTCTGCCCAGGTCTAAGAGAGTGTAAGCTCTGTCTGATGCTCTGTTCAGTTTCCAGACCTTTCACACAAGAGACGGGCTAAGGGGCTGGGAAGGCTGGCCCAGAAAGGAGGTGTATTTGAAATGCCAGTGTATTGACTTGGGGGACGTCTGTCTGTGGCCAGCTGCCGTGATGGCCCTGATGGCTTCTGTGTACCTTCTTCTAGCATCTAGTGTGACTCCGACTTTGCATAAAAGACAAGCTCTCATTTCCAAGCAAGGAAGGCGAGAGCTGTTAGCATCTCCTTTGCTAGACTGAAGTGGGGTTGAAAAGTGAGAAGTCCTTCACCCCAGCGCTTGCTGCATGTGGGAGACATGGAGGCTCTGATGTGGCAATCAATACACATGCCTTGTCTCAAGTGCCAACTGTGTCCGTGAGGTCAGAGGGCACAGATGACACTGTAGGGCAGACAAACTGATGTACACCAAGTGCACTGACTATGAAAACAGAAAGTAGAGTAATGAGGTTGGGATTGGCAACCAGAAGTTGACTTACTGAAATCCACAGTGGCTTCCTCACTTTGGATCTGTGCAAATTCAGGCAAAATGTCATCTCTGCTAGTTTAGCATGTTTTAACAGAAAAAGATTTTTGGGTTACAGTTGAGTAACTTAAACAGGCATGGTGTGCCTAATTTATCTTTCCTCAGTGGAAGAAGTGTCCCTCTCCAATCTGTTGGCCATGCCCAGCACTGGACATCAGCTGCATTCAGCAGTCTCTTTGTTGATCTGAAAAATACTTAATCAGAGTCTTCTGGTATTTTGACTGATTCCCTGGAAGACTTTTGAATATTAGTTACAAGAGAATGGAAAAGTGAGAAGTAGATGTATTTATTTATCCCCTTTATTTAGGTCATGTACCATATCATATACACATGATGTACAATTCAAACACTTTAAAAATAAATGCACATATGTGTGCATTCGTGCACTCCAGTTGTAGCGGTTGCTCTTATGTATGTACTTGACATCTTAACAGTTATATAGCTATTAGCAGTTGGCTATGCCAAAACCTTTCCCATGTTGATTTCATCCCTGGCTTCCCAGTGGCAAGATGTGCCGGGCAAAAGAGTCTTTGTTAGCAGTTGTTACAGAGACTTATCAGAGCACTTGCTTCAGTGGGCTTAAACTGAAGTGTGCTGTGTCAGCCACCTTGGTTTTGAACAGTTCTTCTGACAGGCATGTAATCGGATTCCACTTAGCATGTGAGTTGTAGGATCTTGTGGCAAACTAAATTACTTGGTGCATTATTAAAAAATTTCAATTATGTAAGTTATTATTTAGTATGTGTATATGCACACGTATGCCAAACAGAGACAACTTATGGGAGTCAATTCTCTCCACCATTCTAGCAATTGAACCCAGGTGGTCATTGTTGGCAGCAAGTGCCTTTAACCACTGAGCCATCCTGCCAACCCTCAAGTCAATTCTTTCAAGTTACTTCATTTGTGGTTGCAATAATGGTATCACAAGGTATCAGCAGTCATTGATGTCCTTCTCCAAATAAAATTTCAAGTTTGTCCTTTCAAAATGCAACTTCAGTACAAGCTGAAGACATCAAGTGAAATGATCTGTTTTCAACAAGTGGCCTGTTCCTCTTGGTATTTAAATTAGTAATTATGAAGTTAGTCCTGAACACAGAAGTGACACTAATAGCCATTCACAATGAGTTTTTCTGACATTACTTATACACATATCTGTTTGCTTATATTTTCATTATTCTTTGACTCTCTATCTCTCTCCTTACGTGTGTGTGTGTGTGTGTGTGTGTGTGTGTGTGTGTGTGTGTGTTAAAGAGGATTTATTAGTGTGACTTACAAACTGTGGTCCAAGTAATCCAATAGTGGCTGTTTCCCTAAAAAAGCCAAGAATGCAGTAGTTGTTCAGTTCATGAGATAGAAGAATGTTTTGGCAGTCTGGTCCTAGAGTCCCAGGGAAGTGCTAAGGAGCTGGTGGTCTTCAGTGTACATTGGAATTCCAAAGGACGAGGCTCTAATACCAGGGAGTGTACCTTCTTCAGCAACAGGCTGATGAACTCGATAAAGCGAGGGCAAGCAGGCGAAAGCAAAAGCTCCCGTTTTCTGGGCCCTTTCCTTTCATTTTATTTATTTTATTTTACTTTATATTGATTCTTTGTGAACTTGACATCATGCACCCCAAACCCACTCACTCCATGCCCCTCCATATCCACCCTCTGCCCTTGCAACCTCCCCTCAAAATAAATAAATTAATTAATTAAATTAATTAATTGAAAAAAAAATCTCGATGTGGAAGCTGTGGTGTGTCCCACAGTGTATCTCTTTGTCCCAATAACTTCACTTGCAAATGTTTGTTGCACTGAATCATTGTTTTGGTTTGAAGCCTCTGGCTTCTGCCTCACTTGCAGTACTAAATCCTCACCAGGATTCCTTTTGGATATCTTCTGGTTTAGCCCCGTGTGAAGCTTTCGATCTGTAGGACTGGCCCCCTCATGAGCTCCAGTAGTCCATAGATGAGGCAGATGTTGGGGTAGGCCATCTCAAAGCCCTGGATCTGGGCCTGGTGGTTGCTAAGTTCATCAGCTCACAGAAATATCACTTGTTTTGTATCCTCACGTTGACTTGTGCATCACTCTGAGGCATGTTTCTCTTTTTGGTTCTTTGGCTTGACGCAATCAGCACTCATACTTTTATTTGACATTTAAAGCTATTTAGACATACTGTATGCCATCTACATAAAATGGGAACTATTTTATGTAGATGGGCTCTGTTCACTCCAGAATCAAACCTGTTAGAGTAGGGCAGGGCAGACTTCCAGGCAAGAAAGACTAGTCGTTTGCTTCTAGTGATTAGCGACTCAGCTTCCCAAATCTTTAGAGAGTTAGCTCAGAGTGATCAGCAGCTGCTTTTTAATCTGTAACTGAATTGCTTCTATTCACAATTAAAGTTAATTTAGTATATTTGAAAAGGTATGCTGTGGAGTCAACTAACTATTGATACAAATTGTGGTACTCATCACATTAACCCAAGACCACTGGAAGTTCATGACAACCTGTTGATTTACCGTCAGCATCGATGTTCTTTCCAGAGCAGCCTCTATTTGTAAAAATAGTCATTATTATTATTATTATTATTATTATTATTATTATACAATAGGTATACAGAAGAAATACCTATTGTGGTGATTTGAATACATTTGACCCAGGGAATAGCACTTTTAGGAGTTGTGGCCTTGTTGTAGCCTTGTTGAAGGAAGTGTGTCACTGTGGACGTGGGCTTTAAGACCTTCATCCTAGATGCCTGGAAGCCAGTCTTCTCCCAGTGACCTTCAGATGTAGAACCTGGACACTAGCATGCTCCCACCTTGATGATAATGGACTAAACCACTGGACCTGTAAGCCAGCCCCAATTAAATGTTTTCCTTCTAACAGTTGCCTTGGTCATGGTGTCAAGTCACAGCAGTAAAACCCTAACTAAGGTTTTTATATAGGTTTTAATAACACCTATTCTCTTAAAATGGAAGTAACTCATACAGACACAATTCCATCACCTTTCTCTCTGCAGCCCACTTCCCTCCAGCTTGGTGTGGTCAGCACAGCAGTTTGTTGAAAGTTCTAATTCAAGCTTCCCTCAACCACCACAAAGGTCATTAGCCAATCCATTAAGAAGCATTCAAATATTTCCATGTGCTTTCTCACGAAAGCTACTGTCCTATAAGTTTTTCTTTTGATCTATCTCATTGATCCTTACTTTATTTTCACACAGATGACAGCTAATGGAATGAGATTTCTAAGCTTAAAGAAGCCCCCTAAAATGAGGTCATTAACCCCAAATTCCCTGACCAGCTTGGCACTTCCATTCAGATTTGAAGAGAGGGCACCTGCTGTTTAGTGTAATTAGTATCAAAGGGAATGTCAGATGGGTCCTCAGGAGTTTAACCTGACCAAAGCCCTTATAAGGAACTATCAGTGAGACAGAACAAGAGGAGTCTTCACAGGGAGCTCCCGCTCACTGCATTATTCAGGGATAAGTGTTAGGGGGTCCAGGCGTCCAGCTCACGTGACTAATTACAGAAGTCCTCTCAAGACACACAGCTCTCGTGCGTATGCTATTTCTAGAAATGAAGCATGGTTGACTGCATTAGAAAAATTAGAAATTTCTGGAAATTTAACACTAGTTTTCAGTGCTGGTTGCAATAATACTTAAAGCAAGTGGCAGGTGGTCTTCAACCTGCATTTTTCTTCATGGGCATTCAACAATATGTTGAACAAAGCTACTTCCAGGTCCCTTTTGGTCCTGAAAGTCCTATTTCAATGAGCTGGAGTAAAAGGCCAGAGGAGAGTAGATTGGTAGTAGGGTAGGGCTGACACAAGGAACATCACTATTCTATTCAGTCTATTTTCCCTACAGCCCATTTGGTCAGTAACTTATTAGCTCTACCATTTGGAGTCACATCTCTCTTTGTTGATTTTCCTCTGTCGTTCTTCTGGGTTGAGTCGTTCTTCCCGAGTCAAACTAAACTGGCTTGTGTTCCAGAGACTCATGGGAGGAGCTGGGGATAAGGCAGTGTGGTGGAGCCGCTTACTCTTGCTGGATCACTGGGTGTGATGAGGACCTTAAAAGCACTTCAGGGAAAAAGTACAAGACTTGGACCTTCAGTCCTACCCCAAAGGATGAGCTGGCAGGACAGGGGTGGGACTTTGATGAATAGCATCTTTTCAGTCTAGTATGTACACTTAATTCGATTTACCTCAAAGGTACAAGTGATGCTTACATGGCCCAGCACCTATGAGTCCAGTAATGGAGACATAAAACATCCCAAAGATGCTAGATTCTACTGTTTCTTTCTTAGCCAACCCGTTGCTTGGTTTCTCACCTGTTTAAATCCTTGTTCTAGCACTCATGTAAATGGAGCTTCCAGCAAATTTTGGTCAGTCTCTGGCTATGTGATATTGGCTATTTTCTCAAACAGAACATTTCTCCTTCGGTTTTTAGTTATAGTATTTCTCTTTGTAAGTTCAGTCTGGCCTCTCCTTCTCAGTATTCACATTTGTTACCTCTGGTTCTGCCTATGGATAACCCCTGCATTCAAAGCTCTCAATTGCTTTGCTTCACTTGAGAGAGGTTCTAACTGTGTAATCCAGGCCAACTTGAAATTGCCTCCCCTCCTGTGCCCACCTCCTGGGTCATAGCAAGTAGCATTATGTATAGCTAAAATCCTGTCTTAAGTTCTGAGGGGTGGTAGGGAAGGAGGCACCCTTGCTCAGTCCTGCTCCCATGGAGCTGGAGTTGAGTGGAGGAAGACCAAGTCAATGTAAAAGGAAATAAAGGAAGCAAACAAGGAGTGGGAGAAGGTTACCACAGAGTAAGAGTTTGGGAGCCATTGGTGTGGGCATTTAGACTGAGCAGCATTGCCCGTGTAAAGTGTGAGGATGTATGCATGTGAAGTGTAAGGGGTCATACATGTAAAGGGTGAGGGGCTATGCATGTGAAGTGTAAGGGGTCATACATGTAAATGGTGAGAGGCTATGCATGTGAAGTCTAAGGGGTCATACATGTGAAGTGTGAGAGATCATACATGTAAAGGGTAAGGGGTTATACATGTGAAGTGTGAGGGATCATACATGTAAAGAATGAGGGGTTATACATGTGAAGTGTGAGGGATCATATATGTAAAGGGTGGGATGTGAGGGATCACACATGTGAGGTTATGCATGTGGCATGTGTAGGCTCCTTGTGGGCAGGAGGACCACTGAAGCTGCAGAAGATGAGAGAGTAGGATGCCAGGTGATGCCACCAGCATGCTGATGCTGAAAGAAAGAGACAACAGGGTCCAGACTTTGGCAACTGGGTGAATAGATGGAGGTAAGGAAAACAGTGGAGGGATGGAGTGGCAGATTTGTTATTACTGTTGTTTCAGAACATAACAGTTCTGGTTTAGACTTTCTGAAGTGAAGATGTCTGTAATACATGCATTTAGGAAAGAAAAAGTTAAGAGGGAGAAATTCAAGTGGGCACATGAGTTTATTTCTGTGAGGCTGAAGCCTGTAGTTTGGAATTTGCATCTCATCAGCATTAAGGTTTTTAAAGCCATGGTAGAGAGTATGGTGAGAAAGAAAGTGCCTTAAACAAAAAAGCAAAGCCTTAAACAGCCTCTGCATTCTGAGAGCGGGTAGATGAAGCAGCAGCAGCAGCAGCAGCAGCAGCAAGTAACAGAAGAAGAATGAGGGAAGACAAGATGCAGGCGTGAGTGCGGAAGGGTAAATGGAGCATTTTAGGAAGTAGGGAAGTGGCCGTGTGTGGCAGCTCCAAAGTCAGGTGTGTAAAGACAGAACTGATCAACGGAACCACACAGAGGTCCGAGACCGACAAGCATAGACAACAAGCAAATGACAAGGTCAGTTTGTGAGAATGGAGAACGAACGCAGGAGCTGATGGTGAGACAGGAGACTGCGGCTGAGAACTTGGCCAGAAAAAAAAAAAAAAACGTAAAGTGGACTAGGGTCTTGGACTACAGGGGCTTGGTTTGTCGGTTCTGTTTCAAGTGAGCTATTAGAGCACACATACATGCTGACATGAGTGATTCTATAGAGATAAAAAGTGATGGAAGGGTGGACAGATAGATGGATGGATGATGGACAGTGGGTGGACGGATGGATGGAAATATTGATAGGTATAAACCGATTAGAGATTGATAGAATTGATAAGAATAAGAAGGAGAACAGTAACTAAATAAATAGATAGCTGGGAAAACCAAGAAATGAGCCAAGAACCAGAGGGTATCACACGCGCTGGCTTATAATGAAAGAAGCAACACTTGCTCCATAAAGCTCAGACAGTAGAAGGCTGAGGGAAGCGAGATGGAATGGAAAGGTCAGGCCCATCTTTTTATTCTTCCCAAGATATGAAGGGCAGCTGTCAACCAAGAGGGAAGTTAGATGAAGGTAAACAGAGAAAATGAACAGAAGGTATAAACAATGCATGGAGGATGGGTTTTCTATCGTGGTGGATAGCGTCAGCATCTTCTGGAAGTTTGGCAGATTCTTCAAGACACAAAGTGTTAGTCTCCACCTAACAAAGGCTGTCTAGGTTAGAAACTGTTGGTGGACTGAAACAAACAGCGTTAACGAGCCTTCTGTGTGATCCTGGCAAAGGCTTTAGAGCCACCATTACAGAGAAGAAGGAATAAGGTTGTTGGGTCATATTCGGAGAATAAGAACTTGAATTTTAAGTCAACATGATGACTGAGACCCAGTTCCCCATTTGGAGTTGGAGTTGAGTAGATAACCAAAAACAAACAAAACAAACAAACAAACAAAACAAAAACAAAACCAAACCGAACAAAATGATAATATAATAATAATAAAGAGAGCTAAGTTAGTATATAATCAAAATAATGGAACATGTGTTTAGTGTGTGATTTTTCTCACTGTGTTTAGCAGCTTGTGTCAGAGCATGGGTAAGAGAATGCAGGGAGTCAACCTGAGCAGAGACGTCCTGAGGAGAAGGAGGCATCGGGCTGGTGAGATTTGAGTGTTTCCAGGGGAGACTTTGGGGTGGATTCTGGAACCGTAAGTTGCACGAGGACAAAAAAAGCTAGGAGGTACCTGGGAGGGAAGAAAGCATCTGGTCGGTAAGCCAAGGGCTCAGTAGAGCAAAAGTTTCAGTATCAGTACACAGAAGAGCCCTGGATGGCAGATCAAGGTTATAGATGATTCCCCCTGCCCTGCAGAGATAATCCTTTGAAAGGCAGGCTTATGCCAGCTCTGTATAAAATAGTCTATGGAACAAGTACATTCTTTGCCTGTGCACACATTAAGGGGCCTAGAAGGGACAGCGTAGTTGGATTCCATACAAAACACAAGCTTTCTGAAATTAATAATATCATAATTAAAAACAGAAGAGAATCCCTTTCCTTTTTTTCCAGTTTCTGTAATAGATTATTTTGTTTATATAATAATAATATTTAATTGGATGTGTCAGAGTTTTATTTATTCTTAAATTAATTGACAAACCCCATATTCACTAGGTTATTACTCTGCCCCATGCACTGTGTTTATGGGCCTGAGCTGAACTTTAACATGAGTCTGTCCTCTGAAGTAGATACTGCCGTTGAACCTACTTAAAAATGAGAAAACTGAAGCACCAGGGCCCAACAAACTAACATGTCCTAGCTTGCTTTCCATTGCTCTGATAAAGAGCATCACCAGAAGAGTGTTTGGCTTATACTTGCTGGTCACAATCCATCATTGAGGGAAGTCAAGGCATGAACTCAAGCAAGGTCGGGATCTAGGGTAGTAACTGAATCAGAGACCACGGAGGAAAGCTACGTACTGGCTTGCTCAGTTTTCATTCTTACCCCGTGACTACCTTTACAGGAGCGGCACCACCCACAGTGGGGTAGGCCCTTCCATGTCAATCATTAACAGAGACAATGCCACATAAGCTTGCTTACAGGGAATCTGATGACATTCTCTCGATTGATGTTCTCTCTTCCTAGATGACCCTAGCTTGTGTCAAGTTGAAACACATGCGCGCGCGCGCACACACACACACACACACACACACACACCACAACTAGGATATAGCCTAAGGTTAACTTCTGAAGATTTAAGTAAATAAATGTTCAAAAGGGCACACATCTCACAGAGCTATTGTAAACCAAACTCGCCCTCTTCCCTGTCACTTCTCAGTAACTGTAAAATGATCAATGTCATTGATCGCTGGTGGCCCAGGGCTCTGCAGTCACCGAAGCTTGAGGAGACACCTGTAGAAAGCTGTCCCTGCAAGCGTAGGAATAAGTCTGGGCCCCCAGGTACCCCCTGCCCACATCTGTCTCAAGGCAAGGGCGGCTTCTTACACAACCTAGGGTGGTTTGTGTAGATAGGGAGGCGACCGTGACAGGCTGTCTGGGTTCCTATGGTTACCCATGGTGCAACTCCTGAATCTCACGCCAAACACTAGTGACATCTGCCCAGACTGTTACCTTGAGACACCAGATGCTAGGCTTGAAGCTACTTCTCTCTCTATTTTTTTTTCTTTCTCTGTATTTAGTAAGTTATCTCTCTCTTAAACTTACCTTCAGTCTTTAAGATATATGTAGCCTACTAGAATATTAATGTAATTCCTTGTATCACTCTTAATAAAAAGCTGTTAGGTCATAAATGTAGTGATTAGAAAGACTTGTATCATCTTCATGCACACAGTGCAAGAGCATTCCCTGAGGTCATTCTACAGTGTTTGGACAAGCTTTGCCGGGAGCTTAAAGAAGCTCTCCATTTCCTAGGGCCCCGCCCACCCTGTGTTAAGGCCCCTCTGGAGGGTTGCCTCCAGCTCATCAGCCGCCAGCTTCCCTTGCACAGCTTCGTGCCCTCAACCGTGAGCTGACTGCTTTCCTGTCCTGCAGTGTGTGTTAACACCTGTAGAGAGGGGCAAACACATCTTTCACATGTTGGTCATTTTCTTTTTGTTTTTCTTTCTGTTTGTTTTTCTTTTTTTCTTTTTTCTTTTTCCTTTTTGTTTTTCTTTCTGTTTGTTTTTCTTTTTTTCTTTTTTCTTTTTCCTTTTTTCTTTTTTTTTTTTTCTTTTTGTAATGTACAAGGTATGTGGGCATGGTGAGGGTTTTTGTTTGTTTGTTTTACATGTACAATTAAAAAAAGAATTAACTTAAAGTACAATATCAAAGTTGGAACAAAAAGTGGGCTCCGGGAGCTTGGCTGTTCATTTTGGCAAAGCCTGCTTCTCTTTCCCACTGTGTGGTCATTACCATCCATCTATGGAGAGGACCACACTGCATCTTGATTGCTGCCGTGTTCTCTCCCCCTTGGTGTCTGTTTGGACTACTGCTAACCTATCTGTATTTGATGTGAACGACTCACTGACTGCATTTTTCATTGTAGCAAAGGGACAAGTACCTCCTCACACCCTTTTTTCTTCTTTACAGATTACCTTTTGGTTTTAGACCTAGGATCCACTTCCACCCAGGCCACTTTTCCTTCCTTGTATTGTTTCTCTGAGGACTTGCTCTGGGTCTCGAATGCCGTTGCCTGTTACACTCTCCAGCCAATTTCCATTGTGTTCCCACTAATGGACTTTGCTCATTTAGGGCTCTTAAGTCCATGTAAAACTAATTACGCCTCTAGCCACAGCATTGTTTAACCAAGTGACATTCAGCTGTGTTTGTAATTGCATGGATAGGCATCCTCTTAGCCACAGTGCAGTAGGGATGTGTGTACCCAGGAGGGCTCAGTCCTTCTGGACCATACCACTCTAGCTGTGTTGGAGCTGGGTCAAGCAGCAAAAGAAGAGAACGCTAAGTAAGCCAGAGGCGTAAGCATTGGAGGAATGCGAGAGACATAAGAGAGCAAATTGTTTTCAGGCACTTTAAAAAAAAACATCAATTCATCACCACCCATGGGCTGTGCTAATTAAAAATCTTTCATTAAAATCTAGTGTACTAAGGCCTCCCTCAGGCAACATCTTGCAAGTCCAGTTGTGATTACTATTCCTTCCTGAAAAGAATAGAATGTCGCTTCCATAAACATGGTGGATAAATTTGTATTTAATTAGTTTCTAGCTAAATCATTTGAGTAGCTTAAGTCAGCTTTGGCTTGCTTTGTAACACGCTGTTTTACTCACATGCATTAGTCCTATCCTTGGTTTTGACTGACAGGTCAGTAACTGGCTTATAATTGTGTCAGAGTTTGTTTGCTTGTTTGTTTTCCTTGCATCGTCAAGAACGTGGCAAATAAAGTGTTTTCTATAGTGTATAGTCAAAGCATAGTTTTATCTAATATGTTTGGTAACTTAAATTGAATATATATAATTTTTTTCTTCTCATAGAACCTCCTGTATACACTAGGAAAATGCTCTAGCACTGAGCTATATCCAATACTTGAACAGAATCAGACTGGCCAGAAGCGGCCTAGCAGACCTTGAGTAGTTTTAAAGCCTAGGCTTTGTTTTATTATCTTGAATTATGTGTAGGTGTGTGTCTGCATGTGGATATGTGCACGAGAGTGCAGGTCTCTTGAGAAGCCTCTGATCTCCTGAAGCTGGCGTTACAGACAGCTGGGAGCCACCTGACATGGTGCTGGGACCAAACTCAGATCCCCTGTAGGACAGCAAATGCTCTTAACCACTGAGCCATTTCTCCAGCCTCTGCCTCTGGGATTTTTTATATACTAGTACAAATTAGTTGAGATGTTAAGATAAAATTTAAATCTGAAGAAAGGAATGTGTTTTTAAATTCCCATGATTGTTTTTAATTTATCTGTGGTTTGAGTTGAACTTATAAATACAACAAAAAAGTATATATTGGGAAAAGCAAAACACTTCAAGAAAATTCAGTCACAATTAACCACTGCCTACTGCAGAAAAGTTTTTTAAATTATGTATTTAGTTTATGCATATGTGTGTTTTGCACACCAGAGGAGGGCATCTGATCCCATGAGACTCCAGTTATAGACAGTTACAAGCCACCATGTGAGTGCTGGCAATGAACTCAAGACCTCTGGAAGAGCACCCAGTGCTCTCTAACGGCTGAGCCATCTCTCCAGCCCCAGAAATCTGCTTCTTAGGAGCAGGGGAAAACCAAAAAGGGAAGGAAGACTTATGTTGAACTTGACCTACAGTGAATTCCCACAGATAAAGTCCTGCTAAAGCTGAGTTTGAACCCCCAACTATAAAACCCAGGAGAGAATCAACAACCATGATGAAGGTGAGTGAATTCGTGCACACACGGACACACACACATAGACACACACACACACACACACACACACACACGGACACGGACACGGACACACAGGGTCACACACATACACACACACACACACACACACACACACACACACACACACACACACACACACACACTAGATCAGTTAAGAAACATTTTAGGAATAGCCAAAGGAAAAAAAAAATGAGTTCATGGCCGTTTGGTTCTGAAGAATGCTACCATTGCCCCAGTAGTTAAAATATAAGTCAGATCCTATCACACATATCATACCCACCATCCATGGAGCATTACTCACAGGCCCTCAAGTCCCCTAGGAAGTCCTTCCCATAACCACCCTGCCAGCTCCTCTAGCTTCTGCTCTCCCGTTCTATTATTCCATGTTATTGTTTCTCCTGGCCACTTTTCAGGCTTCTCCTGTGTTCTTCCACAGGTCTTTGACAAAGTTGTGCTTTCTGTTTAGAATAATTCATTCTCTTTACCCTTATTAGCTCACTGAACTCTCAGCTCCAGAGTCCCTTCCCCAGGGAAGCTGTCCTTCTCCCTACGGGTTAATAAGGGCAATTTGCTACTAACGATCAGGGAGAATAGCTACTTCCTTTCAAGATACTAACCCTGTTTGCAGTTTCCTGTTCACTTACTATAATTACAAGTACACCATTCACTTCAGCTCCAGAGGGTAAGCCCCAGGAGGCAGCACATAGTCTATGTGGCTGAACACCCCGTCCCTAGCTCTACGCTTATGCAGGGTAGAGACAGACATGTTTATATAAGTAGATAATGCAGAAACAGAGCTTAAGATATGATATTAAAGTAG
The DNA here is from genome assembly GCF_000001635.26 of Mus musculus. Lineage (NCBI taxonomy): Eukaryota > Metazoa > Chordata > Mammalia > Rodentia > Muridae > Mus > Mus musculus. The sequence continues at coordinate 53,376,031 of NC_000084.6, forward strand.
CCCAGAGGGTAGTTGATTTCCTAGTATCTACAGTTTGGTAGTCATCCATCCATCCATCCATTCATCCATCCACCCATCCATCCACCCATCTATCCATCCATCCATCCATCCATCCATCCTTAGAGACAGAACCTCAATAGATTGCCCCGACTGACCTGGATCTCTCTATGTTGACCAGACTAGCCATGAGATCATAAAGATAAATCTGTCTCTGTTTCCTAGGGTACTGGGATTAAAGCTGTGTACTACCACATCTGGTCAAAAGTTATATAGGCAGAATGGCACACACCTGTACTCTCAACACACAGAAGGTGAAAGCAGAAGAGCCAAGAGTTCAAAGCAAGCTTAAGTTGCCTAATGAGTTCCAGGCTAGCCTAGGGTACATAGTGAGGCCTTGTTTTTAAAAGAGATTTGGACCAGAAAGATGGCTCAGTGGGAGCAGGCACCTGACACCAATGCTGTCGTGTGTTTGGTCTCAGTGACTCACAGGATGGAAGGAGACAGCTGATTCCTGCCCGTTGCCTCTGCCTTCCATTTTCACATGTGCGCGCATGCACACACACACACACAAAATACAATACATTTTAAATGAAAATTTTTAAAGAATTTTTTTCAAACTTTCTTAACCCCAATCACATTATTTCTTTACAAATTTTTCATTCCTTAAGTAGGCCTTTCTTGGCATTCAACTTCCCATGTAGGTCCTTGGATTCTTCTTTTTTATAAGACAGTCTGCAAAGGGAAGGGAAGCCTTAGCAGCCAGCTGTTTGAATTCTGTAAGTAGCACAAGTTCTGCCAAGGCACAGGCTGGACATACCTTGGGGATGGGGTCACATCAAAACAAAGACTGCGCGGGGCCCCGGGTTCTTCAGCTACACACCTGCTTCTTATTTTTCAAGAGGGTTGCAATCTTCCTGAGATCTGTGTAACGCATGTTTTTTTAAAAAATCACTTCACTGGTTGGCTCATTGTATGAATTGTGGCCGAATGCCGAGAGGTGGCTAAGTGGGAGACTGAGGACCACAGAGCCTCCACGAGCTTGTAGGCTTGGGTCCCAGCGGACGGTGACACTGAGGCCCACTTACTGCTGTGAGGAGATATTGATTCCCCTCCTCCCCCTGTTCTCAGCGACTCGTCTGAAGTAGGTATGGTGTGAAGCATCCTTCCTAGACAAGGGAAGAAAAACTGTCACGGTGAACTTTGTCACTCCCCAAATCAGACATTTCAGACCAAACTAGATAGAATGGAACCATTTAGAGGACTCCCTAAAACCTCCTGACTTCTGAGACAAAGAGGTCCCCCTGCAGCTGTAAAGCATTCTCACAGGGAGAACATGCATGCAGCCCATAGCAACGGGGAGAACATGCATGCAGCCCATAGCAACCTTACAGAGGAAAATATGTGTGCTGTGGATGCATGCATGCGTGCGTATGTTTAATGTTATGAAAAGGTAATAAAAGGATCAAGCAGCAGAGCTCTGCGCCGTGATCACAGAAGGTTAGCAGAGTGGGCTCATTCGAGCTTTCAAGATGTTCCCTTCCTGTTATAATTGGCTGCTGGGTAGGCTTGGCCCTAACTAGAATGCCAGCGTTCGATTTCAACCGTGTCCTCAAGGAGACGTGTCACCATTTATGCTGGCTTCAGTGACAATTTTCTAAAATGGAAACTCGTGGGAAATCATTACAGTGTTTATCCGTCCCCCCTGTCGGATGGCGTTATCCTGTGATATTTTACCAGTGTTTTCCACCCCATGATGGCATCTCGCGGAGGTTAAGGCAGAACAGGTCCCTCTGTAATTTTGTGACCACATTTTACTTGCTGCAGAAGAAAGGATAACTGACAATTAAGTATTTGGGATGCCACAGAAAGAACCTGTGCAACTAATCAATGACACCCTTTGGGACCGGGATTTTATAAAGCTGATAAGGTGGAAAAAATCGGGGTTTTGTGATTTGTGTTACATGATGATAATTGCACCTTTTCAATAAAAATGACATTTCTGGAGTAAACACTGAGCTGGCGAAGCTGTTGTACCAATGCCATTGTTTTTCTTCCCCATTCAGACAAGGGTTTGTAAATGGCTTTATAGAGTAGGACACACACACACACACGCACACACACACACAATGCTATGTAGAGAAATATAATAAAGTTTGGCCTTTACAAAGCATTCTTAGTTGCCCAGTTCTAATACTTATTGGAGTTTTAATATTTATTAGATGCCGTGATACCCAAGTGTGTCACGTTATATTACACACTCAGCATGGTCCAGTAATTTAATGCTGTTTCCAGTGTCATCTTACTCACATGCATGTATTTGAGACATATTCTGAAATGATAAACTGGAGGAGTGAAGAGTCATAGCTGTGCTTTCGGATCACCTGTGGGGTCTCCCACCGCATGTGTTAAAGGGCTCGAATCCAGCTCAGTGTTTATAGTCTTTCTTTTCCCACACTGGCCATTCTCCTAGTTTCACTGAGCAGGCTTCAGCGGGAGGTCGACCTTTTCCCTGTTGAATGAGACAGACTGCTTTGAACCTGCTGAACTACCAGTGGATTACCACTTGTTACCAGCTACCCTTCGTACTGGAAGAGCCACCTCTCCCCCAACCCACTGCTGTCTCATTGCCTGAGCAGCCTACTACTTTGGAAACCACAGTCTCGTGGTTACTGTCATCGCTGCCTCTGGCCCTTCCTCGGTGTATAGGTCTATCACGCTCTTTCTCTCTCTTGGATTGCAGCGGGAGGGAGGGGCACCTGCACTGAGTGAGCTGGGGGCATTCAGCTCTCTTGACAGCTCATAGAAGAAGCCCTTCATGCTGACCCCACCACTGGAGACCCATAGCATTTGAGTGGAAGCGGCTACTCTCTGTCTTGGGTCTGTGATTAATCGTGCCTCTTCCAGTATTTTTCTCAGTGCTTAGACCTGTAAAATGCAATGGGATTTATTTCTAGAGTTTTCTCTAATTTGTCTAGTTCGTTTTGAATTACACTGTCTTCATAAATTATTTGCCAGGCCTCTCATGCCAGCTTTGCAGGAATGGGTGAGCAGCATGGAAACCCTGCTACCAGGGACTTAGGATAACAACTAAACAGCACTGACCCCAGGACCTTAGAGCCTCTTGCCATCAAAATGCTTCTCACCTGACAGGTGTAGAGGTCTAGGCTTCACCAGTTGGAGAGAGTCAAATATTTTCCCTAACAGTTCCTCAGGTTTAGGAACCCTACGCACTGTTGTTACACCTTGAGTTGTATGTAGAAGGCACAGAACACGGAAGCAGTAAACATGGAATTCTTCTTAGAACGAGTCAAGGGATAGATCTTGGTCTGTCAGGGAGAATCCTTTATCATAGTGACTTCGATGCTTAGACAAATATTTTTAACCACAGTCCAGAGCTACAGACAGTGATGTGGATGGAGCACACAGTCCAGTGAAGTCTTGTTAGACAGGAGGGAAGGCCCCAAACAGGAAGCCGGTACATCTTTTGGGTAGCTTGTGAACAGCACTGGTCTGTGTGTCAGGTCCCAGGCCAAGTGTGAGTGCTCAGGGCTCTGACTGTGCAGCCTAGCTAAAAATGGGGTGGGGAGGTCCCCTCTGCTAGGCTGTCAGGGGTTTACATCGCCTCTGAGGGAGGGGGAGGGAGGGGGAACAAAGGGGTGGAGAGAGAGGTGGAAGTGAAGGAATGAGACAGACACACACACAGACAGACAGACAGACAGAGACTTAGTTTTATCCAATTTTTTTTTTAAAAAAGGATCCACAAATCACATATGACTAAGATCTGTTCACCGCATAGATAACCATCCACGTTTTCTAAGTGGGTAAAATGAGTCCAGGATCAAGACAGCAGAAAACACACAAAAGGAAGAGAGTGAAATCTCTCACATGCTAGTTGTGTGCCAGAGACTCCTGGAGATGTCTCCTTGAATCCTCACGAGAACCCCCTAAGTACAAGGAGGAAGGATGCAGACCGAGTCCGTCTACTACGAAACCCACGTGCCTTGTGCACCCCACTGCCCGGAGAGTAAAAATGAATTCCATCAAAGATTAACAAAGACCGGCAATCTAAACCAATGGGGACATGATTTCATATTTAAAAATGTGATTTTTTTTTTCAGTGCAGCTGGGAGTTTATCTGGGGAATAAAGTTGGGGGATTCAAAGCAGATGGGTTCTGGGAAGATGTGGGATGCGTCAGGGCGTGGCTTTGGAAAGCAACGGTCGGTCGCTCCTGAGCCTGAGCATTTCAAGCACTGAGGATGGAAATAGAACAGCTGAGAGGCCCCACTGGCTGTCCCATCTCCCGCATGAGATCATGTGTTTATGGCCCGAAAGGCTGAGTTGACCTAATTTAATTCCTTTTTGGCATCTCTGTACTAATTAATGACAGTTGTTTCATTTGTACATATTATATTAAATTAGGTGGATTTTTCATCTTTGGACTGATTCTTTTTTTGTGCAAGGTTTTCTAACAGAGCCGAGGGATCCTTCCTGACCACATAAACAGAAAGCCTTACCCACACCCCCAGCACACGCAGGTGCCACTTCCTTTATGACACTAAATGCCAGAGAGAAGCTTGACCATTGTTCTCTGGAAAATATAAATTGAGAATGTCCAGGGAGCAAAAAAAAAAAAAAAAAAAATAGGTGCTCTTAAGTTTCTAGAGTTTTCTGTATTTCTTTCTGCCAGGATGTCTTACCTAAAACAATGTGGTCATCTGTTTGGAGAACCCCAGGGAGAGTGAACAGAATTAATTCCTGTCCCTGTGTGCAGTGTAAACAGCTTTTTGCCTGTCTTTTGTCATTAATGATCATGCTGTGGATGTAGCCAGTGCATTGTAAGCCAATCTGTCAAGGCAAATAAACAATTCACCTTGTTAAAATTCCCTAAATCTTGCATTAATAAAACCAAAGTAACCCCCTGAACACTCAAGAGATGTCTCCCTCCATACTGCGTGATGGATGGTATGTCCAACGAGCCTGGAAATTAAGTAGTTCGGGTCATTAAAAGTGTCCCACACTGCTTATTGATTTAATTTATTTTAAAAAGGTAAGGGCAGAGATAAGGATTTTGCATCCTCCATTTAAAAAAAATTTTTTTTTTAATCTGAAGGCTACCACCTCTACAAGTAGTTAAAACTATTACTGGAGCAAATTGCCCTATATTTAGCACAGCTTTAAGTTTTATTATTGAAATGACTGTTCTGTCATCCCATTAAGCCGACATCTAGGAATATCTTGGTAGTCCTTACAGCCTGTGTCACAGCAAAAAAAATCCAGAACTTCTAGAACTACTGAAGCGAGCATCTCTGGGCATTCAGAAATCCCCTTGGGTAGATGGGATTTGAGATAAATGTCAAACAATTTGAAAGAAATGAACTGAAATGTTGGGAATTATCTCTGTGGGCAGAGAGCCCCTTCCCTCCTTTTGTCTTCTCAAGTTTTTTGTTTTTTCTCATGCATAATTAGGAAAAGGATATTATATCTGAGATGGGGGTGGGTGTGCATGGATGGGTCAATGAGAGAGAAAGCATTCGGCATGGTGCAGTATTTTAACTACCACCACACGCTAAGTTGTTTGAGCTATGTGTACCTTCCTTCTTTATCCCATACTCCACTGAACACACCACCCTGTTCACTGCCGCACCTGATACAAGGATCGGTCGTTAATTAATTAGTCCAATTTATTTCACGAGTAGAGTAGAATTCCCCATCACTTTCTTCTCCTTTCTCTTTCTTTATTCCTTCAGATCTTTCTGGTACACTGTGGGGTGTGAGGGATGGTGAAAGCTCAGATACCCTAACTTTCCAGATGGGCCATCTCTGGGACCTGAACAGCAGGAGAATTGGGTACTTCAAGGCAAAGGCAGGCCTGGCAGCCTGTGTGGCCCTGAACCATGTATATGGTCGGAAATGAGTGGTAGGATTCCAGACTTGTGAGAAATGGGGCTACTCATCATGAAGATGATGGTATGCCCAAGACGAACAGAAGCACTCATTTGACCTAGTTTTTTTTTTGGTGTTGTTTATTCTGTATGTAGCTGTTACAGCTGTTCCTAAGATGACGTCAGGTAACATTTCACAGATTCACATCGTTCTCTAGATGACATGCAACATGGTCATCTCTAACTGTAAACCCAGCGCTGAGGAGGCCAAGGCAAGAGGATTGCTTTGAATTCAGGGCCAACCTGGGCTCAGAGGACATGCTGAAGAGGCGTTCGGTGGCCTTCAGTGCTTTGCCTTAGTTGGGGGAGAGGAGCAGGCATCAAATGTGTGTAGTCCATTGACACATGTTGGCAGAATCTTTAAAAATGCATAAATATGAAAATGCACTCCGTACTCCTCGACATTGCATAATTTGGTCCTCGGCGTGCTGACACGTTTATGCCATTATGCCAGCTCTTTAGCAAAGCTATTTAAGTGGGAGAACTTTATAGATTTTTTCCCAATAGATACCCTGATTTACACTTAGTGGTAAAGTTGTCACTGACCCTTTAAGTGGAGCTGTCCAGATGGCAATAAATGTCAACTGACCCTAGTACAGAAGCAGGTGGTAACTAAGGGCTTAGACTAAATCTTCCAGATGGGAAAACTGCAGGATTTCCTATGAGTGGTGCTGTGCTCTGGAAATGTAAATACTTTATCACTCAATAGCAAAAAAAAATTTGATTTGTGGATCTTAGCAGTGTTGCGGATATGCCTGTGGTTGGACTGTGCAGGCTGGATCAGAGTCTCTGTGAAGGCAGGAGCCGTGTCCAGTGCTTCCCCAATGAGCATCTGTTAGCAAGCATCTGAAGGCTGGAGACGACGCCTCTGTAAACTGAAGGAGTAGATAAAGTGCAGGGTGTACGCATACTGTATAGATGGACGCCAGCCTGCACCTGTGATGGGTGGCCTGGAGACCACTCCTCAGATAAGTTGTGAGGAACGTTGCTGGGGCGGACTTTGATGGACAGTTATGACTTTTTGATAGCGTTCTTTTGATTGGTGGCCTAAGAGACGCCCCTCCCATTTCTAATTCTTTCTTTCTGCTTTCACAGGCCGTCATTTTGGAGAATGAAGAGCTTCCCAAACTCTTCCTTGACTTCCTCAATGTACGGCACTTGCCCTCTCTACCGAAAGCAGAAAGCTGTGGGTAAGAACTGCCAGCTTACCTGTGGGTGTGTTTTTAAAGTTACTCTTCAAGAAACGGGTTGTTCTAGCAGATACCACAGGGCAGTCTGGCCACACCTAAGCTCTTGGTTGAGGTACCGCTCTCTCATCCCTGTGCTTATAGTGAGAAGCATCCCTCCCGAGTCTTCATCTCCATCTTGTAGCAGACAGTCCTGGCAAAGCCATGCTTACGCATGAGGAATTCACCTGTCGAATAATGGAGTCACTTAAGTGTCGCAGATGGTAATTACGAGCCCGGACAGTGTAACTGAGAACAGTCCTTTGACTTGTGCCAAGTATTCATATAGCTTCTTAAAGATATACTTTTATTGTTTAAGTCTGTGCATGTGTCTGTGTGTGCTTTGTTTGTAGACGAGGTGCCTATGGAAGCCACAGGAGGGCACAGTCCCTCCAGAGATGGAATTACAGGAGGTTGTGAGCTGCCCAGCATGGGTGCTGAGATCCAAAGCCAGGTCCTCTGGAAGAGCAGCAAGTGCTCTTAACCACCCGGCCTCGACATCTCTCCAGCCCCCATACTCTATAGGTTTAAAGCTATAGATGCCGACTTTAGAGATTATTGATCCAACACCCCTCATTTGGTTGTTGGTCAGAGGCACAGTATTTAAGTGCTTAGCCCAAGCCTTGTAAGTGGCAGAACCCAGGCCTTCCAGGGGGGGTCTGCTTTCTTTGACTGCTGCTTCTCCCCCAAGAGCTCCAAAGTGATGGGTTCTAGTCCCCAGTCCCTGTCAACTGTAGACCTAGAGGCGCAACATCCCAGCAGCCAGAGAAAGTTCTTCTAAAGAATGAAATCTACAGCAAGCCAGGCTGAGCGAGCCTCTGAAATCAGTCAGTGGCAGTGTGGCCCAGCCAGCCAGGCCACAGAGAAATAAGGCAAATCCAGCAGGGGAAAGGGCTTTACCCATCTCCCCCTTCTGTCTCCAGTCCTTACTGAGATCAGACTAAACCCGAGCTGTCTGCTGAATGCAGGGCAGTAGACACCTGCCACCGCTCATCAGAACTGTAGCCTCAAGGCCCTTGCCACTCACCCCAGAGCCTGAATCATGTTCCACACACACCAAGTAATCTCTATAGCCAATGTGTTCTGTCCCAGCCTTCCTGGGAGTACAGCTTCATAGATACACAGAGACATTAACTGTGCAGTGAAAATTAGGTCTTCTTACTTCTATTTCAAACTAAAGAAGAGTAAAAGGCCATACGATTTTTAAGTGATCTTCAGTAAAATTGAAACTTCCAGAATCTTCCAGGCTAAAAATGACTTAAGATGAGTCACTGACCATGCTGTGGCCCAGCATGCTCTCTCGATTTTTCTGTTTGTTTCCCAATTCAGTGCTGAGGATATGATTTTTTTGTTTGTTTGGCACAAATATTGGCCCAACTTATTTGGTCTTTTTCTTTCCTTTTATAAACATTTCAGATCTTTCGATGAGACAGAGTCTGAAGAGTCAAGGTAAGAACTTAGTCAACCAAGAGCTAGGATAATCAAAAATAAAACTGCGGTTTATTAAGTTTGTAACCACCCATGGAAGACGTGTTGAAAGTCATGTTTCTCTTGAAAACCTTTGTTGGATATTGGTTTTAAGGTGATAAATATTTGATAGCGATTTGCATGAGGATTTGATAGAGAATTGCTAAAATTGGGAATGAAAATAATTAAGAGCCCCACATGGCTTCACACAAACAATAAGAATACTGTTTTACTTCTCATCAAATCACAGAGTTGTGGGAAAGTACTTCCCGACAGTGGTACCTACTGCAAAGATGAGTGTCTGTTTCATTTCCCAGAGAGGCATATCTGGAAGGCAAATGCACCTCCCATAATTCCCCTGCGTGTTTTTACTGTTATTCACCCACACTGGTAGATGCAGAGACCTGAAGACGTTCCCACCAGCAGTTTGATCCCCTCAAAGCTAGTTTGTAGTGTTTTCTGTTTACCATCGTCCCCTGATGCTGACATGCCTGTTTTTGACCTTTCCAGCAAGCTGTCCCACCAGCCGGTGCTGCTGTTCCTTGGGGATCCATACGTCTTGCCTGCAGCCAGCGGTAATCAAACCTGTCATCTCCTACAGCTCTTTACTGATCTGCCCCCGCACCACATAAACCACGTTTGTAATACGGGGCTAACAGAGTGACATCGGTCCAGGGCTTAATCATCTGCCAATAAACCAGGGCTCTCGGAGTAAGAGACATTTAGAATTTTAATTGGGGCCGGCCTTTTCAGGAGGAAATGTAATTTTTCTTTCTCTCTTCCTGGCCTATTTTGAACTAGAGAAAGAAGGGATAAAGGTTTTTATTTTTATTTCTCTCCCCGCCCCCCTTTTTTGTGATGTTATTTAGACTGCTGTTTGTTTTTAATCTAGATGTCAGAGTTCAGCCCCAAGGTTCTAGTCCTTCTTAAAAAGTCTTCTTTCCAAAAGCCTTGTGTATTTTTTGCAGGTATACCTGTGTTCCTATTTAGATTTCAGTGTCTTTGGTGCTAAACTAGACATTTTTAAGTTGTATATTTTAAGTGCAACTAATTGATTTAAGTGTAACCATAATCGATATTTTAGCATGCATCCTTTTACAGTTCCAATCCCCAAGAGTCCTTCTCAAAGTGTTCTCCTATGTACCATTCCCAGAGGGCAGGCGTTCTCAGGCATAATCTACAAGCAGCAGCCTTATAAAATAGGCTCAGCAGGTAATATCACTGGCTAAAGGACAAAATCCAGGCTCAGGGATGTGGTGACTAGCCAGGCTCAGGTAGACCAACTGAGGCCTGGGCTTTCCCTTTCTTTCAGCATATGGGGTCTCCAGCCTCTGAGACTCACAAGTATGACAGCCACACGAGAGCACAAGGGAGCCGTTGTTTCTGCCAACAAAACCTTCCTACGAACTGGAGAGAGGGGGCTGTCTCAGTAGCATGGGACTTGTATTAAGATCACCCCACTTAGCTACCAGTAATGGAAAGGTGGCCAGGACACAGACGGAGTCCACTAACAGACTCCTCTGAATGATCAGAGAGCTGCCTCAGCTGTAAAGAATACAATTTCATGGTGGCTTTTTGTGCATGTCTTCTCGGTAAGGAAGAGTTGCTGCTCTTAAGAATCACTTCCTGTGTTTGATACATTTGTATATTAGCTGGTGACCTACTAAAATATCATATTTAACAGCAGTAGTACAGCCTGGTTTAGATTAAGTAGCCATATTATTTTTTAAATGGCTGCATACATAATTTTTCTAGGGATTGTCTCTATTCAGATATTTCATGCACCTACCCAAAGTTCCTGCTACAGTGGAGAGAAGCAGACAGTGACTGGACAGGAGTATCGAGGAGCTCGGTGGGAGGGTCGGCGAACATCTGACTTGCCAGCCTTATATCAGGCTGTAAGGTTATTAAGCAGCACCTACCATACAGCGCACACTTTCACAGTGCTGACCAGACAAGCCTCTGGGAAGCAGCGTCAGGGGCAAAGGTGGAAAGAAGGAAGACTGATGTGTGTGTATTGTTGCTCACTTGATCGTGTGGACCAAAATAAGGGAAATTTTATTGAGAATAGCTAGAGTTAATGGGTTTGGTGGTCGGGAAGAAACGGGGGTTCGAGGGCCAGCCTTCATGCTGTTTTCTTAGAATTTTGCCACACCCAGTCTTAGAAATCTGACGCCTCTGGCCTTAGAGAAACTTTACCTGTATCGTACTGTGTTGTTAAGATGCATTTCGGCTCGTGGAAGTCAGTATTCCTGAAAATACTGAATGTGGAGATAATCTGGAGATCTACGGACTCCCATATACAGTCACTCTCTTGACATTTCAGACGTCTGTCTAAACATCCTTTTAGAAAATGCTAATACTCAGGGCTGGATAGGTGATTTTTATTGGTAAAGAGATTGCCACCCAAGCATAAAAATCTTGAGTTCCATCCACAGAACCTACATTAAAAAAAAAAAAGAAAGAAAGAAAGAAAGAAAATGCCAGTCATGGTGGTGCAAGCTCTGGAAGCCAGCACTTTAGAGGCAGGTATAGGAGGATCCCAGGAACTCGCTGGCCAGCATGGCTGAATCATTGTGCTGTTAGCCACTGAAACCCTGTCTGCAAAAACAAGGTGGACACCTTCTGAGGGGGACCCCGGAGGTTGATCTCCACCTTCCATATGCATGCATGCACACACGTGCATGCACACACACACATTAGCCAGACCATTGCTTCAAATACACAGATATATAGTATATTGCAGGCTTTTAAAGATCTGACCTGTGAAAAAAGTGTGTGTGTGTGTGTGTGTGTGTGTATGTTTGTGAAGCAGAAAAGTACACACTAAGAAAGCCAGTGTCTCATCCAGAGACAGCTCACTACTCATGTAGTGGAGAAATTTGTTAAACTGTTTTACTTGTATCATTGCTTGCTAGCACCTGTCCTATGACCTGGACAGAGACCATATCTTCCTTATATTTCCAGTAACTGGATGGGTGCATGGCCTGTGGAAACAGGCAAGTATTTACTGAGTGTCAGGCCCAGCCCGTGAACTCGGTCACTCACCAACATTAACCTGTAAGGAAGGTGTGAGCTCTTCTTCACTCTTCACACAGCTCAGCTGGAGTCAAAGAGCTGGGGGGGGGGGTGACTACCTAGGATGCAGAGCCATTTCGAGAAATGTTTGCCAAGGTAAACTTGTCAGTAATCCAGCTAGTTACTTGCCTCTTGCCTTTGACCAGACTCACAAGTATCTCCAACCCAGAAGGTCCCAAACTGAGCTGACTGGTTTCTAGTCCACCCTCCTTCTTCAGCATCCCCCAAAACCCTCGGGCTAAGTAGACAGAAACCCAAGGAGCACCTGTGATGACTTCAGTTATTACCATTTTCTTCTCCTTCCCCGCTTCCTCCCTCTCCTTTCTTCCAGCCCCTTTTGTGAGGCAGAGTCTCACCATAGACTATATAATTTACAGTCACTATATAATCCAGGTTGGCCCTTACCCTGACTGAGGTCCTGCTGAGCCTCCAATTCCTGCAATCACAAGCAAGAACCACCCCCCCACCCCCCATCCAGCTTAATCCTTGACTTCTCCCTGTTGTCCATAGTCACTTGTGGGTGTCATCAGGCACACGCAATTCCTTCCTCAATCCATCCACTTCTCCGTGTCTTGTGTCAGGATCTCCCTCTGCACTGTGGCGATGACCACGTGGGTCTGTGCCCGCCTCACACCTCTCCAGTACGTTTTTATGAGTGGCAGTCAGTCTTCTCTTCAAAATATTATCTTGTCTCACTTCTCTTAGAATCCCTCAGCAACCTCGGTGTGTTTCTGACAGAGAGCGGACTCCCACGAGATCTCAGGGCTGAGCTGGAGCCTTCCCTGCTTCTCCAAGGAAGCTCGGTTCCCCTTTTGCATGACTTGACACGAGGGTAGCCACTCTATAGGGGATGGATGTATGAATAAAGGTAGTAAGGTATTGGCCCATTTGCATAATAACTCTTATATATTGGTCCATTTGCATAATTAACTCTAATATATCGGACCACTTGCATAATAACTCCATTCAGGGCGCTCAGCTTTCACCTAACTCCCGATGTAATTGTATGCAGATCGAAGCTTAGACATACTAGCCGAGCCACGGGAAGACTGAGCCCCCTGCACGGTCCACACTACTTTACCTGCTCTGACACTAGAAACTGGCGCAGCCCACTGGATACCATCGTGTCCCTTTTATGCCTTCTACAGAAATGAGGCTGGTTTTTCACGTTTGACAGACTGACTTGTTAGAACTTGGCCCTTTCGAGTTAAAAAGACAGGCCCTGTCTTTCTGTCCTTGAGACTCGTGCCCACAACTGCACACACAACTTGGACTGAGTGCCTCCCTAAGCCTCGGTGGAAAAAAAACAAAACGCAGCCAAGTATTCCCAGTAGAAATCTTGGAATTCCTTCAAGTGTATTGAGATTTTGTTAGAAATTGAATTGCCAGCGTGATCCATCTTCCTTGTGAGGAAAACACCCAGATAAAGAACGGGGGCCTAGCGGCATTAGCTGTTAGAAGAGCAGCCCCTGAATCGATACACTACAAATCTGGCTGTGCAGTTCTGATGTGCCTGGTGGTAGCCAAAGTGGCCTCTGGCTTGACAAATGGGAGCGCCCCTTGCCCATGGGCAAATGTGCCCAGGTAGTAGACCTGACCGCTGACACTGTGGCCTTGATCTCTGACCTTCCTTCCCGACCAAGGGCGAAGGGCTCTCCTATGCGAACTCCAGAGAGATGTGGTGGCTCTGACCCTTTGTCCCTCTGTCCATAAAACACAATTGTATGTTGTTGATGCACAGAAAGAAAAGCAGCTTTCCTCTGTTTTTCAGATTTTCCAAATGTGGTCATCGAAGGAGTTCTTCATGGGATATTTTTCTCTCACCTGCAGCCCAGGTAGAAACCCTACCCGGCTGGAAGAAGCTGAAGTGAGTGTCGATGCCGATGGCAAGAAAATCGATATCTCTACCAAGTTAACCGAAACTCTGAGACACAATAGCTCTAGCTAGTGGGAAAATTCACAGTTCCAGCTTCCTTTGGAGCAGGGACATTTCTATTAGAATGGTGCTTTTAAAATTAGAAACTGAACCGGGGTGGGGTCAGTTTAAGACCAATTATGTGAGAAGTGAAAGGGAAATTACAAGAGAGGTTAGGAAAAGGAGGCCACAGTGGATTACTGGGAGTGTCACAAAATAGAGCCAGCCTCTGCTTCAGTCACACTACCTGCTAATTGGAAATCATGTCTTGAGTCACGCTGTGATACTGAACAACTTCGGTGGCCTTTTGCTCAGACCTTGGACACCCTCATCTTTGCGCCATGAGAGTTCTCTCAGTGGGGGATACTGTATTCTGGAGTGTGGGCACCTGAAGAGTATCCCGGAGCCCACTGTGCCGGTCTGAGGATCCAGTTATACTGACAGTAGAACACACTTTCATTTCCATTACAGTGGGGATGCCTCCCACCTACAGATTAGCTGCCAGCATCAGTGCTGGAGATGAAATGGGTGTTGGGACCACCCTTGAGAGCACTCTAGAAAGGCGCTGTATGGGAAGTCTGACCTCCCTCATCCTCTCCCTCCAGTACTGGAAAGTATGAGTGCGCCTCTGAAAACCAGCTGACACCCCTGGCGAAGTTCCAGGGGCCGTTCCATATAGAAAGTACGTACTCTAAACACTAAAATCAGACTGCAAAATTCTTGTCCTGCAGGAATGGGACATGGGGTCACAGTGGCCACAATAGGAGCAAACAGACTGTTTGTGGCACGGTTCCCTCAATGGTGTACACCCACGCCGCTGTTCAGGTTCCTCTTCACTGACATCACGTATGGATTAAAGTGAGTTAGATGCTCGATGCTGTCTCTCCACTGGATGTCAAACAGACGGTCATCTTTCACTTAGTGATGGGGTAGAGTGCGTATGTCCTACCTGTGTGTAAATGCTGATGAACAGCCTACTTACAGCTATGAATTTTCATAAATTTAAATGTGGGAGGAAATATTTAAAATTAAAATACCATGTCATGAATTTTTATTAGAGCCTAAACCTACAGATTGAAAGCCTGCTGCAAACTTTTAAAAAATAACATTTTTATGATGGATTGTGTAATCACATGTTGGAAATAAAGTAACCAAGTGTTATCAAAAAAAAAAAAAACTAAATAGTGAAGTATTATAGATACTTTTTTAAATGTTTTTATGTTACTAGCTATTTTGAGTTAAATAAAAACAAACAAAAGTAAGTATTTGAGTTTGTCTTTTCCCAGAACTCTCTTTCCACAGAGACACACAAATACCAGCCATGCCACATTTCACATGGTCATGAATTTCTGATCTGGTGGGGGATAAATTACTTCATCCTTTATTACACTAATGGATCCTCGTTAAATATCTCATGATTTACCAAATTAAAAATGTCAGAATAAATAAAGACCAAATCTATAGTAGTATGCTACTCAAAACCCCCTTTTAGCTGACAATGGTGGCTCGTGCCTGAGATCCCAGCCCTTGTGAGACAGAGACAGGAGGATTGCTCTAAGTTTGAAGCCATCCTAGTTTAGACAGCTAGTTCCAGATCAGCCAGGGCTACATAAAAGCCCTTGTCTCAAAACCAAGACACAGATAAGTCATTCTTTTTAGGAAATCAAATGACATATTAGCAATGACCTTTTAAAAAAGTATTCATTTTAAAATGTAGTGTATTGACTGGAGAAATGGTTCGGAGGTTAAAAGCAGCCCCAGAGCCCTGGCTGCTCTAACAGGAGTCCTGAGTTCAATTTCCAGCACCCACATGGTGGCTCACAACCATCTGAGCCATCAATACTGTACTGCCGTGAGACCCGATGCCCTCTTCTGGTGTGTATACAAGAAGACAAAACACTCATCTACATAAAACACATGAATAAATCTTGAATAAGATGAAATAAAATTTGAGTATATAATCTTATCACTTGGTGTTCTTGGAAGGACTTTAAACCACTAAAGGTCTTGTAAGCAAGGAAGATTGTATTCCTGAAGCTGAAAAGACCTGAGTCACTTTCTCGGCACCCACCTCAGAGGCCTGGCAACACGCGCTCCTGCAGTGCAGACGCTGGAGAGGTGGAAACAGGAGGGTCATGGGACTCAACGGCCAACAAGCCCAACTAAATCGACAACTTCCACCATTGTCCAAAGACCCCTGTTAAAAAAAAGAAATTGAGAGCCATTGAGTAAGACATCTAGAGTCAACATCTGCCTCCACATGTGTGCACATACACACAGGAACATATACATACCAAAATTCAAAACAAAAAGTCAGTTTATACACGGCCCCAAACAATAGGAAGTTGGCCTTCATCTCATAGCCTCCCATGTTTTTCCACTCCATTGCCCACTAACATATAGCCAACGTATATATTATAATGTCATACCCCCACTGCAATGGATTCTGGGAAGAAGTTAGTAGCCTCTGGTCAACACAGATCAGGATAGATGGTAACATATATTTCTATGGTTGGAAATATAAAAAGATATATAAAGAAACCCCCCTCCCAAACCATCACTTGAATATCCTCCCTCCTGTGAACAACCATGGTACTTAGGTTTTCTATGTAGTGCTTTGAGAGAGAATTCCTCTGTAAGCAAGAATATATTGTCCATCTAATATTTTGTGTTTTTAGATTATTTTCTATGTGTATGAGTGTTTTGTATACATGTATGTGTGTGCAACACACACAGACTTTCCGGGCGCCCTCAGAAGAGTGTCACAATTCCCAGTAAGGGGGGCTTCAGGTGGTTGTGCGCCACAGTGTGTGTGTGCCAGGGACTGAACCTGGGTCCTCTCCAAGTGCTTTTGGTTCCTAAGCCATCTCTCCAGCCCCAGCATTGAAAGGTGATACATCCTGTTCCCCCTTTTTACAAACATGGTAGCCTGACATACCCATCTTTTATACATATCTTCATTTAAAGACACACCTTGACAGTCTATGTTAGTATTTCTCTTTATAGTTGTGGCCTATGCAACCAGTACTATATTTGTGAATATGTCAGCATTTTCTACTATAAAAATACCAGAGACAATTTTCTATATGTGTTCTACACACTTGAATTTCAATAATAATTTTCAAAAAATTATGATCACAGCAAAACTTTCATATAAAAACCCATGTGTAGATGCATGCTTATAGTATTTTATTATTGGGTTCTGTTGGTTATGTGTAAATATGATATCTTACTCTTGGGTTCCATCGCACATAGCTGTATGCTGCACAAGTTGTGGACTGTCCAAGACCACAGCATGCCACACGCAAGCTCCCCAATATGAGTAGCACACTGAGCCATGCCTGACGCTCTGGAGCTGGGGAAGTAATAAAAACTGATCCATTCAAGGCATAGCAATAGATTCCTGAGCAATAGAGAAGGGAAGGGCAGAGGACAGAAGGGGAAGAAAAATCCCATTGCCACATGAACCAGAATGTAGAACATTCCCGCCTGCTTCCCCCACACAGCTGTTGACTGATGTTCTGTCCACCTGTCCACTGGTGCTTGCTCTCCCACCTCAAGGTTGTCCTGCTCATTTGCATACAGACTGTCCTGGCCCCAGTGTCCTTCCTTCTGATGTTCCTCCCTGCTGCCCTTCAAAGGTCATCCACTCATGATCACTGCTGCCTGGCAACCCCTGCATTGGTAAGCTCTCTTTGGAAAGTGTGGGAATCCCACAATTAGAGTTTGGAGAAATAATCACACTTCAGAAACAACAAAGGGCTTTCGGTCTCTCGTGGTAACTTTGATCAGCAGGAAGGTGCTGCTTCACACTTTGTTGGCGGTTCTGGCGTACTCCAGAGGATGGCTACTGTGAAGGGGACACAACGAAGCTGCTCTTACCGTGCATTGCATCTCTAAAGGAAATAGGTAACAACTCTCTAAAATTTACATAGAATTTCCAGATGAGCCAGTGGTTCTGGAAATGAGGGCAGTAGCGCCTGAAGATGGCATTTGTGTGTCTCTGTTCACAGAATTGTGTACAGGAGCCCAAAGGAGAGACGACCTAAGTACCCATCAGTAGAGAAAAGGGAGAAAAGCAAGTGAGTTCTTAAGTGTGCTGTGTGGATGAACATTGAAGACATGAGCTGAACAAGCTCGTCACGCAAGGACAAATACAGTATGGTTCCATCTACACGCGGTATTTAGAGTAGGCAGATTCCCCGATGGCAGAATCTACTGGTGGGTGTGCCCGGGGCTGGACGAAGAGGGCATATGGGGAATTAGTGTAGCATGGGTTTGTTTGGAGAAGATGACAGTGCTGGAGATGGATGGCTTACAACATGGATGTGCTCGCTGCACGGCGCTGACAGTGCTCAGAATGATTGATTTCATTGTATATCCATTGCCTCGACAGGGAACAACGTGAAGGAGGTCCGGGGCAAGTGGCGCTCTGTGAATACGGACAGAGTACGCCATGGGTGCTCTCTGCCATGGGTGCAGGAGTTCTGACACATCCTTGCTGCCATCATGGTCCTGGAAACCTCTAAAATTCAAACTGGACCCAAGATTCTAAGATTGTCATCTAGAGCCATGCATCAGGACCATTTAGGGTTCTGAGTCAGCCTGGGCCATCCCAGGTTAGAACCATAACAGACAACTGCTGTTTGGAAGCACTGTTAGAGACTATCTTTAGCATCTCTTCAAAATACTTCTGACTTACTCTTTGGCAATTCCATACATATATGCAATGTCTCATTAGTGTATATAACCCAATCTTCCTATTCCTCTCAGACCTCAATAGCCTACACTTGTGTTCTCTTCATTAACCCACTGATTCTAACTAATGCTGCCTGCATGAACCTATGTGTGTCAAGATCTGCTGGTTGGGTGTCTGCCAACTTAACAAAACTAGAGTTTCCTGGGAAGAGGGATGCTCAGTTGAGGAATAAACTCCATCAGATTGTACTGTGAGCATGACTGTGAGGTATTCTCTTGATTAATGATTGCTATGAGAGGGTCTAACCCACTATGAGCAGTGCCACCCCAGGAAAGGTGGTCCTGGGTTGACTAGGAAAGCCATTTGAGTGGGTCATGATGAGCAATCCAGAAAGCACTGTTCTATGGTCTCTGCTTTGCCTTCTGCTCTGCTTGAGTTCCTGCCTCCATGTCTCTCAATGATAGATCGGGATTGGGATGTGTAACCTACTACATAAACCCTCTCCTCCCCAAGTTGCTTTTGGACATGGACTTTTTCACAGCAATAGAAAGCAAAGTCGGACAGGTGCCATCCACCATCTCGTGATCAACCCACTAGTAGCCACACGCCCAAAGAAAATTGGCTCCCTTTCAGCTGCTGTAATGGCCACATTGTGTCCAGAACACAGATAATCTTACATTCCTTCTGCCCTCTCTTTTATGATATTTCCTGAGCTTTGGGGGAGAATAGGTTGTTATAAATGTCACATTTACAGCTGAGCACTCGATAGTCATTTATTTGGAGCACTTTGGCCAGTTATGAGTCTCTCTGTTAACCACTGCCCACTGTAAGCTGAAGCTTCATTGACAGAGGTAGAGAACAGCATTCATCTATGGGTATAACTATAAAGATTTAGAAGGTGGGTTGACGATATGCCCATTTAGAAAAATGGTAAGTTCTTCCCACAGGCCTGGACCTGAGCCATGAACGGTTGATGAGGTTCACAGTCCAGATATTAGTTCCTTCCCGAAGAGCAGGCTTCAAATCCAATCACAAAATGATCGGTCACCCCCATTATGGTCATGTCGCCATTGCACTAGTGGGTATCACTTGTGTAGTAGGTCAGAATTATAATACCCTGGACCATTGATTACTGCTTACCCCAAACCCTACCCACACAGTACCTTGGGTACTATAAAAGCTCACCAGCAGAGAGGACGTTTCCAGATCAGTTTCAGTTTGATTTCTCAGTGTCCTGTAAACAATGTGTGTTATGTCATCAGTAATAGAGTCATTTTATCTAGTTATACTGATCAACTAAGAGCGATAGCATTAATCTGTGTTGTTTGGGAACACTGACGCCTTCTGGCCTATAAGTTTAGCCTCTTAAGGAATTTCTCTCTCCCGTTCTCTTCTCCTGTCTCTTCTCCTGTGCAACCCTCGCCCCCTTACACTTCAAACTCTTCCTCCACTCTCTTTGTCTGTCTTTGCAATCATCTGCTGTGTTGCCTCTGCTGGCCTTAAATTCTTGGGCTCAAATGATCCTCTTGCCTCAGCCTCTTGAGTAGCTAAAACTATAGGCACCTGCCATCGCACCTGGCTGAGCAATATGTTAAATTTACTTTCATTACTCCTTTAGAATCCACTATCCAAAAGCACACCTATTTAAGTCAGGATGCTGTATGTGGCCATAGGAAGAGACTCTGAAAGAGATCTCAAGGGTGATTGACAGATCTGAGGAACAGCCTCATTCACTGTGGCTATACACTCTGGGGGAAGTTCTATATTCACTTTGTTCTCCATTTATTCAGTGAAGTGCACTTGAGCTCCTCCAGTGTGTTAAGACACTGTAGTAGCCCTCTAAAGAATGAGGATATAATCCCTGTTTCATGAGTTGTCAACCATTTACTAAAGAGTGTCTTCTGCTGTGCTGCACTGGAGAACAAAGTTTAGTCTGTTACTCTCGGCAAGTCAACAACATCTTTGCTAATAATTGTAGATTTTGAGTTAAACAGGGAGGCTCGGGGAAGTAGCAGCCACTAATTCCGAACTGAAGTGTCTACAACATTTATTTTCTGTCTATGCAGATACATCATGACAGCCAGAATTTTGACCATGAGGCAGAATGAATTTTTGTGGGAAGAGGAGGAGACTATAGCAACTATGAAGCTATTTTTACTAAAAAGAATGTGAAAGCATGCTTGTAAATCTGACCTGCATATGTGAACCACTCTCGCCTTCGTGTCTGTCAGCAGTCTGTTTTGTTCCCAGCTATCATGACCGTTTCCCTTGGACAACCCCAGACCTTCCCCCATGACCGTTGTAGGACTAGAGTTTTCTCTACCTGCTCCATTGCGTTCTGTTTTAGACAGCATCTTGCTACACATAGCTATAGTGGAAACTCAGAGATTCATAATAATAACAAGTAAGCATGCATTTTGGGCTGGGAGCCGCTCAGTAGATCCTGCTCATAGAAGGTGCCTTAGAAGCCTTACCACATCTGAACTCAGTCATGTGTTATTATCCCATGCCACCATGATGAAGGTCAAAGCTTGAGGAAGAAACCAGCTTGACTTGGTCCACCAGTTTATTAGGGGAACCAGGATTTGAAATCTTATCTGCAGCGCTCGGGCCAGTCCACTTTCCAGTCAGCCTTCTCTTTGCAGCGTTAGAACTCTGGATTGTGTGTGTGTGTTCTGTTCACACTGGCTCTTGCTGTGTACTCCAGCCTGCCATTGAAACTGTGGTGCTCCCTCCCACCTCTGCTGCTGGAGTGCTTCTGTGTCCACAGGATGTGCTACCACATCTCACTGGAGATGCGCAGCCCTCCTCCTGCTCTTTTTCTGCACACGTTGTGTGCTGGTACTTGTTTCTGGCAGCCATGGCCTCCCAGTTCCCTGCATGTGCCAACCCTGCTCCTTCCGGTGTTTCTTTTGCACATGTGGAAGACATGTGCCTGCTGTGGTGCCTCCGCACCACTTCATGGTGTCCTCAGTGACTTCTGAAGTGCAGTTTGTACAAGCAGCACCCACTTATTTTTGAGGAAACCCAGAATCCCGACTCGCATGGACAGGCCTCTGGAAAATAGCTCAGACCTGAGAAGACCTGAAGTGGCCCTGAATCCTGATGCACTTTTGATGCTCAGGGAGTACAGCCCTGGGCATTTCTAACTATCTCTACCTGAACTGAAATGTTAGCTAGTCGGTTTTAAATTTAAATTCATTTTAACTTGAGAGTGAGCAATCGTCACACTTGTAGGCAACATGAGTGGACACAGAGTCAACTACTGGGATAGCTAAAGGCCTCCAGCCGAAGGCCCAACCCCTCAGGACATTACTGGGAATAGGCCAAACTGTTAAAGTACTTGGTGTATTTAAATATTTGTGTAGTTAGTTTTGTTTGCTTTTGAGACAGGCTCATTATGTAGTCCTGGCTGGCCTGGAAATTAATATGTCAACCAGGCTGTCCTCAAATCCACAAAGATTTGTATCTTCTGCCTCCTAAGTGCTGGGATGAAAGGCACTTGCCACCACAGTCGGCTGAGGACTTTTTTTTTTTTTTTGAGACGGGCCTGCTAGCTCTCTTCATCTAGCTTAGACTCACTGTGTAGGCCAGGCAAGCCTTGAACTTCCTGTCCTCCTGAGTAGCTTCCTTAGAGCTATGGTTATGCTTGTGCTCCACCACACCCAGGTGATAAGGCATTTTAAGTATGGTAGAGGATGAGAGAGCATCCGCTTAGCAGTGATCGCCTTTTGCATCAACTTGTGTACCTGCTTATCGCAACCATTTCTCTTCACCCTGCAAAGAGGACAAGACATCTTTCTGAAATCTTGCTACTCTTCCGAATGTGGATTTGAATAAAGTAGAATCCTTGCCCTCGTGAACCACAGAATAGTGTGATGTTGTCTGGTGAATAACCACTTTGTAGTGGCAAAGTATGAGTAGTGCCCAGAGAAACTGATGTGAATACAACCCAGACTTGGGCAGTCAGAAATCTCCTGTCAGGTACAGACAGGAAGGGAGACAGACTGGTTCTTATTGGGCTTCGCCCAGCACAGCTTGGGAAGAGAACAGATGGGAAGGTGCTGCAGAGACCTGAGTTGAGTTAGGAGAGAACTTCGTGGCTTCTCTGGAAGTCAGTTGGTTAGTGTGGAGGCCAGTTAGGACAAGGATCAACACTCCCACTGACTAAGCCGTCAGGACGTGCTGGTTAGGAGTCTGGCTGTAACTTTATACCTGAAAACCAACAATGAGCTCTTCACAGGAGGTATGACCAAGTTTCTAAGAGCATGCACTTGTTAGACATGGAAGGTTTTTTAAAAACATGAAGTATGTGTGTGTGTGTGTGCACGTACCACTCATGCATGTGAAATGTCAACATGTGTGTGCATGAATATATACATTCATGCATGCAAGAGGAGACTAGGAGAGGATGTTAGCTGCCCTGTTCTTTTGTTTTCTACCTAATCCACTTCAAACAAGGTCTCTTACTTGTTGCTGGGTTTTTCAATCCTAGTAAACCCATATAAAAGACACACAATCCAGATATTTTAATTATAAGCCATATACCTAGATTGGGAAGATCTAGGGCTAGACTAACTTAGTCCCTAGCTCTAAGGCCCCTTGTTACTTGCTGGCTCTCTTGGCCACACAATACTGGTCCATAGTAGCTTCCTCTTCCTCCATCTTCCCCCCTCCTTCCCCCTCAATCATCCATTCCCACCTTTTCCTTCCATTGGCCAGTCACAAGTTCTAGCCTTGTATTGACCTGTAAGCAGACCACCTTAAGGGACTACTAGTAGCATTAGAATACAAGCATTATCAAAATATCCCATTACACACACAAAACTGAGAGCTTGCCACTTTTCAGCTGGCCAGCAATCTTCTTGTCTCCACCCCAGCCCAGAACTAAGGTATAGGTCCATGTAGCCATCCCCAGCTTGATCACAGGTGCTGGGGATCTAAACTAAAGTCCTCATGCTTGCAAAGCAAGCTGTCTTACCCATTGAGTCATCTCTTCAGCCAAAAATCTGATTTTTATTAAAAACAACAACAACAACTTGTGAACAATTCACAAGCATTAACAAGCAATTCACAATTTAGAATAACATCCATAATCTTTATCTGAAAAGACTCTTAAAATATTGCTTTGGCTGCTTAGACTGCTGTGGAATATGACGTTGAGAGTCTATGAAGGATGCCACCGTGATGTCAGCTGGCAGCAGCATGCCATACAACAGGCTGCTTGCTGCAGACACTTACCAAGGTGTCCCTGTCTCTGTTGACCATTCGCAGACCGCTTGCTAAGCCACATCTATGATTCCCTTCAGGCTTCAACTCAAAGATAAAAGAAGGTTGGGATTTATTGTGTTTTGTTTCTTATAGTCTGAAAAATAGTGGGTTTGATTTAAAAAAAAAAAGAATTAATCAAGGGGGTAAAAGAAAAGAAACAATTGAAAGCTGATTGTCGATGTGTGGCAATTTTTACACTCCATGGCAAAAAAATTCAGGTTTATTCTTTGGTTCATGATTTTGACTGTATCTATCGAAAAGAAGGTAGGTATAAAACACTCCTTGGGGCACAGATTGGAATGAGATCTGCTTGCTCTAGTGAAGCTTCCAGTCCAGGGAAGGGATAGATGCCTCCGAAAAAGTGAGCGAGCAGTTAAAACTCACGCTGAGAGCTAGGCAAGACTTCCACGGGAGCCACAGTGTGTCCTGAGGCAGGTCAGGGTAGTAAAGGAGCTAAGGTTTAACCAATCAGGGTGTTCCTGAAGTGGCTGACCAAGCTTCATTTCTGTTCTCCTGGGTGTTGGGCACAGAATAGTTTCTGACGTCATAAGAAACAGATCCATCCTTCAATATCAGGTGGAAGGAAAGAGCTTGAGTTTTCAAATGACAAAGGCTGCCTAATGAATGGGGCATAGAATAGCTTACTTAGGGGACAGGAATTTTAAAGGTCCAGCGTGCACCAAGAACAGAGTCCCTCCTTCTCTGGGAAGTTAGTGGATGTGGACACGTAATGAGTCCCCAGAGCCCTCTGGAATTAATTGGTGCTAGACAATCTCTTGTGCTCTTCCTTTCAAACTTGGGCTGGCCAGAATGGCTCCCCTTACCAATAGGGTGGTGTAAACAGGAAGGGTCATCTTCCTCTTTAGGAGGTAAACCAGTAGTACTACACCATCTACATTCACAAGTACATTCCAAGAAGTGGGCTCCAAGCCAGGAGTAGTGGCGCACGCCTTTAATCCCAGCACTCGGGAGGCAGAGGCAGGCGGATTTCTGAGTTTGAGGCCAGCCTGGTCTACAAAGTGAGCTCCAGGACAGCCAGGGCTATACAGAGAAACCCTGTCTCGAAAAAACAAAACAAAACCAAAAAAAAAAAAAAACCCCCCCCAAAAAAACAAGAAGTGGGCTCCAGGAAGCTTGCCTTCTGACTCTCAGAGCAGGCATTTGCCAGGGAGGAGAAGGCGACCCCACATGCACTGGCTGGGACCAGCCTTAGCAAAGCCTTCTGCACCAGACAAACAGAGAATGCCCATCTGCAGCCACGCACATGTCTCCTAAGCATCCTCAGTGAAAGAGTGCCGAGAGAAAGCTGCTGATGGGTTTTGCTTTATCTTCTAATATTTGTCACATAGACATTTTCCTGCCTCTCCTCCGATTCTGCGTTAGTGACAGCTGTTTTTCGCCCACGCTGGCGTATCACTAGCAAGTTTGGGGCTATGTTTTATCACAGCTAAAGCTTGCTCTTCACCAAAATCTCCATGTACTGAACTGCAGATTTAAGTAAAAAGCTGCTCTGTACTTAGTGGCACCAAAATTTTCCATTACAGAATACTGGTTTCACTTTTCCTTAAGCTGAAAAACACACACACAAAAAAAATGCCTTGAGGGGTTTTTGAACTTCTAAACCTCCTAGATCAAAGATCGCTTGGCCTGTCTGAATTATAAGAATGTTGAAAAACAAAACCAAGCCCCTTATAAAAACCCTGCCATGTTTTTGCCTTTGGGTAACTCAAAACGGCTGAACTGAGAACTGAGGTTGGTTGAGTTTTATTCAAAAATCTAAGAATTCGCCCAAAATGAAGTAATTGATAATCCCCCAAGCTGTCACTCCAACTAATGTGACCCAAGAATAAATTTGATCAAGCGCTTAGCTGATGATCCAGAAAATTACTAACTAGAACTGGTTGAGAGTAAAGCAGATTGTGGCTAAGATGCCCGAATGTTTTAAATTGTTAAAGTGATCCTAGACTAAATTGTAACAACTTGGGCTTGTTGATGGGTGTCCAGTGTAATTTCCCTCTGAGTCTACCCCACCCCCACCCCCACAGCTACACAAGTGCCCTTTTATCATCATGATCAGCAAAATAATGAAGTGTTTACTTCAAAAAAACTGTTGCAGAACATGCTAGACTATAAAAAGCAAGAGGTGGCTTGGCCAATAAGGTGTTTGATGACCTGAGTTCCATGCACAGAACACACATGGTGGAATGAGAAAACCGGCTCCCAAGGTCTACACACACACACACACACACACACACACACACACACACACACACACTAGTGTAGTTTGTTCAAAAATCCAGTTTCCTCGTGATCTGCCTGCTGGTGTTTCAGGATGGAGCCTGGCCCTCCACATATAAGAAATAAACTCCTTTGGGGGAGGGCTGGGTGACATTAGCTCATTGGTCATCTGGTACAAAGATGTGGTGACTTACTGCCAGGGCTCTCATAATTCATTACTTCTAAGATGAACTACTTTACCCCTTGTCACTGAAGAGGTCTGACTTCCAGCCATACTGACTAAAACCTAGAGGGCAGAGCCAGGCCAAGGTGTGCGTTCTTATACAGAGGCTCACCGGAGCTTATGTGCTTTCTGATGCTGGAGGCTGCAGGCACTCTTGTCTCCATAAGGGCACTTGTTTTCAATTTTCTCTTGTTGCCTTTATTTAAAATATAGGAGTTTTGTTATTACTAACATTAAGTGTACCCTGGGGAATAATTGGAAACCTGAACAAAGTAGAAAGTATACAAGAAATGAGAGTGGACCCCCCCCCCATCCACTGTGTAAAGCAACATGTTGTTCTGTTTGCTTTAAGCAGTTCTATTTACATAATTGGGGGTCATACTACATACAGAAGTTTTACTTCTCGTTGCATTTATGTATTGTGTTGGGGGCAGAGCAGAGGCACATGCTATAGTGGATGTTTGGAGGGTCAGAGGATACATCGATAACTTGCAAAGGTCCGTTCTCTTCTACTGTGTGGGTCCAAGCCGATCGAACTCAGGTCCTCAGGGTTGATAGCAGATGCCCTTACCGACAGAGTCATCCTTGCCAATCAGGATTTCTGCTCTTCAAAACCACCAGTAAGGGGCTGACGATGTAGCTTAGTTGGTAGACTGCTTGCCTAACGTTCGCTAAGCCTGGGGTTTGATTCCCTAGCACTGGGAAAACCTGATGTAGATCTCTGATCTCAGCATTTGGGAGGTGGAGGCTTGGGGATCAGAAGTTCAAGGTCATCTTCAGCAAGTTCAAGACTAGCCTTAGATGCCCCCCCATCTATCCCCATCTGAAAAGTAAAAAGGACAAGCCCATCATCAACACCAGCCTCAACGAATGATGCTATTTTGATATATGATGTATACTTTATGAACATGTGGGGAATTAAAGTTTCTTCCAGTATTTTCTTTTCACTATTTCTAAGCCTTTGTGCACAAAAATGTTTTCAATATTGCTCTGTTAGACAAAGAGTTCAGGTTGTATGTCAAAGGAAATCAATTTGTCCTGGCTTAAGCGAAAAAGTGATGTATTGGCTTGGTGGTGAGAAGGGGGATGAATTGAAGAAGACACACTGGATACAGATGCTACGGGAGAGCTTCAGGAACACATGTCTTCTCCTTTTCTTCATTAACCTTTGAAAATTAGCATATAAAGCAATGGGTTTCGTTGTATGAAACTTGCATATGCTATATATGTGTGTGTGAATGATATATTGAAACATACTTATATAATATATAATGATATATACACTTATTATATATTATACATAATATTATATATATTTATGCTATTATTTCTCCCCTTTATTGCCTTTCTTTGTCCCCTTCTCTCCCTCCTCACCCCAAATAATCTCTTCTTTTTGCATTGATATTGCATGTAGGAATCCATCTTTTCTCCTCTGGGCCTGCCTCTTTCCCTAATAATTTCATCTCAGTCTTACTACATTGTATCCATCACCCAGAGGCAGCTGTTCTTTTCCTATTCTCCAGCTGATGCCCCATGGCTGAGATTGATTAATATAACCGAGGTCCATCTTCCAGACCTTCACCATCCATTGAGCCAGCTCTTAGTTAGGGTTTCTATTGCTTCAATAAAACACTGCAACTAAAAAGCAAGTTGGAGAGCAAGTTAGTTGGCTTACACTTCCATATCGCTGTTCACCATCAAAGGAAGTTGGGATAGGAACTCAAACAGGGCAGGAACCTGGAGGCAGGAGCTGATGCAGAGGCTATGGAGCAGTGCTGCTTAATTTCTTGCTTCTCATGGCTTTACTTAGCCTTTCTTATAGAACCCAGGACCACCAGTCCAGACCACAATGGACTGGGCCCTCCCACATCAATCACTAATTAAGAAAATGTCTCATGGGTCTGCCTATAGCCCAGACTTACGGAGGCATTTTCACAGTTGAGGCTCCCTCCTCTCTGATGACTCTAACTTTCATCAATTTGACATTAGCCTAGCCAGGACATGCACAAAGCCACCAGGCATCTCTGCCTCTAGTGTTTATTAGACCCATCTTTACTGGGGGCCTCTGTTCTCAACCCGTCTGCCCTTACTCTTCTCCCGGTATCCCCCATCATGGCCGGCAGTTTCTGCTCATCCTAACCACCCTGCATTCTCTGTCTCTGTGTTGTTTTCTTCTACCTGAGAGGTCTGTGATGGTTGGATTGAGAATGCCCCCATAGTCTCAGAGACTTGAACACTTGGTCCCCAGATGATGGTGCTTTGGGGGTGTGGCCTTGCTGGAGGACTGGGGGGTAGGGTAGGGTTAGGCTTTGAGGTTTAAAAGCTAGGCACCAACCCCAGTTCACTTTCTCAGCTTCCTGCTCGGATGTAATATGTGAGCTCTCAGCTTGCCGCTCCGGTTGCTTGTCTGCCTGCTACCACACTTCCCTGGTGTGATGCTGACGGACTCGTCTCTCTGCAAATGTTAGCCCAAATCAACTTTTCCTTCTATAAGTCACCTTGGTTGTGTTGTTTTATCCCAGCTATAGAAAAGTGACTAAGGCAGGGTCCATCCGCCTTGGTCACTTCCCACTTTCTTCACATCTTTGTGTAAACTTGTTCCTTCTAGAGACTCATAGGAAGCTGCTCTAAGGGGGTTCCCCACCCATCCCTAGCAACGTTCACACCATCCTCATCTCCCTGATCTCTCTTTAGCCTTGTTGACCTTCCCTCGTCTCCACTAGAATGTCAACTGTAGGACATCCATTTCTTTGTCTGTTGTCATATCCCAAAAGTCAAACTAAGATCTGACATGGCCTGTCATAGCAAAGCCCCACAATAAATATTTGTTGAAAAAAAAAAAAAAGCAAACCATTCCCCAAGCATATCATAGTCTTCAATACCACCAGCAGCAGCCAGGATGCCTGTGATGGTTTGTATTTGCTTGGCCCAGGGAGTGGCACTATTAGGAGGTGTGTCCGCGTTGGAGTAGGTGTGTCACTGTGGGCATGGGCTTTAAGACCCTCACCCTAGCTGCCTGGAAGGCAGTCTTCCACTAGCAGCCTTCAGATGAAGATGTAGAACTCTCAGTTCTTCCTGCACCATGTCTGCCTGGATGCTGCCATGTTCCCGCCTGAATGATAATAGACTGAACCTCTGAACCTATAAGCCAGCCCCAATTAAATATTGTCCTTATGAGAGTTGCCTTGGTCAAGGTGCCTGTTCACAGCAGTAAAACCCTAACTAAGACAGTGCCTACTTAGTCTCTAAACCTTTTTTTAATCCTTTTATTTTTTTCTTTTTTAGATTTATGTATGCGTGTTTTGCCTGCATGAATGTGTGTGTGTGTGTGTGTGTGTGTGTGTGTGTGTGTGTGTGTGTCATATGCATGCCTGGAGCCTACAGAAACCAGAAGTGGATGTTGGAGCCCCTGGAACTGGAGTTACAGTTGTGAATGTGGGTACTGGGAATCAACCTGGGTTCTCTATAAGAACAAGAACAGTTGTTCCCAACTGCTGAGTCATCTCTCCTCCCATCTCTTGCTGAGGCCGTTTTCTTGTTGAAATGATGAAAGAGACTTCTTTTGTCTCTTCACTGCCTGGCATGATTCTCTCCCCATCTAACCAGATCTTGGCCTCTGCTGCTTAGCCAAAGATGTCACACAGCCCTAAGAAGACTGCAAAGTCCCACTTGATTTAAATTTAGCCTGACTCTTGACTCACACTACCAACTAAGATCCCATAGCAACTGGACTCAAGATGACAGTCTAAATCAGTCTGTGGGTCACAACCCCTTGTAGGGGGGAAGGGTGTCTCATATCAGATATCCTGGATATCAGATATTATTTACATTTCGATTCATAATAGTAGCAAAATTATAGTTGTGAAGTAGCAATGAAAATGATTTTATGGCTGGGGAACTGTGTTAAAGGGTCACAGCATTAGGAAGCTTGAGAACCGGGCTACATGTTGAGGGAAATTTGCTGAATGATCAGCTTGTATGTTTGGTTGTAGATCCTGTGCCTCCCCATCTCCGGCGCTCTTCCAAAGGACACAGAGTCAATTTCTAGCACACACACAAAGAAGCTCACAACAGTCTGTAAACCCAGTACAATCCAGGCCAGGGGGTGGGTGTTGGGGAGGGTCTGGTGACTCGTGTCGACTTTATGGGCACTTTACAAACATGCTGCACAGACATACACTCAGACAAAACATCCATCACATAAAAGTTAAAAAAAAAAACAAAGTCTTGCAAAAAAAAGTCCATTGATTTAAAAAGTATTTAATATAAAGAACATCCAAGCCCCAGAATGCTCATGATATACAGCATATGATACTACTCAAATTTCCCTTTGCCTGAACAAGAACTATTTGAACAGAAAATGCTAACCTTCATTATAGTCACCTTCCTCAAACAAACCCTCGGGTCACCCAAATGGAGATCACAAGGAACCGTGTGAAACTCAACCATGTTTGTAAAAACAAATAGCCAATGCAAAGTTTTTTGATTTGAAAATAGCACCACTAGAAAAGAAGGATATGTCGTTCAATTTAAAATTCCTGAGCAGGACTTTGATTGATTTTTATTGTTATTACTTATGTAACAGACAAGGCTAGCCTCAAACTTACTGTTAGCCCAGGCTGGCCTTGAACCCCTGATCCTCCTGCCTGCACTTCCCAAATACTGGGATGACAGGTGTTTGTTGAGACATCTGACTGTGTGGTTGATTTTGTTATTGCAATCGAGACTGGAAAATTAAATGAGAAATTTTTTTAACTACAACTTTTAAGTAACTAAAAGACTGCTGGTGGATCACAGATGTGCACATGGGCCAGCCAGTGTGTTTCCTGTCTTCCGCCATTTCTGTCACCAATCAGGGACCTCAACCACAAAGGGTGTTTTCACATCTATCTTGCCACTGTTGACGATGGTGCAGTCGGTGAGTGGGCGGTCATGGCCATCTGTTGCTTGAAGTTCAATGGAATGTACCACAGTCTGGGAAGAGAAAAACAGACCCGTGGTTCATCTTGAGTCAGCAGCTGTGACGATTCACAGAAATAGCCAGTCCCGTTTCAGAACAAATAGGAGGGAGATGTTTGTCGTTATTGCTCTTTTGAGACAGGGCCTTGCATATCAGGCTGGCCTAAAACTCACTACATCGCTAAAGATAGCCCTGCTTCCACCTCCTAATTGCTGGGGTGGCTGTTGTGCACCACCACACTGGTTTAAGTGACATCGCAGATCAAACTCTACACTTCCTGTATGTTCAGTAAGCACCCCACCAATGGGGATACAGCCCCAGCCCTGGGACATACCTTTTATCGTTATAAAAGCCATGTGAGCTGAGGAGTACTGCTTTGCAAATAACTCCAGCACCCTTTTATCTGCTACTATCAGTCTTCAAAACAATGCAACCATGGGTGGAGCACCTAGGAGATTATCCTGGGATTTTACATACACATATATATGTAATATATATAATACATATATGTACAATATATAATATATAATACAACCCAAACACACACACACATATATGTATATAACATACTATATATAATATATAGTATTATATGTGTGTATGGTATATACATATATATGTTTGTGTGTGTATATATATATATGTGTGTGTGTATGTATGTGTATATATATATATATATATATATATATATATGTATATATATGCACATATGTGTATATATGTGTGTGTGTTTAAATATACATATATATGTATATATGCACTCAGGATAAAGTCTCTTATTTCTCAGAAACTCAAATAATATACATTTCCCCATTTCTTTATTAATAAGCATTTTATATTTGAAAAAGACATAGCTAGTTTTTTTTATATACATAGCTCTAATAAAAGATATTTCTATTTAACTCACTGTGATTATTAGCATGGGATTGAGATCAGTTTTAGCTCTAGTCTACCCTAGTCTGGGCAGGCCAGAAAGCATTTATAAAAGTAGCCCAGGCCCTGGCCTCACTTCCTTACAGATGACTGTAACCAATTGTCTAGCTTTGCATCTGCCATGGGTGTAGCAGGGGCTCTGGGCAGCTTCTCAGGGCCATGCGCCTAAGGTGCACATTGAAGGACTGAGTACACTGTGACCAAGAAAGCTCATTTCTGACGAGTTGTCCAGAGTGTGGCTCTCAGTTCCTAGCCTTCACTTGGATGGAATCAGGACAGCATAGAAACATGGGAGAGAAGAGGACTTAGTGAGACGCTGTGTGACAGACATAGCTGTCTTTGAGTCATTCATGCCACAGTAAGTAAACCCTCACCCTAGACTCCTATAAGAAGCCCTAGTGAACACACTGTTTTGCCAAGTTGCATTTCAGTAGAGTCACTCTACTGGTCTGTTATCAGTGTTCTATCTAGGGTGAATTGATGTTTGTCCATATCTTCCCAAGAAAAGTCACAAAATGAGTATATAGCTCTGTAATGTTTATATGCATGCAACCAGAAGGGTTGTTAACTTGCAAAACTAAACTCTGTATTCATTGATTACCACCTTTGTCCCTGACAACTGTCAATATTATTTCTATCTCTATGAATTTGACTACTCTAAATACCTCATATAATTAAACTCATACACTTTTTGTCTTTTTGACTGGATAAGGTTTCAAAATGTTTGTAAATAGATGATTCTTAGATAGATACATAGATAGATCATATACTTAACATATACTATACATACATAGATCATAGATTATATATACATATACATATATGTCATAGCATGCATTCAAATGTTCTTATGTTTTAATGCCAAATAATATTTCACTGAATGCATATTCAGTCCTTGGTTTATTTGGTTATGTTTCTTAAATTAACTGAAGTGCCTAACTTCTTCCATATCTGCTTTAATGCCTTTAGCAGTTAAAATACTATCCCATGTATAATTTGTTCACCTTCAAAAACTCTACCCATCATATAGTGGGTATCTAAGAACACATTTGAAGGTCCAATGAATCACTGATTTATTAATCATAAATATAAGGCTTTGTGTATTTTGAGAGTGAGAGAAAAAAAGATCTTTCAAATTACCATCCCATCTAGGACTTTTCCAAATACAACGTGTTTGCCATCCAACCAGGTGGGCTTGGTCAAGGTGATGAAGAACTGGGATCCGTTGGTGTCTGGTCCAGCATTGGCCATGCTGACCCAGCCAATGCCATAGTGCTTCAGTTTGAAGTTCTCATCCGGAAATGTCTCACCATAGATGCTCATCCCTGGGTGAGGCAGAAGGAGGGATGACAGCAGATATAAAGAAACGTGAGTGTTTCATGTCATCAGAATCCCACAGGAGACAGGACAGAGGATGGGCACAGACAAGAAGTGAAGGTGTATGACAAACCTGACCCCCGAAGGAAAGAGACGCCAGAGTCTAAACCAAATCAGAGACCTTAACATGGCACAGGATGAAAGTCCCCAGGACCTCAAGCCAGAATTTGACCAAATGGGTCAGCGATTTCATTTTGAAGGGAAGACGGCCTCTGAAAGCTGGGTAGAAAGGTGAGCTATCATGGTGGCTCTGCCTCTGCCATATACTCAGGTGACTTTGGTCCTAGGTCACTCGCCTCTTGGCATCTAACCAGCTAACCAAGCATTGAGCACATACATTGGTTTAACCGCACATGGATCCCACAGAACAGGCCTTCTCAGCCCTGGTTTTTGCTTGAGAGAGTTACAAAACCCTAGCAGAGCAGAATAGCAGCATCTGGCTCTCTGACTAAGCCACTGCGTTTTCTTGCCTCAGCAACAAGAGTAGCAGCAAGTCTGTAAGTGACAGGTGTGACTCCAGAGCCCATAGGACACAGAATGATCAAAACTAGGAACACCCGTGTCCTGGAGTCCTAGCAAATTAGCAGCCACAGTGGGAGCCCTTTCCCCACAGCAGCAGCATGGCCTGTGAGAAACACCCATCCCATGCCAGCACCCCCCCCCAAGGGCCTGTCCTGCCCACCTCTCCTGACTATCTGTCTGCCAACCTCAAAACCCTGGCTCAGCTAGAAATACCAGAAGTGGAAACCAAATCCAAGAAGTTTAAAGCTGTTAGTCTAGGACAAGGGAAGTGACCCAGAGGATGACTCTGCTCAGAGAGATCTAAGCTAAATGGTCCAAAATGTCCTCCCTTCCAAACTCAGAAAAATTTAACCTAAGAGCCACCAACCCACTCCCCACACACATGCGCACACTGAGCAGGGAAGGTAAAGAAGAGAATAAAAACAGAACAGATGGCAAAATAAGGCTGCCACTGTTTCTGCTGGACTGTAGTCAGAAAGTGGATACCAGAGGGCGGGCACGGGTGCTAGAGCCAGCTGCGGTCCCCTGAGGTCATGTGTTGCTGCAGCAGCTGGGGTTGCTTCTATGCATGGTTCTCTGCAAACCTCATTCCCCAAGAAATCAGAGTGCATTTCTCTTCTCCACCCTGCACTTCATATTCTACACCACTTTTTAAAAAAGATATATTTATTTATTTTATGTATGTATCTGTACACTGTAGCTATCTTCAAACACACCAGAAGAGGGCATCAGATCCCATTACAGATGGTTGTGAGGCACCGTGTGGTTGCTGGGAACTGAATCCAGGACCTCTGGAAGAGCAGTCAGTGCTCTTAACCACTAAGCCATCTCTCCAGACCTCCCCCTACCACCACAACCCCCTCCCCCTCTCCCCATGCCCGTGCCTCTTTTGTAAGCCCTTTTTCTTGTTGTGCGGTGCTAGAGATGGAACCCAAAGCCTTGTGCATGCTGGGCAAGTGCTCTACCACTGAGCTACACCCCCTAGCCCTTTGTAGTTTTGCAAGAACAGTAACTTAGTCTTCAAAGCATGCACAGCCTCAGCTCTAATGCTTTGGGCGGCAGCTTGGCAAAACGGGAAGGGAGAAAGGCAAAGACCACGTCACCTCCAGTGCCATCTCTAGCTGTGAAGTCCCCTCCTTGAATCATGAAGTCCTTGATGACACGGTGGAAGATGCTGCCCTTGTACCCGTAGCCTTTCTAAAGAGATGGGTTCAAGTGAATGCACAGAGGAAACGACCCACACTAAAAGATGAACAGTGATTACCAGAAAACGAGAAAAATGGAACAAAGCAGCTATAGTACCTGAGTAGGTCCTAGCAATTATGTACTGGAGAAAGTCTGTCATGAACTGGCCAAAATAATTCAAGTAGGAA
The DNA here is from genome assembly GCF_000001635.26 of Mus musculus. NCBI lineage: Eukaryota > Metazoa > Chordata > Mammalia > Rodentia > Muridae > Mus > Mus musculus. Next base: position 53,411,257 of record NC_000084.6, read on the forward strand.
TAAGTAGAATTAATTACTAGGAATAAGTAAAAAATGAGCAGACTATATTTTCACTTGATGTTTTTCTCTCCATTTCTAGAAGCCCTAGACATGTGTGCTTAAACAAACAATTATAAGAAAACAAAAGTCTAATATGTCGTACAATCATCTGACATATTGATTCTCCTTTCTCCAGAGGACATCTTTGTATCTTGTCTTAAGGAAGATTCATACTTGTTCTCGGTTAAAGGCAGTAAGGCTGGGACAGACCTCTCCTGTTGCCAGAGCCACGAAGTTTTCCACCGTCTTGGGTACAACGTTTCCAAAGAGGCCAATCACAATTCTACCCACATCTTTGTCTCCGATCCTCACATCAAAGAAGACCTGTGGGTAATTGAGATGCACAGTAGAAAAATCACCACATGAAAGAGACAGAAAGCTGAGCTAAATCAAAGTTAAATCTGAAAACTGGCCCCTACCGGAAAGCCTGTCCTTCAGTGTTTTCTGAGAGTCAAGAGGCATGAGGCCAGTTAGAGTTGCAGAAACAATACTGTAGGGGCAGTTCGTTCCCAAATATTCATTCAACAACCATTTACTGAGCACCACCTATGGGTGAAGCGGTGGACCAGGTACTTGGGTTTGAAGCTTGATTCAATGTGGCCAGAGTGAGCTTATAAATCTTCAATACATTACTCCCGTCAAGGCCTAGGAAAAGCTACCACTCTGCTTCTCCCCGCTTTCCTTCTCTGTGGATGAAGAGGGGAGCAGAGAGTATCGCTCTTTAAAGAAGCAACTCTCTTTACTACTGGCAGGAGAAGAAAAAAATATGTTGAGAAGATCTGTCAGACTCATGATGAATTCTCAGTAAACGTCTGCTGTCAAGGGTGTGGCCAAGGACCATGAAGCACAACAGCAGTCCTTGGAAAGATGTGCCACTCACACAAGAGCAGCAAGACACCAGGTCCCCAGCAGGGCAAAGACCCTATAGATCTAGGTCTTACAAACTTCAACACTGGATTCAGGGGGCCTGTTCCCACTGTCACCCAAGTAGAACTTGTTCATTCTCTGTCATCTTAGAACAAAAGAAAGGTAACATGGCTAGAAATACAAGACTCTCTCTCTCTGTCTCTCTCTCTCTCCCTCTCTCTCTCTCTCTCTCTCTTTTCAGATTAAACCTTAAAAGTTCTCTTGGCGTTTCTTTTTGAGAACTGTTTCACTTGGAATGAAATTATACACATTTTGCTTCACAAATCACTATGTTCTGATGATTCGGAGACAGAAGGCTTGAAAAGGCCATAAAGTCAAAGGGCATTCTATTAGCGAGTTTAGATTATACGAACCAATTTACTGTTTGAGTGGGTTAAAAAAAAAAAAAAGACATTCCAGGGATGGCTTTAAAAGATATAAGAAGGGTTGTCAAAGAAAAAAGATGCCTTGCAATCTAGAAAAATCACTAGGTAAAGACTGTCAAACTCAGCTCAAGGCAAGCGCTTCTGCCAATATCTCTGAAAGCCTGTCATGGGCTGATGTGATATTTAGTGCTTCCTGTGGCATTTCCACGTCCACGTGGCCAAAACGGCCACTGTTTTATTATCATCTATGTTCAAGAGCTTTACTCGAAGCATGGAAGACTTGGCTCTTCGTGTGAGGCGTGGCAGAATAGAAGACCCACCAGTGTGTCTTGGGGACAAAAGGCTGCCTCAGCACATGTGAGTCTGGCAAGGAAAAGTGCTTTCTCCACAGGGTTTCCGTGCCCATATGAGAAAGGAATGTGCTTTGCAGCAAGAGAACAAGCCCTGCTAGGGAGCCAGGGGTGTATTTTCAGCCGCATAAGAAAGCCAGGGGTGTAATTTTAAAGAGACAGCCTGTAAGATAAAGGTTTGCAAAGCCTTCCCGACTTTGAAAATAAGGGAGTAAATTCTTAGAAAGCAACAAAAGAAGGCAGCTGGAGGAGATGAAGAAAAAGAACCTGCCACCCAGGACTCTTTGCAATTAAAAAAAAAATCTCATTTGTGCACACAGCCCAGCTTATCTATCTCTGAAAATTTTCTCCCAATCGCCACGCCCTTCGGCTCCATGAGGACAGTATAAAGAATCGCACCAGAATGTTGCCAATGCTAATGGAAATGACAAAGTCCAATCTCGTTTAGCCAATGAATAGTTATTAAATACCCGCATACAAAGCAATGTCCCTGAATGAACTGTCCTAAGGCTAGCATCTAAGAGGTAGCATAAAGTGGGCTGAGTGGGAGGCAGAGACAGGGATCTGTGTGAGGTCATGGCCAGCAAGTTACAGGTGTCAAAAATTAAAAAAGAAAAAAGAAAAGCAAGCAATAACTACAGTTGATACAAGACAACATGTGAGCTGTGGCCCAAGAACACAGTCTATGAAGTCCTAGAGGGCAGGAAGGGTTGGGAAAGGGCACCCTGGAGGAGTGAGAGGCAGGCCTAAAAGGGGGACAACAGACCTAGGGACAAGAGTGGGCATATTTTCCTCACTTGACAGAACTTCCTGAAGCCAAGGCAGCCAGGTGGGACCTGTGCTCTGAGCGCCGAGCATCAGGACAGCTTTTTTTCATGGTTGGAGCAGGGAGCTGTTGCCAGTTCCAAATGCTATGCTTGGAGGTTCCTGCTCTGCCAGGCAACAGAAAGGAGGGAAGCAAACGAGGCTCTGGGATTGGGCCTCATGTGGAGCCCAAGGAGAATCTTCGGAGTCCACATCAGCTGAAGAAAGAGGTTCTCGAACTGGGAAGTCGACTGAGATGACAGTGTCTCCTTCTACTTCACCACCTCCAGTCATTAATCCCCCAACCCAACTTGAGCAAAGCAAGTGGTCTGTTTTCACTAATTCAGAGGAGCGATGGGTGGAAGCTTCCCAACTAAGAGGGGGGGCTTTAGAATTCAGTCCAAGGTCCCCTCTTGTTAATCTGTAACCACTCATCTTAGCAGTGAGTACCCAGGGAATGGAAACAGTCCTTTCTGATTTCAGCACAATGCCAACAGGAAGCAGACAACAATAGGAGGGGAGGTAGGTGTCTGGCAAACCCTTTCTTCCATGAGACTTGCCTCTGATTTTGCTGAAGCCCCTAGAGAACACAGTCCAAGCTGGACAGGGAAGGACTACAAAGCTCATATAACCATGAAGTAGAAAACACACTTACAAATGATGTCTTTTCATGGGAAGCTGGGCTTCAAAGGCAAATCATGGTAAAGGCATCATGGTAAAGGATGGAGTCCACAGGGAGGATAGGAGCGGGCTCCTTGGAAAAGATGGCCTTTGGTTCTACACCATACTTAGTGGGTAGGCATCTCTAACACCCTCCTTCTCCCACCCAGAGGCTGCCTCTGAAAGTTATTTGAAAATTACAGGGCACTGAAGGTTTGAGGAGGTAGCGAGGCAGGATGTGGGGTTCGAAAGCCTGATCAAATCGATCCTGTACTATCTGTGTCTATTGTCAGATTCATCAAAGAAGACCCCGGGTTTGAGGTGATTAAACTCAATTCCTCTACGAGATTGCCATGGGATTTTCAGTTAAGTTAAACTTGAGCTAGATCCCTCACCTGTAAGATGAGTGACTGTTGCTTCCAAACTTAGGTTGTCACACTAGGATTCATGGACAAACACAACACGGGACTCCCTTAACCTGCTTTATCATACTTAACCTGCCAAAAATCCGTATTATATTCAGAGAGACACACAGAGTCAAAATATACACATCGTTTCTATTTACTTTCCACAGAAGAAACAAGAGTCTCACACAATAGGTAACTTGCCCAAAGTCACTTGGCCACTACCTCATCCTGGCATGACAAACATGTTGATTTTTATGCGCTCTGTGCTGGCGTATTATGGAACCTATGGCATTTACTGGAGAATGGATACCGAGTCTGTGAACCAGAGCACCAGTAGGGTGGGAGCATGCAAGACAGACAGAAGCAGGATCCCCACTGTGTGTGTGGCAGAGCAGCACCCCAGGCCTCTTATTTACAGATTCCTAGCTTTAAATAAAGTCATGGTGAAAGAAAGGACTGTGGGCCAGAGTCAAAGGAGTTGACCTACATTTCCATTTTATCTATCTATCTATCTATCTATCTATCTATCTATCTATCTATCTATCTATTGGTTTTTCCAGACAGGGTTTCTCTGTATAGCCCTGGCTGTCCTGGAACTCACTTTGTAGACCAGGCTGGCCTTCCGCCTGCCTCTGCTGAGATTTAAAGGCCTGGCTACATTTCCATTTTAATGTCTCTATTTTCCACCAAATTGAATTGTTGTAACACACTGGTTAAGTAACTCAAGAGGCCCAAGGAAGCAGATCTGTGAGAGGCTCACCTTACCTCTGGATGTCAGAATTTACTAAGCTTTGTGAAAAAGAAGAAACTAAGTTGCCAGCTCTGAGGGCGGAGCCCAGGTCTCAGCACCAGTGTTCTATGCTCTAGTCTTAGTCAGGATGCCCCACCCCTTCCCCTGCAGCCACAGTCTTTTCTTTCTAGGATCTCTGCTATCCTCAGGCTGCACCAGAGACTGCAGAGACTGTAGCTAACTTGCTCTGAGTTGATTTCTATCAATACAGTTTAAAAGCTCTCTTGGTCAAACACTTCCAGCATAACTGGGGGCACAGATTAACCCATTGTTAACTTGCAATTCCCACCTACTTGGGCATCATAGGCTATCTAACTACCCTATTCTCCCTTCTACCTAAGCTTTCAGGGAGTCCTGTTAACGCTTCCAATATCTACTTCAAATTCCTGTTCCTCATTCCCAAGGTTACCACCCCTATCCAACCCACCATCTGGAGTCTGGCACGGAGCCCTGAATGGCCTCTCAATTCACCCTCCAGAGTGACCACAGGAATTTCTTAAGAGCATATATGAAATTAAGTCATTTCCATGTGCAGACCCCTCCGGCCACTTTACCTCAGAGCAATGGTTCTCAACCTGTAGGTGGAAACCCCCTTATCAGAGATATATCAGATATCCTGCAGATCAAATGTTAACATCAAAACCTATAACAGTAGCAAAATTACAGTTGTGAATGAGCGATGAAGATAATTTTATGGGTGGGAGGTCACTACACCATGAGGAACTGTGTTAAAGGGTTGTAGACTTAGGAAGGTGGGGAACACTGCCTTAGAGTGACACCCAAGCCTTAAGAACTATGCCCTCAGTGGCCACACTCCTAGCAAAGCCTTCTAAGGCTGTTCAGAGCCTTTCTGTTCCTCGCTCATATCCAACCTCATCTCAGGCCACTCTGCCCTCAGTCCTGCCCCACAGACAAGTTGTCCTTTAGGCAGGTCCTGAGACAAGAATGGTTAATCCACCTGGAGACCATTTCACAAGCATTCCCTTTGGCACGCTAGCCTTTCCCAGGCTGGCTTTTCCCTCATCGGTCAGGTGTTTTAAAATGACTCCGAGCTATATCAGGCTCACTTCCTTTGCTATTTCATAGCTGTATGAACTTTATATTTATGGTTTTATCTGAAATAGTAGTCGCAGACCAGGCATGCTTTAGCTCTGTGGCTTGCACAACTCAGTTTTTCGGTTTAGATACCCAAAGGATCAAGGGCTGCCTGAGGCTGGATCATGCTGGCTTACACAGTGACTGGATAGGTGGGCTCACTTCCCTCTCCTTGCTGGCTCTTTGGCTGAGCCTGTGATGGAGGATTTAAACCTTCTACTAGTCTTGAGCTATCATTTCCAGTGGCACCCTGAACTGGTCATCAAGACCACTTTCTGCTGTTTCCACCCCATTCCCAGACTGCTAGATTTTTTTTTCTAGCAGTGGAAGTAGTCGTTACCCCACCGCAGTAGTCCCCCCCCCCCCACCAACCCCCGCCCCTTCCTTTCCTTTTGATCCTCTGGTAACACAGACTGAAATGGAACTTCAGCAGAGGAAACTGTAGGAACCGAGTTCCTGGGGATTCCCCCACGTGCCTCCCTTAAGAGTCAGAGTGTTGCCTTCTCAAGCTGCCTAGGGCTCAAACCCAGGCCCAGCCACAAGGTTTTAAACTGTACCCTTTCCTCTTGGAGGGTGACAGTTCCTAAACAGAAGAGGACAGTTCTCATTTGAGCACTCCTTGGGGACCCAGGCTCTGGCCAGCGGGTGACATCCTAAGCAGGCAGCTGGGCCTCCACTCCTCAGCCTGTGCCCTTCCCTCTACATTCTTCCCGCTTTGTTCCACATCCAGGCCACGCCAAGGAAGTACTCCAGCAACTTCCCTTCTAGAAGAAAGGCCCTGCGGCCACAGCGAGCTTGTCCCAGCTCCCAAGCCGCTCAGGTCGTTTAAGTCCGGGTGACAATTCTCTGGGGTTGGCGAGAGTTAGTCCAGTAGCCCCAGAGCCTTGGGAGCGCACCGTTCACTGACGTCTCCTCCCGCCTGCCGCGTGGCCACCTCTAAGCCCCCCGCCCCAGTCCCAGACAGTCTCAAGCCCCAGTTAGTCCCTCCTCCAGCACCCACCCCCAGCTCCCTGCTGTCCCAGTCAGTACCCCAGAAGTCCCCTCAGTCCCCCCTCCCGCCCCGCTTCAAGAGCCCTTGCTCTTCAGCCCTGCCACTGCGCCCGAGTGCCTGGCCCGCCGGAGAAGTTTCTGTAGCCGCTGGATCACCTTGTCCGTCACCGAGGGACCTCGTTTTCGGACGCCTGAGGACCCCGAAGAAGACACCAGGGCTCCAAGCCCCAGGCAGAGCACCGCGGGCAGCAGCAGACGGGGACCCGGGCTCATGGTGCGCGGTGGAAGTGGCAACGATGGCACGGGCGCAACCTTAGGCTCCGGGACTGTGGCCGGACGCTTAGCCGCCTGCGCCTGCGCGGTCCCGGTAGGGAGAGTGGTGGATCCGGGCAGGGCGGGGACCTGGGGCGCGCTCCTCCCAAGTTCAAAACCGTGGCCGGAATTGGGGGCTCAGAGGGAGCGGCGTTGTGGGGGAGGCGCAAAGCGGAGTAAGCCTAATAGGGCCCGCAGCGCGCAGAGAGCAGAATACTGACAAGGCTCCTCTGGGACCTAGATGTCCTGGGCACCTCTCCGACCTCCGGGGAGTTCTGGGCGTGCTGCATCAAGTTTCTCCAGATGTCTACCTTTCCGCTTTTGGGGAGTCGTAAGATTCAATCTTCTGGGAAAACTTGAGGTCGAGGGATTTTGTGCGGGTGCTGACTCCACGGCCTTAGCCACAGTTTTCTGGGAAGCCCTTACACAGGCCCTGAACAAGGACCAGATAAGAGTTCTGCCCTGCGAAAACAAAAGTACTCAAACTGGGCTGCGAGGTGTAGCTGTAGGATGATTTTTTTTCAACCATCTTACGGATTAGGAAAATTGATGACATGGAGAAATTCTCATTGCATTTTTTAAATGGAAACAAACAAACAAACAAAAACCCGAAACCCTCATGTGCAAAACCACGTTGAAAGTCTGAACTTACCTCTGAAAATATAAAAACAGCACTTGAAAACCAAGAGATACCTGGGTAGCAGAATGCTTGCCTAGCAGATAGGAAGCCCTGGGTTGAAGCCTTTGTACCACATAAACTGTGTGGGACAGCACACACCTGTGATCTCAACACTTGGAAGGTAGAGGCAAAAAATTAGAAGATCAAGTTTATTCACAACATCCTCGGAGACAGCAAGTTCCAGGCCAGCCTCGGCTACGTGAGACTAGAGGAGGAGACATTTTACAACAGCAGCGATGCTAGAAATACGCATAATAGTTTTCTCTATAGTACCCTACAGCCTGGATGTGGTTATTTTAAAAACACTACATTTTGAAGTTTGAATTCAGTAGAATGTTTTTGTCTAATAAAATGTCACTAAAATTAAATCTCTCCCTCCCTCCTTCCTCCTCCCTCCCTTCTCCCTCCTCACCAGAGAAGGAATCCATCCCCATTGAGGAGCAAGGCTATCTCTCTGAGATGACCCTGCTAGGTGACTGCATATATTTATCTGTGCTTATCTCTGTCTCTCTTATCTGAACCAAACGCCATGGGAACAGGGACGGTGGCTGTTTTTATTTCTACTGATGATTCAGGTCTAGCACAATGCCTCGTGGAGAACGATGAATATTGTCTAATGTTTGTAAAATGAATGATGTGTCTATTTTTTTTTTGCTTTACTTTTTGTTTGTGAAATTTATCATTGTTTTGGCATGTTATGTTGGTGCAAAATGCAAAGTGAGGACAGTTCATTCTTTTAGAATTATTTTTTTCATTCTTAAATGATGTGTATTATGGGAATCTCTTTGTGGTATGTGCAACATGGGCTGTGGCATTCGTGTGTCCCCCGTTCCCCACAAATAAAATAAATTAAATACAATTTAAAGGGTTTGTATATAAAAAAGATGCATCGACACTCCAAGTACTTATGAATATGACCTTATTTGGAAATAGTCTTGACAGTATAGTCAATGTGAAGGTGAAGTCACATTAGAGTAGGCTGTACCTTCTACCGTTGGACTATTATACAAAAAGAGGAAACACAGCCCCAAAGAAGAACATTGCGAAGATGGAGAAGCTGAAGACTTGAAGAGACAGATTGTATAAGCTAAGAAAGGCCAGAGATGAGGTGGCTTACCCACAAAGCTAAGAGGCAAAGCAGAATCCAGAGCCCGTAAAGGAGACATTTTGATTTGAGACTAACCTCCAGAACTATGAGGCCATATATTTTTGTTGTTTTAAGTGACCCAGCTTGGGGGACCCTGTCACACAAGCCTGGGAAACTCACATCCCTTGTCTTGGTTCTAGTTCCCCAGGATGGCTTTCAGCCTTTCTTCATTAATTATGAAATTTGCTGAAGATTCTTTCAGGGTACACTTCTTTTCAGATTAAGAAAATTATTTTTAACCCTAATTACTGTTTCATTGTTGGTCTTGAACTTGCTTTGAATTTTATCAGCATCATCTATTAAAATCGATTGAAGCAATCAAGTGATTTTTCCCTAATTCTCATGAGATGACTTACACTGATTTTCAAATTGTTACCAAACCTTGATTTCCAGGTAAACACATCCAACATACGTAGTAATGTTGGCTTCTTTACATATTAGTAGCTGTGGTTTACTAATTTTTTTTAATTGACAAGCAAACTTATTAAGAATATGAAAAGAAAGAAAGGTCTTTTACCTGGAAGTTCGGGATAAACATGGTTATGTATGGTTCTGGCTTCCCAATGCAGACTACATTGATCATCCACTTGCCCTTTTGAAGTTAAGATGAAAATTTACTAATTTTACTGTTAGAAATTTGCATCTGAGTTTATGAATGAGATGTGACTAAAAAAATTTTCCCCCTGAGTTTCCTGTGAGTTTTTGAATCATGATAACCATAGTCACTTGCTGTGGGTGGCCAGTGACAGTCAGTTATATTATAAAGGTTTAGATAGGGTTCTCATTTCTCCTTCAAAGCCCCTGAGAAGCCTCTGGGCTCCAGGGTTCACTTATTATAAAGTTTCAAATTACAAATATGTAAGAAGTAAGTTTAACAATCATCTAACTTTTCTACTCTGTCAATTTCTACAAGAATAATTTTAAAGGAGTATTTCAGTTTATATTGAAATTATTCATAGTAGGTTGCATAAACCATCTTTGTATGATTTTTGAAGGCTGGTAGGACCTACAAGAATGTTTCCTGTTCTCTTTTTACTTTTATTAGTTGCTCTTTTCCCCCTTTGAATGTTCTGCCCAGGAAGAGGCTAAAATATACATTTGATCGATACATTGTATTTAATTTATGGTTCCCCTCTCCCCTTATTGTATCTTTTCTCTCACTTTCTAGAACATTCTTGTGCTGTTTTCCATCTGCTTGTGTAAGTGTGTGTCTGAGTGTACACGTGAGTATGGCCTGCAAAAGGTGGGTTTGAGCTGCTTGGTGTTTGTGTTGTGAAGATGTGCCCTCTACAGATGAGTTCCCTGTGGTCTCATTTGCATACCTGGTCTCCAGTTGGTGGCGCTGTGGGAGAGGTTTAGGAAGTGTAGCCTTGTTGGAGGAAGTGTATCACTGGAGCCTGGCAGCTGGTTTGAGACTTTAAACATCCATTCCATCTTTCCATTTGCTTTCTCTGCTTCCTGTTTACAGTTGAAGATGTAAAGTGCTCAGCTTTCTGTTACCTGGAGACCTACTTTCTCCACTCCGCCATCCTGGATTTTAACCTTTTAGAACTGTAATCCTAAATAAGTTTTTCCTCCTGTAAATCACAGTGTTTTATCACAGCCAAAGAACGGTAACTCATACAGTGTTCGTAATTACCCAGCCATCTCTCTAGCCCCTACCTTCAATTGTTTTCCGTTAAGAAGTTTACTGGAAAGAGACTGATGAGTGATAAGATGGCTCAGCAGGTAAAAGTGGATAAAGGCACTTGCCACCAACCCTGATGATTTGACTTCAACCCCTGGATCACATAGAAGGAGAAACCCGACTTCAACAAGTTGTCCAATTACTTCCAAGGTGGCTATGGCATAGTCTCTCTCTCTCTCTCTCTCTCTCTCTCTCTCTCTCACACACACACACACACACACACACACACACGCACACACGTATGGTGATGCTCACCTTTAATCCCAGCATTCAGTAGGCAGTGACAGGCAGAGCCAGCCTGGTGTGCATAGTAAGTTTAGACATAGCTACATACCATAGCATAGTAAGGACAGCCAAGGGCACATAATGAGAACTTGTCTCAAACAAACAAAAGCCTTGAGCTCAGCTCAGGTCAGTTACCTTTTGTAATAACACAACAAACAACAGCAGGAGTTATCGTCACGTCCCTGATGCCTGTCATTTTGACTTCTCACAAAGGCTGCTTCTGTTTCGTGCATTAATCATTTGTGTATCAAAAAGTCCACTTTTATTATGTTTACTGTTTTATTTCCTATATGACAGGAGCCAGTTGAAGATTTTTGCTACTTCTAAAATGAATGTAACCCACTGTCTTAGTTAGGGTTTCTATTGCAGTGTTGAAACACCATGACCAAAAAAGCATGTTGGGGAGGAAAGGTTTATTTCAACTTATACTTCCATATTGCTGGTCATTATTGAAGAAAGTCAGGATAGGAACTCAAACAGGACAGGAACCTGGAGACGGGATCTAATGGGGTGCTGCTTACTGGCTTGTTCCACACAGCTTACTCAGCCTGCTTTCTTATAGAACCCAGTACCACCAACCGAGGGATGGCACTAACCCTCCCCTATCAATCGCTAAGAAAATGTCTTACAACTGAATCTCATGGAGGCCTTTTCTCAACTGATGCTCCCTTCTTCTCTGATGACTGGATCAAATTCATATAAAACTAGCCAGCACACCCACCAAGGTACATCCAATATCATTTAGAACTCTACATTTTTTCCACTGTATTGACTTCCTCTCTCATTTATGGAAGTAACATCTTAGTTAATTCAAATGTTACCTTCATTTCAAACTACAGTGGAACTGCACAAATATGTTTGTTAAACTAACTTTTGGCTAGTAAATGCCAAAGGCCCCTGATAACTACTAGGTGTGTGATAAGCTTTTTACACACTTGATCTTAGCCAAAAGGCCAAGAACAGTGTGATGAGCTTTTTAAACTGAGGAGTCTTTTAGCTGTTAGGCTGAGGAGAGTTATAGTCACCTAAGATCACCCAGAGTCTCTGGGGACTACTGGCCAGGATGTAGGATTGCAGTGATGTTGGGGATTGGTTCTAATGCTCTTTGTCTTATTTTGGATCCTCAAAACCCGAACTTTCAGACCTGAGGGTCCCTGCCAACAGCTGGCTTCGATTGATAATAAAGAATTGCCATACAGCCAATGGTTGGGCAGAAAGACGGAGGCGGGACTTTTAGACTGCACAGGTGAGGAACCAGGAAGAGAAAGGAGACCAGAGGGAGAGGGATCAGGTGTAACAGCTGCAGGAATGAAAGCAATCAGCCATGTAAGAATTCTGGAAAACGGCCCTAGTGGCCACTCCCCCATCAGGTCTGGGGTAGCAGAGATGAAATGTTGATTTAGCAAGTTGACTCTGGAAAGTTGGAGGGGAAGAATATATGCTAGCTGTGGGGGGTGAGGGTGGGGGGATTAGAACTGCCCAGCCATTGAGCTAATCAAGGCATATCAAAACTAGCTGGTGCGTGTGTGTGTGTGTGTGTGTGTGTGTGTGTGTGTGTGTCTTTCGTTTGCAAATCCAGAGAGCTCTTGGGCAGGTGTGCTCCTGTCTATGTGACCTGCTGGGAATCAAAGCGGTTTAACTAATTCACCGCTACACAGTGACATTGGTGGCTTCTCCTTTGTCCTTATATTTCCCATATATAACAAACATATTTTTTTCTGGAGCTAAAGATACATACACCTCACCCCACTCTCACCCTCTTCAGGATCTGTCCTGGTCAAACTTTCAATGATAAAGTATTTTTTAGTGTTTTGTTTTGTTTTCTAGAGACAGGGTCTCTCATATACCTCAGTCTGTTTTACTGTGTAACTGAGGATGGCCTTAGACTTTTCCTACTCCTGCCTCTACCTCCCAAGTCCTGGAACTGTAGGTGAGCAGCACCACTCAAGTTTATGTGATCAAACCCAGAGCTTTATATATGCCGGGAGAGCGTGACAGAGAATCTTTAAGAGATTAAAAACAATGTTGCTTTAATGTGTCTGCCAGGACAAAACTGCCTCCTATTCCGTGTGTGACTGCCTCACCTAGTGTTTTAATGTAGGGTCTCTCACACTATAGCTCACCAGTCCCTTCAGAATAGCCAGCCATCAAAGCCCAGGGATGCTTCTGCCTCTGCCTCCCAGCACTGGGACTGCAGGGGCAAGCTTCTGCTCTTGGTTCTTTACATGTATGCTGGGGATTTGAACCCAGGTCCTTAAGCTTGTGTGGCAAACGCTTTACTGCCCGAGCTTTTCTTCAGTACATTCAGATTATGATTATAATTATTTTTCATCTAACACTACAGACAAGATAGGATAAGTGATATAGGAATATATATATAGAGAGAGGGGGGGAGAGAGAGAGAGAGACTATATTGGTGAGAAGGGTACTCTGTGAGAAGCTATAGAAAACAAAGAACAAGAGGAGATTAATTGGACATAGATGGGAAAACATATATTAGCAATAAAGTCATAGATAATTTTAATCTTTTGGGGATTGATGGTTAAAGATGTTGACTCAGTCTGGAAAGAGAAGAATAAAAGTCCTGCCAATCCCAGCACATACACTGTAGTAGCATGACTATTTGATTATGTAAGTTCAACTCTTAGCAGTCTTTACTGATTCCCAGAGGCATGCACTTCCATGCTCTTTCAGACACCAGGCGGAGCAGATGCAGGCTATCAAAGGCATTTCAAAGTTGGAGTGTGTGAACAGTATTAACAGTGTGTGCCAGTGAATGGCCCAGAGAGCACAAAGTGAGATTAACCCAAGAGACAGACTGAAAAGGGTATTCAGCTATCATGGAGCGCCTGCTGCATGCAAGGCCCATTGCCTGTGCTTCCTGGAACAACCGTGTGAAAGGAGAGAAGCCTTGCTAGAGACTACGAAGAAAAAAAAAAACGAGGAATCAAAGTTCGTCCGCAACTTTCCTGTGCTGGCTCCTGTGGAGTTCAAGTGGTGGAGACTTCGCAGATGGCTTGCTTTCAGAGTAGGTGGCCAAAACGGTGCACTGAGGAGTGCTGCTGTGCAGCTGGAGTCGAGCATGCTCAATGAGAAGCTGGAAGGACGGGTAAAGCAACGTTGCAACTTAAAGTAGAAGATTGATTAGACGTGGATTTTATTCCAAAAGCCAAGGGAAAGGTTTCAAGGGAAAGGAACCCAGACCCGGTGCTCTGAAGCCATGATGCGTCCACACTGCATTGATCTAAGCCCTAGATATGTCTTCCCTGGCAGTCCAGGCAGGCAACCCTGTTTTTAATTCTTTGGAGACAATCTGTTATTAAATTGATCTGTGTATTTATGTTCTGTCCCATTCCCTGTTATTTACTGTTCACCAAGGCTGCCAACTTTTAAACAGTCTTGGTGTAAATGTTTGTTCCCACGCCTTGGCTGATAGATGTGTTTTATGTAACAGTTATAGAGTTCATTAACAGGAGGGACTGAAACACAAAAAGAAACTGCGCAGATTTATAAGCGCACGCGGTGCCCTCACCAGAGACACCAGCAATAATAAATCCAAAGTCAAAGGGACATTCTCGAAGTTACCATTAGCAGATTTATCCACCTCAAAACCTGTTTCGTGGGATGGAGCCGTACAATATATTACATTTAAAAGGTAAAATACAAACCGACTCTTCTTGGTAATGGCCTCTTGTCATGTTAAGGGAACTCTCACTGCTGTAGAAGAGAGAAATTCTGCTTCAGACTGTCTGTCATGTGCCTTATTCACAGAAGTGGCCTGAATGACTTTTTTCCCCCCCTTAGGACTTGGAAACTCAAATGATCAGTGTTCAATAACACTAAAATGCTTCTAGCATTTTACTTTCACAAAAATTAATAATGATGATGACGATAGTGTATACCCAATGAGACCCATCACTGTTCACGATGGTACTCAGAGGCCAAATATCTCGTAACTGCAACTTCAAATATAATTAGTATCTTCAGAAGCCTCCCCATCCCCAACCCCCACGAAAAAAGTTGGCCGACCAAAGGGGTGGCATCCTTCTCCTCGTTAAAACATCAGGCTGACAAAGTCCATGTGCCCCTCTGCTTCAGAAAGTCGCAGCTCTTTTAAACACTGGCATTCTTATCATGTTGTGTGCTCCATCCTGGCCACAGGCTGACTGGGCTGCCGATTTCTGGGATTGACTGGGCTGGGATATCTTTACCCCATCTGGTGATAAGTGAGTCCCTGCTAGGACTCTGGTGCAGGCTACTGCTGGAGAAAGCAAGCTGAGAGCGCATATTTTGAATTGTTTAGAAACTGCTCCTTCTGCTCCTGCCTTCTTGTTGTTGGGGGTTGTCATTTTGTTTTCGCCTTGGTGTTTGAAAGTAAGTTGAAAGCTACTGATCTTCCAGAAAGAGATGATCATGGGGCAGGAGAGGCTCAGTTTAATACGCTTTCCCCGAAGAGAAGGGACACTTACTGTAAACCCCCTCTGTGTTCACATCGATCTTTAAGAACTCGTAAATTATTTTAGGAGTGGAAACAAAAAAAGTGTAGCTGCTTCTTAAACACTGTAGCTGTGATTGTTTGACAATCCTAGTAACCCTTGAGCAGACTTGCTTTTCCTGTTCCTCTGTAGTATTGTTTTTAATTCATGTTAATTCTGGAAGGCAAACAGGAGGAACATTTGTATCTCCTTCCCCCCCCCCCCCCAAGTAGATACTGTTGGTGTTTTGGTGTTCTTTTCTTTTCTTTTTAAAGATTTATTTATTTATTATATGTAAGTACACTGTAGCTGTCTTCAGACACTCCAGAAGAGGGCATCAGATTTCGTTAAGGATGGTTGTGAGCCACCATGTGGTTGCTAGGATTTGAACTCAGGACCTTTGGAAGAACAGTCGGTGCTCTTAACCACTGAGCCATCTTGCCAGCCTCCTTGGTGTTCTTTTCATTCTTCCTATTAGTCTAAAGCTCATCCAACTTTGAATTTGATGTTTTATTGAATTAATTTAATATAATGCTCTGTGTGACCTAGAAATGCGAAGTATAAGCAAGCATGGTTTTGGAAGATGTAAGATGATTCACAGAAGGGAAGACTTTTAAGCATCATCTTTCCTGCAATAACAATATTGCTCAAAAGGAGAAAAGATTTTTTTCCAAAACTTGCAAATAGCAAAAACTTAAAACAGTAGTTTTAAGTATACGAACAAAACTTTGAACTTTGAAAATATAGCACAGAGAAAAGAGACACCCCCCCCCCACCCCCCAACAGCCTTACTGGGGAAGGGTGGGAAAACTTCCTCGGGGCTCAGGGATGCAACAATGTTGCTCACCAGCTCTCAGTGACAACCACCTCAGTAGTAACCGCATGGTACCCGCCCTGTGTGCCCAGAGCGCTGGCTACAGACAGACAGGAGGACCAGAGAGGAATGTCAGAGGTCTGGCATGCAGCGTCCACCCTGCTCCTAGTCTCTTGTCTTAAGTGTATTGTTGCAGGAAGGGCTTCAGCCTGGCCTGCCTTTTGGTTAACAGATAAGAATGCCACAGCGAAATTAACTAACCCATTCAGGCCTGGCTCTGTTGCCAGACAAGGGTCTGTAGGAAAACCTCCCCCTCACCCCACTTCCCGGTGGTTCTGCTGCCTCTAATTGCCTTCCTTCTAGGGCTAGGAAAAAGTGAGAATGAAAGTTAGCCTCTGTCAAAGCATGGACACATAGGAAAGTTTTTGTTTTTGTTTTTGTTTTTTTTTTAATTAGGTATTTTCTTCATTTACATTACAAATGCTATCCCCTTTCCTAGTTTCCTAAGTTTTAACCCAGGATTTGTCCTCATCCCATTTTCTACCTGGGATGTACACACCCACTGGAATGACTCTGAAATGTCTCTAAGTTTTCCACCCTAGAGAACAGGAAATGACAGGGAATGGGGAAAGGAGAACTGTAAATAACAGGACTCCGAAAAAAGAAAAATCCCTGCACTCTCTAAATTTCATATAATCGGGGAATTTTAGACCCTTGGTGGCTTAGAAGGTTTTTATAAAGATTTTTTTCTTGTGATTTTTTTTCAAACTGCAGTTTAAAACTCACAAGGTTATTAAGTCCATCACCAAAAGGTCACTAAAATTTTCTATCTTCAGGAGCCAAAGAGATGGCTCAGTGGCTAAAGGCACTTGCCACCAAATGTGATGACCTGTAAGTTCAACCCTTGGAATACATACACACACACACACACACACACACACATTAAATATATAAATACATAAATTAATATACATAAGTTCCTCTCTTTAATGACAGTTATTACATAAATTGGTTTTCTTTTATTATTTCGCACTGAATTATAAAGTAACAACAAGAAATGGTGACTCATAATGCCAGTTGTGCTTGCCTTATTGAGACGATGGGCACTGACATTTCAGTCACTGTATTATCTATCTCATTCTCCCTTCCTGCTACTATATCAAACAAAGCACTTGAAACTGGCTAATGTGTGTGT
Organism: Mus musculus; assembly: GCF_000001635.26. Taxonomy (NCBI): domain Eukaryota; kingdom Metazoa; phylum Chordata; class Mammalia; order Rodentia; family Muridae; genus Mus; species Mus musculus. Next base: position 53,428,278 of record NC_000084.6, read on the forward strand.
GACACGTGTTCACTTCTCACAGTTCTGGAGGCTGGACACTAGCAGGCTTACACCTTCTTGCTGTGTGGCACAGAGGACAAAGGGGAGTAAGTGGCTACAACCCTCAACTGAGGTCAATGGCCCCATCCAACAGACATGGCTCTGCCTCTCCATACACTAGTGACCAACAGTCAGTACATGAAATTGGAGGATATTCTCTGATTGTTGATTGATGTAAAAGGGCCCCGATCAATGTGGGCAGGCCCATCTCTGGGCAGATGGTCTTGGGAGGTATAAGAAAGATAGCTGGATGGGAGCCTGAGAGCAAGTCAGGAAGTAGAACCCCTCCATGGTCTCTGCTTCAGTTCCTGCCTTGAGTTCCTGTCTTTGGTTCCCTGAGCTCATAGACTATAACCTGTAGGCTAAATAAATCCTTTCCTTTTGGTTAGAGTCTTATCACAACAAAAAATAATTAGGACAGTCATGATGTGACACATGAGTGTAGCAAGAGAAAATATCTGAGATGTATCATGCTTCAGTACAAAGATTGAAGGATAGAGAGGAGAGAGATGAGGAAGTTAATTGGTTGGCAAGCTGTAGGTTAAGAAGAAACACAGCTCACAGTTTTCAGTGTTCCCTGAGACCTTGTCCCAAATCATCTAGGTGCCTTTGCAGCCTGCTTCCAACTCTCAGCAATCCAGAAGCAAGTTTCCCTAAGGCCAGCTTTTCTAACCAAAACGTTCACTGCCCCTCTAGCCCCAGACTCTTACTGCTGGTCTGGCTAGCTCAAAAAAAATTCTTTTGGAGTAAGGGTGAAGGGTGAAGGAAGAAGGAGAGGGAGAAGAGGGGAAGGAAGAGAGAGAGAGAGAGAGAGAGAGAGAGAGAGAGAGAGAGAGAGAGAGAATATCATATAATTGATCATGGAGGCTGAGGCCCCTGATTTACTCTTTACCTGCTGGAGCAAAAGCTAGCTGGTATTACATCATTCATTTTGAATCCTAAAATAGGGCATTTGCTATGATTCCTAAATCCTAGTCCGAGCGCTGGAGACTCTGAGATGAAATGTCCTGAGATTAGCAGTGAGGTAAAGTCTTCCTACACTCCATTCTACTCAGGCCCTCAGCAGATTGGATGAACCCACTGCTGCTCTCATTGGAGACACCCTCCCAGACTCACATAGAATAAATGTTTAATCTACACACCAATGGCCCATCTCTCTCTCTCTCTCTCTCACACACACACACACACATTTATTATACTATATATAATATGTATAGTATAGTTAACAACATTATAATTATATATAAAATATAGCACATTAGTAAGGCAATCTGTAACATATTGTATTCCTATGATAAGTTTTATTGTGATACAAAGGTAACACTTCAATACTTCCCATTTTATTTTATTTTATTTTATTTTATTTTTCTGAGACAGGGTTTCTCTATGTAGCCCTGGCTGTCCTGGAACTCACTCTGTAGACCAGGCTGGCCTTGAACTCAGAAATCCGCCTGCCTCTGCCTCCCAAGTGCTGGGATTAAAGGTGTGTGCCACCACGCCCGGCTCAATACTTCCCATTTTCAAGTTGATCTTTTCCCGGACCATGAGCAAGCAGCAGGATCCGCTCCAAGGATGGTGGCCAGTGAGTGATGCGCAGCCCCCCCTCCCCCCGATTGCTCAGTGACCACAGGATGAATGACCAGCACTGTGGGCTGCGCTTCCAGGCTCTCACATCTATGAAATTAGTTGTGTTAAACACACTTTCAACGCATCGTGCTTTTACTTAATAACAGGTTTATTAAAATGTGTCATTTAGGGGCTGGAGAGAGAGTGCATCAGTTAAGAGTACTGGCCGCTCTTCCAGGGGGTTTGACTCTCATCACCCACATGGTAACTTACCAACATTTCTAACTCGAGTTCTAGAGGATCCTTCTGGCCTCTGTGGGCACCAGGCACACACATGGTACACAGAGGTACATGTAGACAAAACACACATCAAATTAACATTTTTTAAAATTTTAAATAAATTTTAAAATGAGACAATATATAATTCCATTGTATGTAGGCAATCTTTATAGTAATATAATCTTTTCTTTACCATGATAGATAATATATAATATTAATACAATAGTTTATATATTATATGTGTGTATGTATGTGAGTGTGTGTGTGTGTATGTGTGTATGTGTGTGTATGTGTATGTGTGTGTATGTATGTGTATATGTATGTGTATGTGTGTGTATGTGTGTGTATATGTGTGTGTGTGTGTATGGGTGTGTGTGTGTGTATGTGTGTGTGTATGTGTGTGTGTATGTGTGTGTGTGTGTGTAGCTCAGTGAGATGACTTAACTGATGTATGACGCCCTGGGTTTAGCACTTAGTTTTGCCAAAACAAAGCCAAACTTATGGAGAACAGTCACACCTAGAGGCTTGGCCTGTGTCTGTAGTCTGTGTCTACACTGCCTGGCCACCCAGAGCCATTCACAATGACTCCTGACGTGGCTCGTTTCTTGCTGCACTGGCCCCCTGTCACCTGTGCTAGAGCATTCTTTCTCCATCACATTGAAGCGTTCTTCTGTCCAGGTTCCAAATGTCCACATCTGCAGCTGGGGCTCATCTATAGCTGGGGCCCATCACACCTCGTGAGTAATATGGGAATCGCCTTCCCTTTCTAGCAGGACCAGGAGAGTAAAGCCAGGACACCAGGTGTGAACCAAGTTCTGTGAACATTTGGCCAAGATAGAAGTGCTTCCTGGAGACGTTTGGCCTCTGCTGCAAGCTTGCATGGTCTCAGCACAGCAGCACCAAGGGTCGAGGATATGCCTGGTGTCTGTGCCTCACTTCTCCCTGTGCTGTGAGGAGCTAAGGAAGTGGTATCTCGCAAGCAGGCATCAGAAATTAAGGTTTTCAAGATAACAATTCTTTGGGGGCGCTCCACTTGAGATGATCTTCTTCTTCAACTCTTTAGGTTAAAGGACGTTCAGTTTACATTTATTTTATACTCATATAAATATATATGTTTCTATAAGTTATTTATGTGTCTTCTATGATAGTCTATTTTTTTTTCTGGGTAGCATTCTTGTGTTAAAACACCCACACAGCAGCCAGATGGTGATGGCCAATGCCTTTAGTCACAGTGCTCGGGAGGCAGAGGCAGGTAGATCTCTGAGTTTGGAGCTAGCCTGGTCTACAGAGTGAGTGAGTTCCAGGACAGCCAGAGCTACACACACACACACACACACACACACACACACACAGAGAGAGAGAGAGAGAGAGAGAGAGAGAGAGAGAGAGAGAGAGAGAGAGAAACATACCACTGCTTTCTTTCTTGACAGGTCTAGAGATCAAACCTAGGGACTCACACATAATAGGCTAGCATAGTCTACCACTCACTTACATCCCTAGCCTCTAAAATATCTTTAATCATTAAACATTTTACTTTTTTTTTATAAGTGTGCCTCAGCTTCTGTGACTCTCAACAAGACAAAAGAAATTCTTTAGCCAGGCACCCTGAAGCCTCCAGTGTGGCAGGATCAAGAATCTCTTGTTGAAGATCTTCCACCCAACACTCCAAGGCTTGCATCTGAATTTTAACATTCACTGTACAACACAGCCTTCCATGCTGGTGTAAAAGTCATAGATATTTTAAGAGACTAACAAGATGGTTTATTTCACACACACACACACACACACACACACACACACACACACACACACACACACTTGATTACATCCAATTCAAATGGACTGACATATTGCCAGGAGCTGTGTCACTTTTGGGTACATGGGTTCCACTCCCCAGGTCATGCTGTTCTTTGGCTAATCTAAACCTTAGTCCTGTGGGTTAGAAAGATTCCGAAGTATGAGTTCTGGAAACTTCTCAGAAAGGCTGCTCTCTGAAGACAGAGAGCAAGCGGGGAGGGAAGCTTTGAGTTGTTGTTACATTTATTTCTAAACTATAAGCATGCCGCGGTGATATTAAAAACAACTTTTTATTTAAAAGTGCAAAGAAAAGGGACTAAAATCCTTTCCACCACATTACATTCCATCATCCCCTAGTTCCGTGACTCTGAGCTCGTTCTTAACCAAGGAAATCAGCAGAATCTGGATTATTGAGTGAAAAAAATTCCACTCCCCCCTAGTTCAGGTCAACATTGCTAATTCTCTGACCAGAGACGGGCTTGTTTATGTAAGCTTTATCTCCCTTCGTGACTTGAAGTTATATACGTCTCAAGGCTCAAAACTCTCCCCAGATTATCAAGTAGCACCGATTAGAAAAGTATTTATGATTCTTGAGGGCTGAGAAGTTGGCTCAGCGGGCAATGTGCTTTGAAGAAACTTATGGACCTGAGTTTGGATCCCTAGCATGGATGTGAAACCCGGGTGCAGCTCTGCCCAACTGTAACCCAGCACCCAGCGCTGGGAGGGGTTAGATCTCTGGAATCTGCTGTCTGTTAAGCTGAGACAGTGAGCTTCAGATTCAGTGAATGACCCTGTCTCAAAAAACAAAGTGGAAAGCAACTGGGGAAGATGCCAGACATCAACAACCTCTGACCTACACACATACATGCATGCATGTATACACACACATACACACACACACACACATACACATACATGCATGCATGCATACATACATACATACGTGCTCAAGCACACACATAAGTATGCACATATGTGCTCCATACACATGCTGCATGCATACACATATGATGTATACACACACACACACACACACCACATACACACATTTACATATAAGAAATCAAAGTAATTCTTAACGAGGATATGTTGGCTGCTTGTCACAAAAAAAAAATAATTGTGGATATGTGCTAGACTTTCCCTTATATTCAACAACAACAACAAAAAAAAATGTGGTCTTCTAAGTTGCTAGTGGAAAGAAATATGGAGCATGTGTAACAAAAATAGCCCAAGTGTAGAATCACTTGGGGAATAATTTGGGCTTACATAGTTAAACGAGAAAAATCTCCAAAGTCATATTCACCAGAATTACATCCAAGAACAACGTTTTATTTAGCAGCTAACTGAGATGAATAGCAGCTTCAGTAGCTCTAAGCAAAGGCTCTATTCATCAAATTTAAGGACACAGGCAAAGGAAATTGATTCATTTCTGGACCTGATTGAGTTTCCACAGTTAGATGCATTGGAGTGAGACACGACCTGAATGCCCCAATTCTGTGGTCCTTGCCTGTATGTAATCTGGTATGGAGTACCACACCCTGTGCCCTTAAGCTAACCAGGCTCCCTACACGGGAGAGTATCTTATCTCCATGTCCCCTTTTAAGATAATAATGAAATCTTTAAATGCCCCATGGTCTTTCAACAGAAAGCAACCCCCTCTTAGGAGATGCCTTTGTTTGTGAAACAGAAGATATGCCATGGCACATTGGAGTGTCTTATGAAACAGAGCTTGTTGTCTTGGCTCTAGCTGGTTGTCCAACATGTCAATGCCTGTTGAATCTATCAAAGACCTCTTGTACACACTCATTCTGTTTGCTGCTGTTAAATGACTTCTTTTCACCTCCTCCCCATCATCTTGAGTCTGCTTGGGAGTCAGAGGTCCTTTCTCAGTTCACACCCTCATTCACTTTCACAGAACTTCGGAGCTACTGGATCGCTGCCTGGATGGCTCAGCCATTGTCTAGACTCACAGTTCCATGTAGGCAGGAACAAGGCTGTCTCCTGCACATCACATACTGCAAGGAGCTCAGAGGATGCATATCAAATACTCATGAGAAGATTCTTGAAATCTGGGCTGGGTCTGTTTTTCTGTTCTCAACACTTAGGAGGTCGGTTTGCTGTTAGTATACTATGTTCTTTGCTAACATGGACTCTCAAGCCTTGCTGTTGAAGGCAGAAGCCCCTGTGCTTGAGCCTGAATTTGACTGTGAGCTACAGGACCTTAAACAATTATCGTGTCTTAGCCTCAATGTTCTCATCTCTACAAAGGAGATGATGGGATGTTTTTCATGAGACCTTGGAGAATATTAAATGACTTAACACACACACACACACACACACACACATATATACATACACACACACACACACACACACACACACACACACACATATATATATATATATATATATGTATGTATATACATATATATATATATATATATATATATATATATATATATATATATATATATATATATATATATGTATACACACACACACACACACACACAACGGAACATGTCCTATCATATATCCATGCATGTCATGGTGCTCAATAGCTCAATAGCTCAATAGCAAATCTTTCTTTTTATTTTATGTGTATGAATGTTTGCCTGCATGCATATACAAAAGCACCATGTATCTGTGAAGGCCAGAAGAAGGTACTGGAGCCTCTGAAACTGAGTTACAGTTGTGAGCTGCCATGTGAGTGCTGGAAACTAAAACTGGATCCTCTGGAAGAACAGCTAGTACTTTTAATCTTTGCAACATGTTTCCAGCTCCAAAAGAAATGCTTCTTTTTCTGTTTATGGTTTACTGAGACATAGACTCTCTCAGATTTGGTGACCTAACCTATACAGTGAGATCCTGTATATAAAAAAGCCAAAAGTGTGTGTGTGTGTGTGTGTGTGTGTGTGTGTGTGAGAGAGAGAGAGAGAGAGAGAGAGAGAGAGAGAGAGAGAGAGAGAGAGAGAGAGAGAGAGAGACTATTTACCATCCTCACAAATATACCTTAATTGGGAGATGGGGAGGGAGGAAGGAAGAGAGGGATGGATGGATGGATGGATAGGTGGATAATTAACTAGCTTACTAAATGATAGATAGATAGATAGATAGATAGATAGATAGATAGATGATTGATAGATAGATAGATAGATAGATAGATAGATAGAATTGATAGAGATGACAGAGATAAGTGATAGATATAGTATAGATGATAGAGTCTTTTAGTAGTGTTTCCCAAATCCTTTATAACCCTTGATAATTTTTCTATTATTTTACATTTTAAAGCTAAATTATCTTGATGTGGGGAAAGGACATTTTCTCACTAATAGGTAAATGAAACACTAAGCCTTTGCAACAATGAAACAAATCCTAAATGGTTTCTTAAACTAAAAATTTTCATATTCATTTGCTCCATATTTATGTCATTACTCGGTTGGAGGAAGACTTGTATCATACATACCCAGGTGTCACTTGTGCCCGTTGGATATATAAAGAGTCACAGTTCTGTCACCTGTCCGTAAGTATGTGATGTGCACCTCATCTGCCTTCCCTAAGGCCATGTTTCTTTCTTTTTTTTTTTTTTAGGATTTTTTTCCATTTTTTATTAGGTATGTAGCTCATTTACATTTCCAATGCTATACCAAAAGTCCCCCATACCCACCCACCCCCACTCCCCTACCCACCCACTCCCCCTTTTTGGCCCTGGCGTTCCCCTGTACTGGGGCATATAAAGTTTGCATGTCCAATGGGCCTCTCTTTCCAGTGATGGCCGACTAGGCCATCTTTTGATACATATGCAGCTAGAGTCAAGAGCTCCAGGGTACTGGTTAGTTCATAATGTTGTTCCACCTATAGGGTTGCAGACCCCTTTAGCTCCTTGGGTTCTTTCTCTAGCTCCTCCATTGGGAGCCCTGTGATCCATCCATTAGCTGACTGTGAGCCTCCACTTCTGTGTTTGCTAGGCCCCGGCATAGTCTCACAAGAGACAGGTACATCTGGGTCCTTTCGATAAAATCTTGCTAGGGTATGCAATGGTGTCAGCGTTTGGATGCTGATTATGGAGTGGATCCCTGGATATGGCAGTCTCTACATGGTCCATCCTTTCATCTCAGCTCCAAACTTTGTCTCTGTAACTCCTTCCATGGGTGTTTTGTTCCCAATTCTAAGGAGGGGCATAGTGTCCACACTTCAGTCTTCATTCTTCTTGAGTTTCATGTGTTTAGCAAATTGTATCTTTTATCTTGGGAATCCTAGGTTTGGGGCTAATATCCACTTATCAGTGAGTATATATTGTGTGAGTTCCTTTGTGAATGTGTTACCTCACTCAGGATGATGCCCTCCAGGTCCATCCATTTGGCTAGGAATTTCATAAATTCATTCTTTTTAATAGCTGAGTAGTACTCCATTGTGTAGATGTACCACATTTTCTGTATCCATTCCTCTGTTGAGGGGCATCTGGGTTCTTTCCAGCTTCTGGCTATTATAAATAAGGCTGCTATGAAGATAATGGAGCATGTGTCCTTCTTACCAGTTGGGGCATCTTCTGGATATATGCCCAGGAGAGGTATTGCTGGATCCTCTGGTAGTACTATGTCCAATTTTCTGAGGAACTGCCAGACTGATTTCCAGAGTGGTTTAAGGCCATGTTTCTAATGAGAGGTTATATCATGAGGTACACTTTTAAATGTTGCTGACTCATATGAATCAAAATGATCTACCACATTCTCTGCAATATACACACTCAAAGTAGAAAGGAACATTTATCACAACCTGGACCTTAAGACATAAAAATGAAGCTCTCAACGTTCTTACTGAGTGTATATTTTAGTGACCATTATTACAATAAAAAGAATATGTAGGATTTTGCTTCTCTTCATAGTAACCAGGAAATGGAAACAACCTAGTAGTCCGTCAACTGATGCATGCATAATGGAAATATGGTCCATTTACATGATGGAATATTATTCAGCTGTTAAGAAAAAAAGAAAATTATAAAATTCATAGGTGAATGAGTAGAGCTGACATAATCTTTCATTCAGAAAGGCAGATGTCACATATGTCCTCTCATTTGTGGATGGTAGCTTTGAAGCTTCAGATATAGGTTCCATTTGGGATGGAATTTAATAAGTGACTGTGGAGTCGGGAGACTCCTTCAAGGGGATGGATGGGGCTGAAGCACTGTAGTATTAAAGACAAAAGGGAAATACTATAATGGGGAAGGTGGGGATGGGGGTGGGGCAGATGAGATAATAAGGTAGATGAGGGAATATGGAGATAGACAGCTAACACTAAAGACCTTTCAAAGAATCTATATGAAATCTACTACTATTGGAGCTTCCTAAAATATAGATATATACATATATTAAAAGAGATTTAATGAAATTGCTCTGCAATGGAGGGGGGGGCAATACCAACTAAACATCTCATGTTAGCAAATAACCCCAGAATCAGGAATGAATTTTCTTTTCTTTTCTTTTTTTTTTTTTTTTTGAGTTGTTGGCAAACGGGGTCTCACAGACCTTCAAGTATTATAGGTTATTGCCAGCACTCTCTGCCACCCTCCAGTCCTCGATGATAATACCCTATTTCTGAAGATAATACATACTAGCACCACAGACATCAAGAAACCAAGGGAGAAGGTGCTATGGACATTCTGGGGGAGAATGGTATCAATGGTATCAATCTCACCCAGTGGTGAACTCTGTAAACTATACCGATGACTGACCAGATGAGATACACCCACTGGTGCAGTAGTGGAAGAACCCTATGGGTGTAGCCAGCCACTTTCTAGTTGGATCGAAGGCTCACTCCATAAGATGTAACCCATGCGACACTATAGGTCAGATTCTATAGCTAAATAGGTTATAGGCCCTAGAGGGGAACCTAATACTACTCTTCTGCAAATTGACTTGGGGTGGGAGGGCTGGGGAACAGGAGGTTAATCCCAGCACTTGGGAGGCAGAGGCAGAGGCAGAGGCAGGCAGATTTCTGAGTTCAAGGCCAGCCTGGTCTACAAGTGAGTTCCAGGAGAGCCAGGGATAGAGAGAGAAACCCTGCCTAAAAATAAAAAAGTAGAACTTGCAGCTCCTTTTCCAGCACCATATCTGTCTTCATGATGCCATGTTCCCCCCACCCCCATGATGGTAATGAACTAAACCTCTGACCCTGTCAGCCAGCCCCAACTAAATATTTTCCTTTATAAGAGTTGCCATGGTCAAGGTGTCTCTTCAGAGCAATAGAAATCCTAACTGAGATAGAAGATACTGACATTTGATGGCTGCTGGGAGAGAAAGAGTCAGTTTTATTTAATGGTGTGACTTCCCCACCCCACCCCCCAGTTCAGGACAGCTCCTACTCCTGGTTGGGTGACACAAACTGGATTCAATTGTAGGAGGCACTCAAAGTTGAATGGGAAGAGAGAGAGGGTGGAGAGGGTGCTATGGGAAGAGCTGGGGATGAATATGTTCAAATACAGTCTATGGAATGAGTAAAATAATTAGTAAAAATTATTGTTTAATAAATAATAAAAATATTGTTTGAAAAGAATGTGTAGTGAAACTTTGTGGCTGTAGCTTCAGAAATGTCTGAGAAACACAGAAATATACTAAGTTCCCCATTCCCTGGCTCTTTCTGTCTTTCTGTCCCCTCTGCAGAAATGATCCCTGAGCCTTGGGTGCAGGAGCTGTGCCTAATTGTGAGTTGGACAATGATGACACCAATAGGCATGTTGATGTGGAAGGAAGACGGCCCATGAGGCCTCATCACTAGACAAAGAACTACAAACAACTATGGAATACTGAGAGCAGGAGAAATCGTTTTCTCCAGGGAAGAGGGATACCACAGCAACGGGCAATCCACTCCAAAGGATGAGCCCTGCAAAGAAACACCCAAAAAATACAGATTGACTAGGTTCTGCTTATGTCTTAGTCAGGGCTTCTATTCCTGCACAGACATCAGGACCAAGAAGCAAGTTGGGAAGGAAAGGGTTTATTCGGCTTACACTTCCACATTGCTGTTCATCACCAAAGGAAGTCAGGACTGGAACTCAAGCAGGTCAGGAAGCAGGAGCTGATGCAGAGGCCATGGAGGGATGTTACTTACTGGCTTGTGTCCCCTGGCTTGCTTAGCCTGCTCTCTTATAGGACCCAAGACTACCAACCCAGGGATGGCACCACCCACAATAGGCCCTCCCCCCTTGATCACTAATTGAGAAAATGCCCCAAGTGGAGGCACTTCCCCAACTGAAGCTCCTTTCTCTGTAATAACTCCAGCCTGTGTCAAATTGACACAGAGAACCAGCCAGTACAGCTTATGTATTCTGGAACACACAGACACACACACACACCGCACACACACACACAATTTGAAGAGAGATGCTGTAAATTTGAAAGAGAACACGGTGAGTCCTTGGGGTTGGAGGAAGGGAAGGAAAGGAAGAAATTATGTGGTTGTATTATAATATCAAAAGATAAAGAAGTTATTTTAAAAGACTATTTATTGCATAGTCACCTTTACATGATGTAACCTTTTCTTATCTTGGTTTGTGAGGGAAGATATGTGTCTTTTGTGTTAAACTGTATCTCACTGTGTTGCCATACTTGTCCTGTGAGGTTTTCAGAACAAAATCTTCACCATTTTTCAGGCAGAGAAACTGGCTTTTTGTGGAATGGAAGTGGCTCACCTGTAATGCCATCGCTAATAGATACTAAAGTTAGTGCTTAGCCTGGTCCTCTTATTGATAATTCTTCATTTCTTTCTTTTAAAAACGAGGCAGAGTTTGTATAACACAAAATTAACATACCACTTAAAGTGTCCAATCCAATGGCACTTCACACAGTCAAAAAACTGTATGATGACCATTGCTGTCACATCCTGAAATAAAAATGATCTTAAAAAATGATATGAAATAGTGTAAAAAATGGTATTTAAAAAAACAAAAACAAAACAAAAACCTTCTATACACCATTTAAGCTATTACCATGTCCTTACTCCATCTTCTGTTAATTACCGATCTGCATTTTTCTCTATGGGCTTACTAATTCTGGATGCTCTATGCAGGTGAAACCATAGAACATGGTGGCTTTAATCTGTGTTCCTTCACGTATGTGCTGTTTCCTTACCTAGTGTGATGCTTTCAAGTTTCATATACATGAAAGAGTGTGTTAGTGCTCTGTGTCTTTTACATATGATAAACTGTATTTATGAATATACCCTGATGCCTATTGATAGGTGTGTGCGTTGCTTCCTCTTTTGGGTTCTTCTCAACATCGTTTGTAAGAACATACACCACTTCATTTGAGAACCTATTTTTAGGGTTTCTGCCTCTTGACCTAGGAGTGGAGTTTCTGGGTCATGTGGTAGTACCATGTTTAACTTTTGAGGCACTGCTAGAGTGCACTCCTTGATGCTACCCCATTTACATTTTACAAGTGTGTGAGGGCTTCAGCTGTCCACGGCCTCAGCAACACCCGTTACTTTCAACCTGAAATATGTTGCATAGTAACCTTCATCGTGGCTGTGGCGATGCAGCTCACTGGTGTGTTCATTTGTGCTTCTTTGTTCCTAATGCTGAGCATCTTTCATGCACTGTTTGCCATATGCAAAGTCTACTCAAGTCCATTAAGTTAGATTAGATCTTTCTTTCTCTATTTCCTTCTCTCTCTCTCTTTCTTTCTTTCTTTCTTTCTTTCTTTCTTTCTTTCTTTCTTTCTTTCTTTCTCTCTCCCCCTTCCTTCCTTCCTTCCTTCCTTCCTTCCTTCCTTCCTTTCTTTCTTTCTTTCTTTCTTTCTTTCTTTCTTTCTTTCTTTCTTTCTTTCTTTCTTCCTTTCTCTCTCTCTCTCTCTCCCCCTTCCTTCCTTTCTTCCTTTCTTTATCTCTTTCTTTCTTTCTTTTTCTTCTTTCCCTTTTGCTCATTTGCTCTTTCTTTTTTCTTCTTTCCCTTTCTTTTCCATCTTTCTTTCTTTCTGTCTTTCTTTCTTTCTTTCTTTCTTTCTTTTTTCTTCTTTCCCCTTTTTTCATTTGTTCTCTTTCTTTCTTTCTTCCTTTCTTCCTTTCTTTCTTTCTTTCTTTCTTTCCTTCCTTCCTTCTTTCTTCCTTTATGTCTTTCTTTCATTCTCTCTTTTTTCTTCTTTCCCCTTTTTTCATTTGTTCTCTTTCTTTCTTTCTTTCTTTCTTTCTTTCTTTCTTTCTTTCTTTCTATCTATCTTTCTTTCTCTCTTCTCAGAGCTGTGGATTGAAATCCAGGACTTCACACATATGAGACAATAACTCTATCACTCTGCTCTATTCCCAGCCACATATCATTTCTATTCATTTTTAATTTACATTTTCATGATAACTGATTCTGGTTGTTAACTTGACATACCTTGGAAGTGGGAGTCTCAGCTGAGGATTTGCTTCCATCAGATTGATCTGGGAGTATGTCTGAGGAGCATTTTCTTACTTGCTAATTAATGAAGAAGGACCCAGCCCACTGTGGGTAGTGCCATCCCTAGGCACCTGGGACCTGGGCTACATAAGAAGGCTAGCTGAAAATGGAAGGTGACTTAAGAGCAAGCCAGTAAGCAGTGTCCCTCTAGTTTCTGTTTCAAATGTCTGCCTTGAGTTTTCATCTTGCCTCTTCTTGGTTACTGACTATAACCTATAAGTTCAAATGAACTGTCTTCTGCAAGTTGCTTTTGGTCATGGTGTTTATCAAAGAAAACAAACTAGAACAATTTTCTTCATTAAAAATCTCTATTTGTCATTTTGAGAAATGTACTTCTCTGCTACCCAAGTATGTTACAGTCACTGCCTTCTTGAAATGCTTTTATATTGTATATGTTTTATATGAGGGGTGTGTATGTGTGTGCGTTTGTGTGTGTGCAGTCATGTGCACGCGAGAACGCACATGCTTGAGCTGAACAGTCTAACGCTTGAAGGCTGGATGCTTCAGTGTATTTTTCATGGGGATGATACCTCAGGATAGGGGAGTCAAGTGGAAGAGTGGATGGCAGATTTGTCAACATGGGCTCTAATGTTGGCAAAGTAGAAAAGGAGTTTCCTGGGTTTCCCATTTTGCTGTGTCAAAAGATAATGGGTTGCCTGTTTGGACTAACAGACAAAGATAAAGATGGTAGGAGGGTTGAGCATGAGGGAGAAAGCCAGCCTTCTTAGCTGGCTGTACAGGTGGGTTGGGTCGGGTTGGGTTGGGTCGGGTTGGGTTGGGTCGGGTTGGGTTGGGTTGGTTTGTCTTGGTGAGAACAGTCTTTGGTGAAAATGCCATTTGTCTTGGGTGTGCTGAAGTAAGAGAACACGCACGAGGGGCTTCTGTAGTTGGAAGCTCTAGTTTGAAAGGGTTGGGTGCTCCTAGAACAGAGCCAGGCAGCTTCAGAAGAGAGGAAAGTGGGGAGACACCAGAGGAAGGTAGAGTTTGGGAGCCATGCTGCTGGGCTATGCCCACCCCGCAGAGTGCCTTTGTGCTCATCTCTCAGAAGGGCTGTATTTAAATCAGGATTTAAAGTGCTAATTTATATATTTTTTCTTCCCATCTTTAAACCCTTTGCCTCCATCCCCCTGGTGTATAATCTCAGGAAGAGGAGACGGATGACCAGAAATCAGAAACAGACTATATGTTATTTATTCTTTTGTGTTCCAAAAGCCTAAATATTTGGGAGCGTTTAGCAGATTATGGGTTTAGGGAAAAATGCTTAGGAGAGGGAGGAACTGTACCTTCCACATCCAGATTTGAAACAAGATGCCCCAGGGCTGAAATGGAGGTGGGTAAAGTTAGTGAGGGCGTGGAGGGATAAAAGCAGAGAGGCCTGTGCACCCCAGGACAGGAGACAGTGATGGTCAAGACATACTTGTGGAAAGTGACGGCCTAGAGAGCAGCCATGAGGGATGTGTCTGGGTACCGACAGAGCCCACCAAAAGCCCTGCCCTGATTCCTGGGATCTGAGAATATGTGAAACTGCAGGTGTGGTTAAATGGAGTCTCCAGGTGGAGCTGGTGTGATCCTGGGCTCTTTATGACCAGGAGGATGCAGATGGCTCTGGGTTGCTTGCTGTCTTTGAGGGTACAGGAAGGAACTTGGAGTCAGGAAGTGCAGGTGGCAGGAGCAAGCACGTGGATTCTTCTGCGCAACTTCTTAAAGGGAACCTTGCTCGAGTCCGGAACACTTATGTGGGACTTCTGACCTCTGGACCTGTAATCTCATATGTCTGTGAGTTGGAAGTAGCTGGGTTTGTGGCCATCTGTTACAGCCACACAAGGAAACTATCATAGCTCAGAGAGCAAAGAGCACAGCTGGCCCTCCAGCAAGTCTTCTGTGCCCCAGATGGAGCCAGCAGAGACCCGATGGAGCACACTCAGGGACAAGGAAGGTCTTGGCAGTGACACAAATGTATCGGTGACTGAACACCCTGTGGGCTCCTATACCCCAAGACCCCGAGTGCCCAGGCATACCCCAGAATTTCCTCTAACTAAGATTAAATTGATGTCGCCAAGGCTAAATGGCCCCTTGAAATATAAATAAGGTAATCTTCTTGGGCACTGAACTTGGGGACCTGTGCGCATTCCTACTTCCCGCATAATAACATTTTCATGTTAATTAGGGGAGGGCATCCAGTGTGAGCCTCAGCCTGTTCCAGTTCATCTCCACAACCCAGGAAGGCAAGTACCTCTCGTTCTCAATTTAATTTTTTTTTCCTGAAAGTGTGCCAGATTGTGGGGTTTGGAGAAGGGGACGGGAATGACTATATTCCATTATTTTAAATGTAAAACAAAATATAATGAATTCCAGGCTTATCCAAAAATCGCAATCAATTTGCTCAAATACCACAGCATAGTCTGAACAGCTGCAGAATAACACAGCAAGGATTTCTGCATCATATGAAGCACTAGGCAGCCTATCATCTAATTATTAAGCACAGCACTGGATATTTTGTGTTTGAAACACAATGCTCTATAGTATTGTATACCAACTACATTTCCCCCTCTACACTGAAATGAAACCTAATGAAAATAACATGCGTGTATGTTAATGGTGCATACACAAAGTGCACTCCCCCAGGGAGAATGGCTACGTTCGGACCACTGTGTTCTCTACGGTGGCTAGCCTAGGCTCAGGTCTGCACCATGAGTGTTTTCCTCTGTTGTGCACATGGGAACTCCTCAAAGCTTGGGTGACCGTGCAATGTATGGTCAAGTAGGGCCCTTTTGGATAGAAATGGAGACTGTTAATTGCTACGTTGGAGCCAGGTGTTGTGGTGCACTCTTGTAATCCCAGAACTTGGGAGATCGCTGCAAGAGGATGCCGATTTCAAGTCTAGGCTGGGCTGCAGAATGAAGCCTTATCCCTGCCTCCCCAAGAAAGATATATTTAATAATATCTAAAATGAATCATCTGGGGCAGAGTGAGACATGTGGTTCATTCTGCAACTTAGAGTCCAAGTTGGGTAAAATACTTGACAAATTTTATAGCAAATATCTGGGTAGTATGGATTCGTTATTTTCTTGTTCCTAATTTCCAGACAACCAAGCAAAGGAGAAAAGACAAGAGGTAAATAATTTGCATGCCTAAGGTGGCACAGTAATTCACAAAGTGGAGTGAGAATCCAAACCCAGGACTGTGTGCTATAACTCTCTAGAGTGAGTTCAATTTGGACTTCCTTCTCGAGACTTTAGAGACCATGTTCTAGGCTGACCTTTGGAGCAGCAGGTAGGCTAGGATACCTGGACCCCACAGGCCTATAGCTCAGCACCAGGGCTGATTTTCTTGAAGGGTCAACCATTCTTCTTGCTGAGTGCCTGAGAAGATGGGAGCAGCCAGGAGAGGAGCCACCAGAGGGCCTGAGACAGAGGGAAAGTAGCCAACACCAGGCCTCACTTGAGCCTTCTAGAACCGAGGCAAATCACAGCTGCCAACTTGTCCAGGCAGCTCTCTGCTGCCCATCGCATCTCACTGTGACTTACAGAAGCTGACCCCAGCCTGCATCACTGCACAGATGAGGACTCCTTGCCTTCTTCAGCCGATGTTTACTGCCTTTGGTTTGTAACCGCAACTCGTCTCGTGCTCCTCTACGTGGTCCCCTGTGTTACTGAGAAAAAAAAGTACTACAAACAAGGTGGCCTATTGCAACAGCATTTTTTACTCTCACAATTTATGGGCTCAGAAATTCAAAATCAAGGTGCAATCAGGGTAATACTCCTTTCAAAGGCTGCTGAGGAGAAACCTTCCTATCGCCCCTTCTTCCTGTGGCTCTGAGAATTGTGGTAGCCTCACTCCAAGCTACCTCCACCTGGTGATCTGCCTGCGTATGTATCTCCCCATGATCACTTTAGAGGGATACCAGGGCCTGTCTTAATCCCATATATAGCCTTAGCTTAAATATTTGCATCTATTTTTAAAAAATCTATTCAACAATAAGATCCCATCCTAAGATTTTGGGAAGGTGTGAGTTTTGAAGAACATTGTTCAATCCTGAATAATCCCCGGTTTTTCACTCCTCACAGAAGCGCCATTTCTGGACTTCTGTAAAGCATGGTCCAGATCCAAGCCTCATGGAATGACCACCTGGGGAGAGACATGGGTGCTACAGTCTGGCCGGTCAAGGTATGATGTGGCTGAGCTGAGCTTTGGACTTACAGATGCTTGCAATGGAATTCAAAGAAACCCATTGCCTTTATGATGGGTACAGTTTAAGGCAAAGCAGGCTCTGGTGAGAATTTGGGGGTGCTGAATTTGGGAGTGCTAAAGCTCCCGTTGTCTTCTGCCATCTCCACTACCAGAACTCTTTGAAGAATTAAACTATCCCGAGCCAACATTAAGTTTTAAAAGAGGCCTTTCAAATAGTATAAAGGTAAGTGGTTAAGACTGGATTCAGAAACAAACAAACAAACAAACAAACAGACTGGATCACATTTCCACTCAAGTTGAGGCTTGCTAGTGATTTATCTCACCACGCTTACATCAGATCTTGAACCATGGAGTCTTCTCTTCTCCTTTAGTTTACAGTCTAACAAATATGATATAGTCTTGTTATTTCAAAAAAAAAATCCCCATCTTTATTCATACTACACACACAATAGCCACATGAGGCACCAGAAGCATTCACTAGCTGTTGCTAATTGTCTTGTGGTGCACTCACAGGACCAATTATTCATGGGGTGCATCTTAAATAATCACAGCTTTATTAATTGTACCTTCAAATCTCTTCTGGGAGGGGTTCACCCCACATGGGTCACATTCCTTGTATATCACTCCATTTTCCTGACCTGATGAGGGGTCTGCCAGATGCCTTTGCACAACCTACCTTCAAAAGGCACGGGCCGGACTGTGCTCATAAGCAAATATCACTCTTCACCTGCCTCCTGGATCTTACCTAGTGTCCGGCACAGAGACTATTCAGTCCTGTGTTGGTTGGAAGAGGAAACACTTTGTGAGAAAGAAGTCACATCATCCACTCTGCTAACTGGATCTGCCCATCCGCCTTAGAATGCACTCCTGTTCTCTGTAAGCGCCCTAACTGCTGTTGCTCTTCTGAGATCCCCAAAACAAAGAGAGTGTGAGCCACAAGTTAAAGGTGATTTAAAGCTTCTCCATCTCGGGTCCATACTCCGTGGAAAAGCACCTCGTAAACATGGAAAGGGGAAGGTTGACGCTCGCCAGATGACATTACAGCTCAGACTCTACGCAGGAGCTGCACACTGCCCTCCTGTCTTGTAAAACTGGGCTGCTTTTTATAGAGAGAACAGAGCCCAGCGAATCTCAAGTTCCGTGAGTGTGCAGATTTCTCTGTGAAGAGAAATTGTGGATAATTCACGACCCAACTCTAGGACAAAATATAGATCATTAAAGCCAGCATGCCAGGCCAGTAAAATGGTCCAGTGGATGAAGATGCCTGCTGCTGAGCTTGACACCCCCAGTCCAATTCCTGGAAACCACGCAGTAGAAGGAAAGAGGCAACTCCTGATCTCCACACACATGCTGTGGAGCATATATATATATATGCAATAGAAAATATAAATGAATCCAAAATCAACTTTCAATACTCACAACTTTGAAAACATGATACTGAACTATTATAGCTTTTGAGCAGGAACCTTTTCAGCAACCCCAAATCTATTTCCTTGGGGGAAATTGTTTCTAGAACTCTCTCCTAAGAGAGCTGAAGAAAGGCTGGTTACTCTTTCTCAAATCTCTCTTATTTTGTCCATCCTCAGTTTAATTCTAATGGTAGTTGTACACTTTGAGCATCGTGTATCACACATTATGTTTATTTTTAGGAAATGAAAACGAAGAACTGGATAAGGAATTTCCACTTCTGTGTAATAAGTGCTCTTAGTTGACTACTTGACTGTCTCTGAAATCCACTAAAACCCAAGCAGCTGGCAAACCTAGGAGGGGTTTTCTTGATTAGATCATCTGAGGTGGGAAGACTCAATCCTAAATCCACATCATTTGAGGTAGGAAAATCTACCCTGAATCTGGGCCACACCTTCCAGTGGCAGCTCATATAAATGGACATAGAAGGAAGGCTCTGCTTTTTACCTGGTTGTCTTACTCTTGCTGGTGAGTTCATCTGCTCTGCTAATGTGGCATTACTTAACTGGCATTAGAATCTACGTCTTCAGAATTCCAGTAGAGACTGAAGACCAGGTGAGACATCTATCTTTGTGGATTAACAATTACCAGTATCTTGGCTTTTCCACTGAGAGAATGTTATTTTGGCTAGCCAGACCACAGCCTGTAAGCCACTCTAGTAAATCCTCTTTTACCATATATATGTACTCATTCCGTCTGTCCTGTTCCTTTAGAGAGCCCTGATTAATATGCTGTGTTTCCATCTCTGGCTGAAATAAGCACAAGACGAAGTTAGATGAACCATTAAAGACTTGGCCAAGCCCATAGGTTCTCAAACAACTTCTGTGGACCCCAAATGTTAGCAATTATGTACTGTCATACATTCATTTGTACTTTCCATTTAAAAAAAAAGGTTACTCTTATACTGTGTATGATGCTTTGGTTTAAAATTCATTGCTTTAAGATTCTCTTATTTTAAACAAACAAACAAACAAACAAACACCTTGGGCCTTCAAGATGTCTCGACCAATAAGATACTTACTGCCAAGCTTAATAACCCCCTGACCTGCATAGGGGAAGGGCAGAATGATTCCAGCAAGATGCCATGTGATCTCTGACCTCCATACTTATACTGTGGCATGAGGTCACCTACCCCTACACACACACACACACACACACACACACACACACGGCATGCATGCAACGTAAGTGTAAACAAAGATTCTTGTAATCTTGTAGATTCTTGATGGAGTGGGCATGGTGACCTTTAATTCCAGTAGGCAAAGGGAGGCAGATCTCTGTGAATGCAAGCCCAGCCTGGATTACATAGTGAGTTCCAGGCTGAGGAGAGCCACGTTATCAGATCCTGTCTCCAACAATAAGAAAGGGAGGACATGTAGGGAGGAAAGGGAAAGAAGGAAGGAAGGAAGGAAGGAAGGAGAGAGGAAGAGAGAAAGAGAGAGAAGGAAAGATGAATGGAAGGAGAGAAGGAAAAGGAAGGGGGAGAGAGGAAGAGAAGAAAGAAAGAGAAAAGAGGGAAGAAACAACCAAAGAACAGACATCCGATTATCCCAACTGCTCCATGTCTTCCGACTTCTTTCCTACCAAACTGCTACAAAGTGACTTGGCTTTTTGCTTCTCCTTCCCACAACCCTGCTGTTATAGACCCAAAGGATCTGTCATAAAATCGTACTACCCAGGAGAAACGATATGATTGATCAGGAATTCCCTCTCTTGCATAGTTTGTCTCTAGACAAGGATGATTGAATGAAGTTACCTCTACATGTATAGGTAGCTGTGTTGAGTCGGGCTCCCATTCCTGAAGAACTTAGCTGAGGGAAGGACACAGGGCACATGTAACTCATCTACATGATGACTAACCCTTCACAAGGGGGACCATGGAGATGGTGAGCAGAAGGAAGGGTCCTAGCTCCTGCTGTTCTTCTGAGTGAGGGGAATTCAACATTTTTTCTTTCTCTTCTCCTCAGCCTTTTGTCTTTCCTGACCTACCACATCTCTGTTCCACCAAGTTCCACAACATCCAGCTGGGGAGGGGGTTCCTTCCAGTGTGTGTATTCATTGACTTTCGACTCAGAAACCTAGAAAGATAGAGTAGTTAGTAAATAAAGGCTGACTGGATTTTGCTAAGAGTTAATGTTACATTCGTCCTCAACCCCATATTCACATAGAATTCATGAATGCCCTTCAAATTTAGATCTCATTCAAAATTAACTTGATTGATTTAGAAGACAATTCACTTATGTTCTGGGGCGAAGTAAGTTGCTAGCTCTTTTTTCTTCTTCATGGATTATATCACGTAATGTTTGAAACTTAGATTTCTGAGCCTCATGATGACACTCATTGGGGCTCATGTAGAAGACCTCAGCCGTCACTGTGTGAGATGCAGATAGGTGTGTTCTCACAGCTCACAGAGACCTGCTGGCATTTCCTTTTAAAGAGAAAATGGACCACATGCATCTGGCTGGTGCTGATGTGAGTGGAGGTGATGAGCCTGTGAGGAAGGCTTGTGAGACAGCAATGAGGTAATTTTATCAGCATGCTCCATCCGAGGGGATGAATCAACTTCGTTTTCCTTCCTTCGTGGAAAGAAGTGCTTATAAAAGTGTAGTTGAGCTCAGAAGACTGAATGGAAGCTAGAAGGGGGTGCAGGAGGAGACCCCCACTTCAGGAAAGGCTGAGGACTATGCGTGCATGATAATTGTGGGCATGATTCAGTTTCTATAACTGGTACGATAAAGAGTCTAAGCCCTGAATGATAGAAAGGCACAGAACAGCCATCTCCTGAAGCACTGGCGAGGTGAACCCCATATTTACAAGGTACCAGCTCCACCCTCCAGATGAATCCAGTTTACGTACTGGAACCAAGATGGTCCCATATGATCTAATTTAGATTTATGTATTCAGTGTCTAGTTATACTGTCTGTGTTAACCAGAAGCCTGCCTAGAGAGTAGACACTACAGTATTAGCTACTGTTTACAAGAATAATTAAGGTAGGGAGCCACCAAGTGGTGTGCCCAATTAATAAAATCATTCTGAGTGGCAGGGAGAATATGGTGCTTGCATATTTGCTGGGGACAACATACCACGGGCTAAGAATTCATCTGTGGAGGGAAAGAGTCTACCAGGGTTGCTCAAGAGGTCTCGGGACAGGGAGTTCAAGGTAGCACTTTAGCTAATTGATTCTACAAAAGGACCCAGTCTTCTTTATTGTAAGTCTTCCATCCCTTAGCCTGTATCCTTCTTCCTCAGTTTTGGAAGATGACTTGGGAACCTCCAACTAACACATTAGCACCAGGGGAGGAAGAGGAGGAGGAGGAGGAGGAGGAGGAGGAGGAGGAGGAGATGTGTTCCAGGATGATTTGGCTGGGGGAGCCAAAATGACCAGTCAAAGCTCTGGTGTAAGAAACACGGTGGCTTCAAAAGAAGATCAAGAACTACCATTCATCATCCTAAGAAATGAAGGGAGTGTCTGTATGACCAGCTGGTGTTTGTGGATGGTAACATTCTCTACACAATGGTTTCACTGTGAGCATACATCACTTGCCTAAAGAAGAAATATTTACCTTTTTAGAAGGATTGATTTTTATTTTTATGTCTCTGTGCCTGTCTGGGTGCATGTTGTATGAGTGTGCACATACCCATGGTGTTGAGAAGAAGGCGTCAAATCTCCCTGGAGCTGGAGTTACAGGTCATTGTGAGCCACCCACTTGTGAGCTGGGAAGTGAAACGATCCTCTGAGGGAGCAGGAAGTGCTCTTAACAGCTGAACTATCTCTCTACACCAAAATGCTTGCTCTTTACAGTTTAATATCCATCCCCATTCTTCTACATACCTTGGCTTCTCTTTGAGAAACTTCCTGTTCTAAGTTTACAAGGTTTAGTTGGGACTAAGGTCCAGGCTTGAAGAGTCAATGTGTTTCACGATAATGGAAGGACATGATTGTGATACATATTGCTCTATTGACACTGGACTCCAGGCCTTTTATGGGAATAATGAAGAAACAACTCATCTATCTCTAGATTTCAATCTAGATGAATAAAAGAGGAAAGAGACTGAGCTGTGGTGGCTCACACCTCTGATCCCAGCACTGGGGAGGCAGAGGCAGGTGGAGCTCTGTGAGTTCAGACCAGCCTGGCTTACAAAGCAAGTTCCAGGACAGCCAAGGCTACAACACAAAGAAACAGTGTCTCAAACAAACAAACAACAACAACCCACAAACAAACAAAAAACAAAACAAAACAAATGAACAAAACCAAAAGCCAAAAAAAGAGAGAGAGAAAGGAAGAAAGAAAGAAAGAAAGAAAGAAAGAGAGAGAGAGAGAGAAAGAAAAGAAACAATTCTACCTGAGATTAAATCAGAACAAAAGAGACAGACCAAGAGATGAGGAGAAAAATGGAGGCATGGTAACATACTAAATTAATTTAGTTTCTGTCACTTGCAGTTGAAAAGATTCCTCAGTAATGCAGGAAAACTAGCCCAGCCTGATTTATTTATTTCATTGTATGTGTGTATGAAGGGGTGCACATGTGGTATGGTGTATATGTGATGGTCAGAGGACAATATGGTTCTCTCTCTCCTACCACGAGAGTTCTAGGAATTGAACTCAGGTCCTCAGGTTTAGTGGCAAGCCCCTTTACCAACTGAACCATTCATTTTCCCCTCAGTTCTTCCCAGATCCTTTCCACCCAACTCATGTTCTCCCTCCCTTTCTTTTTCTCTTTCTTAAAAAAAAAAATTCCAAGGAAAGCAACAAATAATAAAAATGAAAGAAAACTAAAACATAATACAGATCAGACCAAAAAGTACCTAAACAAAATGAGACAAAACAAAAAGTCCGTTAAAAAAACTTGGAGTCCATTTGTGTCAGCCAGTGTCTCTTGGTCATGGGGCCCGCCTTGGAGTGTGGTTGGTATCCACATTGATACTTCATTGGAAAAAACCAATTCCCCCTCTCCCAGCAGGTATCAATCACACATAGCTTCTTGGTTAGGGTGGGACTTTGTGTCAGTTCTCCTCAGTGCTGAGATTTTGTCTGATTAGAACCTGTGGGCTCTTGTGCATGCTGCTACAGTCTCCAAAGTTCATATGCGCAACAGTCCTGTTGTGTCTGGAAGACTGTTTCCTTGGAGTCCTCCATCAGCTCTGGCTCTTACAACCCTTCTGCCTCCTCTTCCACACAGAAGCCTGGAACCAATTCTTCTTAACATCCTGTATCTGGAAACAAAAATAAAAAAGACTGCAAATAATCGCATCACCAACACATGGCAGCTACACAGATAAAGTTCAATATAGTATGTATTTTCTATTTATTCTTACCAAGAAAACACCCATTGGAAAATGCCTTCACTCTGCCCAGTGAGCAACCCACAGACATTTGAAAGAGAACATGATCAATATAAAATGTTAAAGGGGATGTAACAGTAGTGGCTGTCCTATGGAGGAAGCCTACTGGATTGCTTGGCTTCCCAGGTTGGCTCCAAGACAGACATTTGTTTTGAGGGAACAGTTGTGGAAAAATGCTTCTGTTTGAAAACAGTTGCTTATGGAGCAAACATTTGATTTTGAAATCTATACCTAAACGATTAGGCTGCTGTCAAATAAAATACCCATCAACCCAACCCTAACATATGCTTCCATTGAAAATGCTTGCCGGTGCAGATGAAGAAGAAGCAAAAGCTCAAAGGGTGCTCATTCTGCACAATATTTTTTCAAAACCAAATTGTTAAACACTGCATTGTCAAAATGTCAAAGTTCCGATCAATTCCCAACTGTCACTTGTCAATCACTGTCAAAAATGGATTCAGGATAATCTCATTACGGGCCACATTTTATTTCCAGTTTTCCTTAAGAGTCAAGCAATCCTGCCAGGCCCAGTGAGCTCAGCTACCACCCCAGTGCTTGGGAAGCAGGGGCCGGGGAATCAGAAGTTTGAAGTCAATCTGATCTATATAGCAAGTTAAAGGCCAGCTCAAAACACATGGAGACCCTGTCTCAAAAAGCCAAAAAATAAAGCAAAGGAAAAGAATCTAGCTGGGCTGGTGAAATGGCTCAATGGGTAAGAACACCCGTCTGCTCTTCCGAAGGTCAGGAGTTCAAATCCCAGCAACCACATGGTGGCTCACAACCATCCGTAAGAGATCTGACTCCCTCTTCTGGAGTGTCTGAGGACAGCTACAGTGCACTTACATATAATAAATAAATAAATAAATCTAAAAAATTAAAAAAAAAAAAGAAAAAGAATCTAGCATTCTTGTTAAAGTAAAAATGACCTTATCTTGGGAGAGTATTTGCCCCTTCTAGGCAACTTTTTCCTTTTAAATGAGTTGTTTCACAGTTTCATATACATATGTGAAGTAGAAACTTCCGGTTTGGAAAGTCAGGGATGGCAAATGATGTTTTGCCGGGGGGAACACAGGTGAAAGGATGTCTTGCTAAAGCAGACACGTGAAAGAATGTTTTGATGAAGCAGACACAGGTGAAAGGATGTTTTGATGAAGCAGACATGTGAAAGGACAAATGATGAAGGGGTATAAATATGACCCCACAGACCGTGGGAGAGAAGCATTGGTTTGGTTTGCTCTGCCTCCCTATTCTCTGCTAACAACACACATGTATTGGTTTGCCTTATATAGTGTTGCTGAGCTCAACTTGTGCTAATGCTGCCATTGCCAAAGAACTGTTCGTGAGGTCCCTGCAGCAGTTTGCCACTTACGCAGCCTCCGCTCAGGCTGGCTGTTGAGCCTGTGGTTTCTTCAGGACTGGATGTAGCTGCCATTCGTGTGTGGTGTCTGCCTGCCTAGAGGACTGGTCTGCTGAGTTGTATTTGGTGTTTGTTACAGGACTGAACTGCTGCCAAAGAAACTCGAGCTTGCCCCTAGAGAACTATTACTAAATAGGTCCACTTCTCCTATACCCCATTTAGGGCAGAACACTTGCAGGTACTTGCACTGAGCACATTGGCTGGTTAGTAGTCTCTGCAATAATGATTGCTCACAGCATGCAGAAGCTTCTCTGGCCAAGGCAGAGAGCAGCACTTATCTTTGAATATAAATATAAATATTTACAAGTCAGTTTGGTACCATGTCCAGTTAGCAAAAAAACAGTAGTGGTCACTTCTTAGAGCCTATAGTTTTCTTAGCCATGAGCTCTGCTGAGGTTTGCAGTAATAGGTATAAGTTTCTGTAGGCCTATGAAGTAGGCCTAAAGTCCAATCAGAATTCAGTTAATTACTCCTGTAACAGTCATACCAGTATTGTACCAGTGAGCACTTTCTGCATGGCATCGTGATATTGTCCTTCACAGGGTTCACAGGTAGATAAGGATGTTTCTCGCCTAGAAGCCTATTTAGTACTTTCTGGAGGAAGGTGTACCAATTTATAGGAGGTGTAGTTAATTAGCCAGAAGAGAGGAAGCATCTACCTCAATTCCAGTATGATATGTATATGTATATCATATATACGTTTTATATATACACAGGTGTATATATACATATGTACGTATATTGTATGATATATTAGATATGTATATGTTATATATACATATGTGATATATATACATATACACACATATATACCGATAGACATATATACAATATATTTATATATTACAACCAATGTGTGTGGTGTCTTCAGTAATAGTGTCTTACATGTAGTTCTTGGTCAACCAAGAGGAATGGCAAGAGCTGATCTGGTTTGGGGGCCTTTGAGAACCCATGAGTCACCCCACTCCTGGAACTGAATTTTTTTTTTTAATGTTGCACGGTTTTTAAGAGAAGCCATAGAGGATATCTCCCTTCAAACTCTTCCTTTAATGTTTATTTCTAATTTGGCTTATAAAATAGTTTTAATAGGTTTCTATGGGTCGTGTTCATATGCCTTTCACTTTTGTTAGCCCTTACCTCCAACCCCCTCATCTTCCCATCCCATTTAAACCACCCAATGCTCTATATTCCACCTCTATTTTCACTGTACCTGTATTCTACTATTCCCACTCCCAAGAAAGGCACTTGCATGAAGCCTGGCAATCTGGGCTCAATCCCTGGGACACATGTATAACAGGAGAGAAGAGGTTCCTGAAAGTTATCCTTTGGCTTCCTTATGCATGCTGTGGCACATACACAGTAATAAACATGTAAATGAGAAAGATGTGTAAGTATTCTAAAAGAAGTAAAAATGGCTAATGAACGTCCTTTTAAATGTTTGACATCATTAGTCATCAGAGAAATACAAATTAAAACTACTTTGAAATTCCATCTCACCCTAATTAGAGTGGTTGTCAAAAATTCAAGACCAAGGCTAGAGAGATGGCTCAGTAGTTAAGAGCACTGACTGCCCTTCCAGAGGTCCTGAGTTCAATTCCCAGCAACCACATGGTGTCTTACAACCATCTGTAATGGAATCTGGTGCCTTCTGGTATGTCTGAAAAGAGGGAGACAGTGTATTCACATACCTAAAATAAATAAGTTATTAAAAAAAAAAGTCAAGACTAAAAGAGCATGCAAGGATGTGGGGAAGGTAAAACCCTTACTGTTGGTGACAGTATAAACTGGTGCAGTCATAGTGGAGGACTCTCTGATCGCTAGAAGTAGAACTACCTACTATATAACCCAGCTTACCACTCATGGGTGTATACCTAAAGGACTCTGTAGTCCTAGTGAACAGACACTTGCACATCCATGATCATAGCTGCTCTAGTCACAGTGGTTAGGAAATAGAAGCAACCTGGATGCTGATCAACTGGGAAAAAAAAAAGGATAATGAAAATGTGGTACATGTACACAATAGAATTTTATTCAGCGGCAAAGACAGTGAGATTATGAAATTTTCAGGAAAATGGATGGAACTGAAAAATATTATACCGAGTGAGGTAACCCAGACCCACAAAGACAAACACCACATGTTCTTTCTTCTTTGTGGATCCTAGCTTCAAATTTTTAGATTTGTATATTTGACTTGGCATCTCAAGAATCTTGAGTAATTTTTCTGTAATTTCTCCTTTTTTTAATGGCTAATTGGATCTTTGGGATATGATTTTGCTTGTTCTGAAACATTTCTTTACATGCTTTTTATTTTTCTTCCAAGGGCTCTAGATCACTAGTCTTTTGAACTTCTCAGCTTGCTTGCTTATTTATTTGTTTACTTATTATTTCACAAAAGGTGAATAAGAGAACGATAGCTTGTGCCATTCAGAGCCAGGCAGGGGCATTGCCAGGCTCTCAAACCCATATTCCTGCACAGCTTCTTAGCCTTTGCCTCTCAACTGTGTAACAGTCTCAGCTGTATGTTGGCTCTCAGACTCACACCTAAATATGTGTTAGATCAGAACACTCATGAGAGCATCTTCCCAAATGTATAAAAGGTAACTCAGGGTTCACCAAGAAGATATAGTCGTGGCTCTTAGAGAAATTAGCCAACCAGCCACTCTTTATTCTCATGAATAAAGGATTTCCCTGTCTTGCAGGTTCTTTGTGTCATCCTTCCTTGGCTCCTTGTTCAGTCCCTCTCCTAGAATGTCCTTGTCATTCTAACCCCACCCACTTGCAGGTAGAAGAGCCTTTGTGGCCCATGTTGTGTGGTCATTTCTGAAGCATTGTTGATCATCTTAGACCAGAGGGATGCTTTCTCTTCTGAACTCTTACGTCATTTGCTGGCTCTAGAGCCTGGTTCTAGAAGGAAAGCTGACCCTTGAAACACTTCCACAGCTTGGAATCTTGGGTCGCAGAGACACCAGAGTTTTACTCTTGACTTTTTCAACAACCTGCCCCACTTCTTTATTTGGGCTTTAAAACAAGCTTCCCATCTCTGCACAGAAAAAGAGAGTTTCTTTTCTCCTCTTCCTCACTACGAGATTGTTCTACTTGGCTTTCTCTTGCTGTGATAAACACCATGACCAATAGCAACTTGGGGAGGAAGGGTTCATTTCATCTTATAGCTTTGTAGTAGATATTGAAGGAAACCAGGAAAAAAACTGAAACAGACTCGTCTGAGGAGTATTGCTGACTGGCTTGGTTCCTAAAGCTTGTTCAGTGTGCTTGCCTACCACCTGTAGGACCACTTGGTCAGAAGTAGTCCCACCCACAGAACACTAAGCCCTCCCACATCAACCATTAATCAAGATAATGCCCCACCAACACGTCCACAGGCTAATCCGATGGGAGCGATTTCTCACTTGAGGTTTCCTCTTCCCACACGACTGTAGTTTATGTCAGGTTGACAAAAACTAACCAGTACTAGGCTTAGACATAGAGAGTAGAGACTCATTGGAAATGTTTTTTTAGTACATGCTTAGTATCACCCTAAGAGGAGAGTGGGAATCTGAGTCTATGAGAGTATGTGATGAGGGGCAGAAGGACTTCTCAGAGCACCTGCGAGTAGATGCAAGATCTAGGAGAACAGGGTGCATGGAGAGAGCCTCTGGACCTGCTCACTTATGGAACTAACTGGACGCTATCCTGACCCCTTAAGGCTGTGGCCAGGCATGCAGGGGATCTCATCACCACATACCAGGAACTGGCAATCTTCAGGATGCAAATCTACATGGCATCTGTTCCTAATTTCTAACAGATGCACGGTTACATGCTGGCCTCATCCTGATTAGAACTTAAAGTATACAAGCTCCACACCTGATTACCCATGGAAGACTCTCTTAAAACAAGGCAGCATTTGCTAGAACTTCAAAGGAGCTTGTCCCACAGGTGTCTATCAGTCATGTCTCCCACACCACAGGTGGCCATGAGATGGTATCTATGCCTTTGTAGATTACTTTAGTTTGGGTTTGTATATTTCTACGGGCTCTTGGAAAAACTGAAGACTTAATTCCTGGAGAAAAGATGGTGGGTTAAAGAGAATGCATGGAATCCATGGCTATCTGAAGGAGAAGATTACCCTGTCTAATTATTTACATTTATTTACCTTGTCATCTCAAGATCGGAAGAAAGAAGAGCTGCTGTTTTGCTTTGCTGTTTTTACCCAGTGGTAGCTTATTAAGTCTTTACAGGATTTAACTGCCACCAATACAATTTTAATTCAGAGAAGCATATCAAATTATAATACCTGATTTTTATGTGAATGGAAAGGATCTATTTAGAGGCTTCCCTGTGGGAATAGATGGCCCCGGGGATTGTAATATACTGTGCAGCCTTTCAACTCAAGGTCAATGGGTCAAATCAAATCAGGACAAGGGTGGCTATGAAGCATTGTGGGATCACAGACAGACACTGGTGACTAAGGTGAAAGCAGCTAGAGTGTCCTGCTGCATTTCCTGCGAAGGAGAAAAGACAATGCTTAGGAGATGGCTATCTTGACCTCCTGGCTCCAGAGGCTATCGCTGACCTGGCTGATGAAAAGCTTTGCCTTCATAGGCAAGACTGCGATAGGAACAAACCCGAGAGAATATTTAAGCTGTTAGTGTCTCTGAAGAGGAAGGTGTGTCTTCAGAATACCAAGGCTCCTGCTGCATCTTCTGGGGAAAGGGCAGAGTCTGAGGAGCTGAAGGTGAATGCTCCCCACCTCAACCACCCACCCCCTTCACTTCTCACCATGGACATAGAAGTGGGAAGGCCAGAGCGAAACAAATAAACAGTAGGCTTTCTTGATTCCAATGCATTCCACTCACCAGACACCTGGGCTCTAGGAAGTGGGTTACAAGGCAGTGTCTTCTTCAGATGGAAAGCCACATTGGTCTTTTCATTTCATCTTTGAAGAGAGTTAGAGCCAGACAACTGGAGGTAGATCACTGTCAGTTTAAGTCACCAGACGCAGAGGCAACTCGGTGAGCAGATATCCTGGAAGGATACCCAGTAGCTCACAGTGTCTGGAGGGAAGCAATGAGGTCAGTAGGTCAAAGGTAGAATTCTTATTCCCAAAGGCCCCTTGACTGCATTAGCACCTGGGCCACTGAGTGCCCCATCCAGAGGACAATACTGGTGTCCTCTTGCCTAAATCTCATCCAACTCCTTTTAGGAGAAGCCTAGCACCAATGGCTGTGTGTCTTCACCTCTGCCTGGATTTGTTCTTTTCCTCCTAGTCACCCCTATGCTATCCAATCACACTTCTTTTCTCAGACATCCTTCCCTCCCAGCCTCTATCTCCTTAGAGTGTAAACCCCAGGGCCTGGGCTCTAGGCTTTGCTTTATAATGCCCCCCCCCCAGGTGGGTCCCATTTTTAAAAGACAAAGTAGATTTTATTTTTATTTATTTATTTTTTTGTGCCCCTAGGAAGTTAGCTCCTAAGTTCCAGGTCAGGGCAAGTTTGAAAACTCCTCTGGGAAACATGTAGGGAGCTTTGAAAAGAGTTTCCTTTGCTCTAACTCCAGGGTCCTCCCTGAGATTGTTGTATTTTATAAAAAGGAAGGAAGAAAAGCCAGAGATGTGTTTGGTAGAGGCATAAGGTATGGTGTGGGTAAAAGGGTGTCTCTGTGGGGCCCATGCTGAGGCATTCCTTCCCCTTGGGGAGGATAGTTGAGAGGGAAGTAGAGACACAGGGGAGGGGGGAGGAGAGAGGGAGAAGGAGAGGGAGGGGGAATGGGGAGAAAGGGGGGAAAGGGTAAGGGGGCAAAAGCAAGAGGAGAAGATAGTGAGGAGGGGGACAAGCAGACCCTTTTATAGCAGGTAGGCAGACCTACCTGGCTGTTGCCAAGTAACTGTGGGGCGGAGCCTAGAGGAGGTGTCTTCACTTAAACTCTAAACCGTGATTGAAAGAAGTAGAGGTGGGAGAAAGGGCCACCAGGGCCTGAATCCTTGTCCAAGAGTTGACACATTTTCTTTTTTTAGATTTATTTATTTATTTAGATTTATTTATTATTATATATTATTATTATTATATGTAAGTACACTGTAGCTGTCTTCAGACACACCAGAAGAGGGAGTCAGATCTTGTTAAGGATGGTTGTGAGCCACCATGTGGTTGCTGGGATTTGAACTCTGGACCTTCGGAAGAGCAATCGGGTGCTCTTACCCACTGAGCCATCTCACCAGCCTGAGTTGACACATTTTCAAGCAGAGTTTTGACCAGAGATTTGGTGGTAACCTGAAGGCACCTATCCACTAGGATGGCCACTCAGGGTCTCTCATAGCTGTAACCAGAGTCCACCTCCTCTTCCCCCCCCCCTTAACCAGCAGCCCCTCTTCATCCACTTCTCAGGAAAATAAATCTCCAAGAGGAGGCAGGGAGAGCAGATCTCAGAAAAAAAAAAAACTTCTGAATAAATGTCTATATTAATGAATTATTAACTCAGCCACCCGTGACCTTAAATCTAGAAACAGGAACACCCTGGGCAGAAGAGAACTGTTGAATCTCTTATTGGAGTCCTGTCAAAGGTGATGGCCATTTGTTTCCCTCCCCCACCAATAAACAAAACTAATTAATATGGAAGCAAACTTTTTAATTGTATGTCAAGTGAAGTCAGATGGAGCGCCTCCTGCACAGACCACCTTCCTGCTTTTCTGTCCGCCGCCCACTGTCTCCCTGCCCCCACTAGCTCCCCTCTTCCCTGATCAGCTAAGGATACAATGGCTTCCAGGGAGATTTTGGGGGGGGGCGGAATCCTGGAGAAATGATAAATTGGGGTAGTTAATTTATCGATCCCGACTCCTCTTCCCACTTGTTTTATTTTAGAGGTCATTAATCAATGAAGAAAAACACTACCGTGTCCCCCTTTTGCATCTAATACACTCTCGCTCCTTATTCATTCCTCTGGAACAAATTCCCAGCAAATATGCACCCATCGATTCCAGAGCGATGGATTTTTATGCAGGTTTGATCGCTTCCTAAGTGGTCGGAGTGATTTGTTTGCCCATCTTCTAAGTCTTGAGAGAAGGCAGCAGATCTGAGGGACACACACCTCTTCGGGTCAGTGGGCTCACTTTCTGAAATCCCCAAGTTGTTGCAGACTGACCGCGACCAAGGCAGCGTGAGGGTCAGCCCCGGTGGAAAAGTGACTTTGCTAGCGTTGACCCCTCGCAGCAGCTAGCTGGCCGGCTTAGGCTCACTGTGCTCCGCCGAGAGTACAAGGACCCATGCTGACCTTGGCCCAGTCGCGCCTTGGATCCTTCAGAGGCTCTGGAGATGCTCCGCTGGAGACCTACCTACTTTGCTCTGGACCCTCTGGGCAGTAACCTTGACTTCCTCATTCAAGGAAATTCCCTATGTCCTCTAGCATCTAGGGTCCGGTTTCCTCACGGTCCACTTGTGCCCAGCACCTCTGGAATGCCTGGCAGTGGAGTGTGGGGATGTGGGAGTGTGGGGATATTCTACACCAGGCGTAATGGAGGAGAGGGCCTTCCTCATCGGCTTAATTCCTTATTCCGGAAGCACGTTAGAGTCTCCTGTGATACCCCACCACATCCCAACCCAGGATCAATGAAATGAGTAGAGATTTGACTAATGTAGTTAAAAAAATATACTTGGCAGCCCACTGAGCGGGCTTTGAATGGGCCTCAATCATTCATTAATGGTGTGACCTTAGGCAACCAACCTAACCTCTCAGAACCTTCTGATCACCATCTGTATGCAATAAGGGGGTTGGTTAATAATGCCGTGCCGGCGTGGCTGCTAGATACACTAAATATATGCGCTTCCCACGTCCTAAGCAATCATTAACTGCAGCTGATTTTGCTAGAATGAACGTACATGAGCGCCCCGCCCACCCTCTCTAACCACCTGTGAGTGGCTGGAGGCCTCCCAAGCAATTGCTGCTATGAGCATCTCAAAGTCCTGATACTTTCTAGGGAAGTAAGGGGGTTGCAATTTTTTAGTACATCCCTTTCTAGAGGACCAAATAAGCTGGCTTTGGTTAGAAATGAGTAGGTGGGCAGTGTGTCTAGATTTCCATCCCTAGAAGTTCTCCCATAGAGAACCTGGTCGCTCCACAATGAACTAGGGGAATGTGAGAAAGAGTTTGCTCTGTCTCCCAGGGTCCCATCAGCCACAGCAATTCTGGACACAGATTAATTGAAAGGGGCCTGGAACTTCATCCTCCCCTCTGGGGAGTTGTCTGAAGTCTTCGAAGACTGCCTGGTTAGCCTCGGGGTCTACAAGGCAGTGGGTTTTCCCTCGCGGTGCTTGCCTCAGACTTGGGTGCTATCAATCTATCCAGGAATGACGGATGACCTTGTCATAACGACGCCAGTCAAAACATTTTCAGTCCAACTAGGCTCCAACCGGGAGGGAGGCGTTCTGTCCAAGACCCGGACAAAGTCTAAACAGCGCGTTTCCCATGCTCGGACAAAATGAGTGGTGGGAAGAGAAAACGGAACCAGAAGAAATTAGGAAAGAATGGGGATTGCCTGTTCGGAATGGTGACTGTTAAATAAATTGGGTTGTTTGTGGGAAGATAAATGTCACTTTTCCTCCTCTTTAAGGTGCAGACAGAACCCTGGCTGGGAGAAAGCCCCGGAGTTGGCCAATTTCACAGAGTTTGTCACTGCCCTCTGCCACCGAGTACTGTGAATGCCAGAAAGCTAAGAGTTTGGGGCGAGTGCCTAGTAGGTGGATGCTAGATCTTGCGTGGTGAAGCTGCTGCAGCTCAGAGCTCTGGGAGATGGCACGGTAGGACGGGGCTGCGCTTGCCTCCAGAAGCAGTTAAGACTAGAGTTGAATTAAAGAAGCCCGAATTTGACCTCCCAGGGCAGGCGTCGGCGGCAAGAGTAGTTAAGGCACAAATGTAAGGCTCCAGGTACATCAAAGAGAGGCGAAGAATCCTGAAAGGCAAACCCAGAATAAAGGTGCTTGAGCATTAGATGTAGGCTCGGTTGCAGCTGCCTCTCTTCCCGGGCCAGGTTGGAGTCCAGGGCCGGATCGTCTTTAGAGACCCTCGCTCCCAAGCCCTCCAGCTTCGCTCAGGCTGCGGGCTGAGGGTTTCATGCCAGCGCACAGCGTGCCCCACCTCGGCCCCCCCCCCCAACTTTTTTCTTCGGAGGATTCACGCTAGAGATGGCTTGGCGGGCGAGTCAACTCTGGCACCCAACAGCATTCCGGGAAAATCTGAACCCGGCTGAAAAGCAAACTCCGCTGTGGGGACTGGGGTGGACGCGCCTCCCGCGGTGTGTGCTGCTTTCACCACATCACCAGCTGACCCGAAGATGTTTGCCTGTTTGTGTGTTTCCATAGCTTTTGGGATCAGGACACTGAGCCCGCACCTAGAAAAAGATACATTGCGGACAGAAAAAGTACAACAAGCAAGCCGTAGTCGTCACGCCAAAAAAAAAAAAAAAAAGTGTGTGTGTGTGAGTGTGTGTGTGCGCGTACAGAGGAGGTGTCTGTGCGGGAGAGGCGGAGACGCACCGGGAGTCTGCGGGTCCAGCCTAGTTTGAAGTTCCTTCTTCCCTCTCCCCTCCCCTACGTTCCCTTGGCCTGCTCCCGCCTACTCCTTCTTTCCTCGCCTTTCTGCCCTGCTCTGTTCTCCCCCCCCCCCCCGTCCCTCCCTCCTCTCTCCCTCCCTCCCCCTCCCCTCCCTCCCTCTTCTCTCTCCTTCCTCTCTCTCCTTCCTCTCTCCTCTCTCTTCTTCCCTCCTTCCCTCCCCTCCCTTCCCTCCCTTTCCCTTCTTCCCCTTTTCACTCTCCCTCCTCTCCTCTCCATCCACAAGCGCGCGGTTACACACACACACACACACACACACACACACGCACACACACACAAACGCGCACACGCACACACATGTATTTGGTGCTGTCGTAAAACCCACGTGTCCAGCCGAGAGGCTGCCAGAGCAGAGCCCAAGCTCCGAAAGCGGCCGAGCGCAGCAGCCAGAGGCGGCTCCGTCCCGCGTCCTCCCGCGCTCCAGCGCTCTCTGCGGAGCCGCTCTTGCGCCCTCCGCGGGCCTACGTGTCCTTTGCCGGCGTTCCGGAGAGGGCTCCAGGCTGCGGGGTCTCTAAGGCTCTCCGTGCCCTCCGGCTTGTGGTCATGTAGCTCACCCGGGGCTCCCGCTCACCGCCCCGTGCACCGAAACGGCCTCCCGCACACAGGAACGTTAGCCCCCGCCGGTTGCTCTCAGTCCCCAGGTACGGTGGGGCTGGACCGGGGCTGCGGTGCGCGGGCCCCTTGCACCAGGAGCTTGGAGGTCTGGGGCAAGGGGCGGGGGGCGAGACTGTCCCGCCTCCCGGCGCCTGAGGCCAGCGCGGCTCCGGCGCTGCGCCACTTCGCCTCGGGTTGGCTCCAGGGCGCTTGCTGGGGGCGGGAGGGAGACGTCCTGCCCGGAGTTGTGCCGGAAAGCGCCGGCTCTTAGGGTCCCAGCTGAGCGGGGTTGGGAGCTGGGTTCGCTCGCGGGCTGCGAGGCGGCACCGTGTGCACGCAGTCACCTCCGCGCTGCACGCCCAGGCTTCCGAGTAAACTTTGCGCCCAGGAGGAGTTGGGAAGCGGGGACGACAGTACCGCGGGCCGTGGTGCCGGATCCGAGAAGGGGGGCTTAGGTGCTCCACCCAGCTCCGTGCGATCCTCCCGCACGCCCCGTCTGGTCCAGACCCGGATCCAGCTCACTCTGCGCTCCTCCTCCTCTGCCCTCCCAGCTCGAGGCGTCGGACATGCTGAAGCCGGGGGATCCCGGCGGCTCGGCCTTCCTCAAAGTGGACCCAGCTTACCTGCAGCACTGGCAGCAACTCTTCCCGCACGGAGGCGGCGGCGGCGGCCCGCTCAAAGCCAGTGGCGCCGCGCTCGCCCTGGGCGCCCCACAGCCCCTGCAGCCACCGCCACCGCCGCCGCCTCCTCCTCCCGAGCGCGCCGAGCCTCCTCCAGACGGCCTGCGGCCGCGGCCTGCCTCGCTCTCGTCCACCCCGGCTCCTTCCTCCACCTCTGCCTCTTCTGCCTCTTCCTGCGCCGCAGCCGCGGCCGCCGCTGCGCTGGCGGGTCTCTCGGCCCTGCCGGTGGCACAGATGCCGGTGTTCGCTCCTCTAGCTGCTGCTGCTGTGGCCGCGGAGCCACTGCCCCCAAAGGACCTGTGCCTCGGCGCCTCCGCCGGCCCCGGGCCGGCCAAGTGCGGCGGCGGCGGTGGCAGCGTGGGGGACGGCCGTGGCGTCCCACGTTTCCGCTGCAGCGCGGAGGAGCTGGACTATTACCTGTACGGGCAGCAGCGCATGGAAATCATCCCGCTCAACCAGCACACCAGCGACCCCAACAACCGTACGTAGCCACAGTCCTAGCTCGCCCGCTCTGCCCCGGGTGCTGGCGACAGCAAGTAGTGGTGGAGAAGGCGGGTAGGGTCTCAGGAAGGTGACACGGGTGAAGGGTGGCGGGATCTTAGTTCAAGCCGCTGTCCCGCGCCACCCGGATCACTATGGGAAAACTTTTCTGGCGTCTGAGAAGAGAGGGTTGCTTGGGTGTCACCACGGGCTTCTGTTTCTCAGCTCTCATCAGACCCCGCTTTACACCTACAAGGTTGTGCCGCCCAGTGTTCCGGGCCAGGCGGGTATTGGCAGCTGGCGGCCGGGATTGGCCCGGTGAACCCTGGCCTGATCAGGACTAGGGAGCGTGGAAACCAGGGTTTGCTTCTCAATCTATGTTCCATGGAGTTAACGGTGGCAGCTCATTTTCGGGTCCCTTGATTATCGAGGGTTTTCGAGCGCGAGCAGTAGGGTATTTTGTTGTCGTTATTTTATTTTTATTTTTTGTGACAATGAGTCAGTTTCTTCCTGAAGGTAGGTATTATTAGTCGGGCTTTTTATTTAGAAACTAAGGAAAGGGTCGGGGGGCTTTGAATAAGAAGAAAAATTCCAATCTAGAGACAGTGTCGTTCTTTGCAGATCCTGAATTCTTCAGCAACCCTTGTTTGCAACCCGTGTTGCTTTCTTCGTTTAAATAATTTGTTTTTTAAAGTTAGAAGTGATGGCAATTTAGCGAAAGAAACTTACCTCTTCCTCAAGTAAATGGTGACTGACTAGGTACATATCAGAACATCCCAAGCTTTTTGTATTCACAATTTCAAATTCCTGTCTTAAAATGGTTATATTCTGATATTTCGAAACAAAACCCTCAATGAAGGATTAAGAATGTGTGCTCATATGCATCTGTTACTTCTTGGTAATTTCAAGAATTATAACATGTTAACACTTAAAGACATGTGTGTTAAGTAATCTCTCCAAACCTCCCAACAGAACCTTAAAGCAAGTGAGAGAGAAAGAGTGAGTTACATTACAGTAGCGCTCACCCATCGATTTTCTACAATCTATTCTTCATTTGGCTTCTGTATAAGAAAGTAGATCATAAATATGTACTTTTATTCTATTTTTAATAAGTTGCTCCCTGCAGAATGTCTATCACACCTTAGACTTCTTGATTTCTCACCAAAACGAAATAATATGATTAGAATATGATTCCTAGGTTGTTGATTTGATTTTAAGAAAGAACAATGGGCATTAGACACATGATTGAGGCTTGTCACTCTTCTTCAAAGAGTTATTGTGATGGAGGTAGCAACTACTAGCCAAAGCACCAAATACAGAAGTTGAATTTACCTTTTTCAATTCTAGCGTCTGAGGGTAAAATATTGGTTTGTGATAAGAGTTGCAGTTCCATTTTTTTTTTTTTTTGGTGAGTTTAAGAAGATTCGTGTATTTCAGGGTTTCAGACATTTTATAAAATTGCATTGTCTTAATCGAGTTCAAAGATGTGTGTTTTCTCGTGAATTTCTTCCAGATGTTGTCTTACAACCAGTTCTTTTAAAAGTGTGAAATAGAAAACTTGGCAGTAGTTCTTACTGCTAAGCGAAATATAATCATTGCTGATTAGGGGCACCTTATCCAAGCTTGCAGTCATTTCTCTATATTAAATCTGGGTTGGAAAAGATACCAACCCTGGCTTTGGGTTGTGGGGGATGCGTAAGTGTGTGTGTGTGTGTGTGTGTGTGTGTGTGTGTGTGTGTTTCACAATGTGGCAGTGAAACTTAACATATTTTCACTAGAGGAAGCATCCACCAATCAGAGAAAGAATTAGGAGTGATTACTAATTGACATATGGATATGAACCAGTTTGTTACCTAGATAGCTCCCCGGAACCCAGGTTGGAGAGAATTGCTTGTGATTTTTATTTATTCATAGTTTGTTAGTGGTCTGGTATCTTCTTTTAAGTCAAACAGACTGATTGAGTGTTTAAAGCGCAGGAGAAAAGACAGGAAGCTAGACTGTTACACCTCTCTTTTGGTTGCTAATTAAAGGAACAGTTGGGAGGAAAGGAACCACAGCTCTGGGTAATGGGAAAACAACGTCCGGTCCTGGGCAAGTAAACTTGGCACTCGCTTAGGTGTATGGTGTGTTTTGAAGATGAGCAGTGACTGGGTTTAATCTAACTAGGCGTTTCAAACAAATCCGAAATGCAAAGAATTAAAACTTTTCCAGGGGCGTTGGGTGTTGGTATTTTGGTTCCTTGAAAGACTGAAAACAAAAGCTTCCCCTCATTTTTGTACTGTATGGGGATGGGGGTTAGGGGAGGGAGGCAGAAGAGAAGCTGAAGTACTTTTAATTTTTCACGTCTAGCTTCCCTCCCCCCTCCTCCTTCTCCCCCCTCTCTCTCTCCCCCGTCTCTCTCTCCATTTCTCTTTAAACTTATTTTTTTTTGTAAAGTTAAAGCAATCATTTAGCATAGCATCCCTTTGTAACTGTATTTAAAGTAGCTTTTAGTCTCTTCTCTTAATAGGCAAAAAAAGAGCCTCCATGTTTCTTCTCTTCCTTTTGCCCATGGTTAGTAATGTGCACCAGAACTGATCGGCCACACCTTAAGACTCTGTTTGGCACAAGTGACAGATGCCATGGTCAATGTGCTTGTAGCTCTTTCCTATCAGATTTTCAGTCATGCCAAACACTCCTTAGCCCAAGTGAGCTCCTTCTGTAGGTTCCTGCTATTGACCTGACTGCAAGGGATTGAGACATACTTTGCAACAAAGCTCTCAGGGCTTTGCTTGCTGCCCTCTCCCTTAAAAGTCAAGTGCTGCGATGTGTAATACATACACAGTCCTTCTTTGCTGCTGGGTTGCCTGAACCCATGGGGCTGCATCCCAGTGGTCTCTTCTCCAGTTCTGGGCAGCTGAAGTGTTTTCTGAGTCCTTATTAGTACTCCTGGAGGATGCTGAGAGACCGTCATTGGGCATGTCTGGAGTATGAGTAGAGAATCCCTGATCATCTCCACAGAGTTAGCTTTTCATAATTTCTTTTGTGAAGACCGACTGGCTACATACTGAGAAGGAGGCTGGAAATGAGCCTGTTCTGGTAACAAGGCATAGAGTTGGGTCATGCTATACTTTCTCAGTGTCGGATGCTTTCGGACCTTTCTGATTTAGGAAAGTACTTCGGTGCAGGGAACGGTTTTGGGAACCATAGCTGTGCAAGGGTTGCAGGCTTCGTTGTTGGCAGCTTCATATTCGCCAAAGATTTGGGGAAGAGCCTGAGAGTAGTGAAGGATTGGTGTGCGTGGGTTTGCAGGGTGCTGTACTGGGGGATGTGGGAAACTCGGGAGTGTCACATGTTCCTAACTTAATCCTAATCTCTCCCTGCTTCATTGTTGGAGCACTTCTTGAGAAGCTGTTCTTAGTGCTAAGAAGACACACCCTGTTTTACTCCCATCTAGTATATTGGCAAGTGACTCAGACCTGGTTCCCTGGGAGAAGACACTTCCGTGTTGGTGTGCAGGCTTATTATATTGTTCTATTTTTCTTTTTCTCGAATTTTTTTGTATACAGGCCCGACCCCACCTCGTAACACGCATGATTTAGCTATTTTACATCATTCTTTATCCAGAGCCCTGAAACTGAACATAAAGCCATATATTAGATTGAGGTTAGAAGAGGTGGCGACTGTTTATTTAAGGTGATAAAATGGTCCATCAGCAGTAATCTCCATCGATATGTGCCACCAGGAGATGAAGGATGAGGGGACAAGCCACAATTAATTGCCCTATAGTTTTGTAGGAGAGAGTAGAGCCAGCCCAGACCCGCTTCGATCTTCTCTCGCTGCTCCTATTCATCATCTCTGCCTTGTATATGGCGGCCTCGCAGGGGCAGAGGGCGGCCAGGTTTATCTCCGTGCAATATTCTCTCACCCTCACACCCTGGCGCTCTCATTTAATTTATTAATACAGTCACCAGGAGACAAATAAAATCCACATTTTCTCCCTCCCTCCCTCCTTTTTTTTCCTCTCCCCCTTTGTCTCTTTCATTGGTTCCTGGGCCAAGCCAGCAGGGTAGGCTGAGAAAGCCCAGGGGTTTTTTGCATGCTGCCGGCAGGCAGAATCTTTAGAGCATCCCAGGCAGCCAGAATCTTCAGAGCATCCCAAAGAGCTAGGCCATGACCACGGGCTTTTCTTCCTGGTGGCCATCCCTGGGAGCCCTTCGAGGATAGAAGCTGGATGAAGGCCTTTAAACAGAATCCTTCGGAGGGGAAGGCATATCCAGTCAGCTGTGCATGACTCTTTGTCAACATCCTGCTTACGTGATCGCAGGGCATGACTGAGCCCTCGAGAGTAATTCAGAGTGAGGCTCCTGGCTGGCCCGGCTGCCCTAGGACCCCCCAGGCCACCATGCCCCCTCCCCCAGGGGCTTTGGACTCTGAGTTGCCAGCAGGCGGCACTCCGGGGACTGATCAATGCCTCCTGGCCCCTCAAGGCTTGGCCTTCTGGCCTAAGGGCTGCGACCCGTCTGCCGCTCAGAAGGATTTACAGCCTGAGCGGTGTGGCTCAGCAGGCTTCTAAGTTACTCTTCGGTTTTCTTAACCGAGGGATGGAAGAACTGGAGATGGCTTCTGCCTAGTGTGGAGTAAGCCTAGTGTGGAGACACTCCCGGACAAAGCTTTGTGGAGAGAGCCCTACCGGTGCCCACATTCACCTCTCAGCAAGCTCCCTGAAATGTTTCACCTTTCCTTAAAATGAGAAAATAGACTCGGTGTTCTGCTTCATATAGTGTTCATTTGAAGCGTTGGTTTTTTTTTTTTTTAAATAGTACATGTAGCTGAAAACAACAACAACAAAAAACCTCTGAAAACATTCACACAGTAAGAAGGATTGAAATGAAGTGAAGGCCTGTGGGCAAGAGCCAGTTTCCCACCTTCACCCTCTTTCCTTCTTCACACCCACTAGGCAGATGTGCTCCCAAAGAGACCTGTCTGGCTGTAATTCCATACTGCACAGTGACATTTGAAAACATCGTGTGTATAACTGTAAACTTGTACAAAAAAACCTGGTTCTTAAGGCCTGGACTGCCATGTAGGGAAAAGTTAGAGCACCTAGCTGGTTTCTCTTTCAAACCTTTCTATGTGGGTGTTTGTGGCTCACAGGCTAGAAAACACTATGTTTGCCAACTTGTGACTGTGTGTCAATCTCGAGAAAAAAGTCACTTGTTTAAAACTTCCCCAGGCTCCTTTGGGGCCCTGAGACAGGTTAGAAATAAATATTTTTTAGTCCAAGAGATTTTGCATGCGGTAAAAAATGTTGGAGACGAGACATAACTTTATTTTGATGGTAACTGCTCAACTTTTCTGGCAGAAATATTTTTACATTTTTATTAAGACACATATTAAGTGAGCTAATTAGCCTGGATGAGGCTTGCCCACTTTTCACTTGTGAATGAAGGATATAGTCTTCTAGATCTGGGGGGAGCCTTAGGGTTTTTTTGTTTTTGATTTTTGGGTTTTTTTTTTGTTGTTTTGTTTTGTTTTGGATTTTTTTTGTTTTGTTTTGTATACTACAAAATGCTACTTTTAAAGTATGCTGTGGAGAACAATCAAACCTACCTAACACACTGAACAGGGAGGGATTTAGAAATGAGTTTAGCTGTCACTCATTCCAAATATGATTGAAGTGTGCTTCTTGTCTTCCGTGGGGGCAGTGACTGGAGTTAATTGCTTCTAATCGGTTTATCCACATACATGATGAGATGCTACGTGTAGAGACGTGGGAGGTGATAGAATTGTTGCCACAGGCTATTAGGTTGTGAGGTTCCCCCCGCCCCTCTGTCTCAGTCTTTACTTAATTGAATGAACCAGAAAAGAAAATCAGTCAAGCACTCCCTGGGTGACTTATATTTATTTTCATGGGCACGTTGCCTTTTCTCATTGTCATTTTTTAAGAGCTGGGTTTTTCTTTTCTTTCTTTTTTTTTTTTTTTTTTTTTTTTGCTCAGGTGGTGAAAGGTCATTTTAACGTGTCT
The DNA here is from genome assembly GCF_000001635.26 of Mus musculus. NCBI lineage: Eukaryota > Metazoa > Chordata > Mammalia > Rodentia > Muridae > Mus > Mus musculus. Next base: position 53,471,169 of record NC_000084.6, read on the forward strand.
GTGAAAGCAGACGTCTTGAAATTATGGGCGCTGGCTATTTATTTTCCTATTCTTGTACTTTAGCTCCCTCAAGCCCATGAGTGTGGAAGAGAGAACTATCTCTATAACTATAACTCAATCATGCCTGAGTTCTTTTCCTGGCCCCCAAATGGTTACATCAGTAAACTCTTTCAATTCTATTGATCGAGTCATGAGTTGGTATATAAAATTCTCCTTGCCCTCATTAGTCTTCCTAAATCTCTGCCTTTGAAGGCTGTGGAGTCAGGCAGAGTGAAATCTTTCTGCTGTCTCTTTCTAGTTTCTTGGCCCTTGGTTCAGTAGCAGTGTTCTCAAAGAGTCTTTTGCTTCATCTGCAAAAATGGGAATTGTGGCACTTAGATACCACCGTGGCAGTTTGCTGCAAGGCAGGCACGTGGCACATAGAAGGTACTGGGGGAGGGGGTAATATTGTTGTCATTTTGTTTCTGCGGTGTCTTCTTCGTGTTGTTGTTCACACGTAAAGGCATGAGAGGCTGAGTGGAGAATATATGCGTTTCTGAAGAGTTGGTGTGAGTGTCACCTACTTCCATCTAGTCCCTGGGGTCAAAAGTGGAGTCTTGAAAAGTCTTCACATTAGCCTGGGATGCTGAAGGAGGAGAGTTACCTTTGTGTTAAGGGAGGCACAGAAGCATATCTGTCTACAAGACTTCTCCAAGAAGTCTTGTAGACAGCCACTAAGGGGTAACCATCAGGTTTCCTCACTTCTTGGGCAATCGTAGCTGGAATAGAGTGGCTGCTCACTGAGGGGAGGACACGGCTGACCTGGAAGCACCTCTGGTCAGATAGGATGCTCACATAGTCAACCACTGATATTGCAATTGCCCTGGCAAGGGTTCTTTATTGTGGGTTGTGACCGAATGCTCCTTGTGGAGAACCCTTCACTTATAACACGTTTCTTGGGTGGTTCACAGTTTCAGCATAGACATGGCACATTTGGAGTCATCTACAAGGGCTAATTGCCATGGAGACAAAGGGGAAGGTGCCAAGAAGCTGAGAGAGCAACTCAGGTATCCTGCTACCGGGCTCTTACCATCTCCACCAGTACAAGAGCCCCAAGTGCCAGGGTCAGTGACACAGGGCTCGGCAGCAGAAGAACCCTGGGCGTCCCCAAGGAGGCTGGACTCAGGAGGTTGAGTCGCTGAGGCTGGAGTCCTCTGCAGAGGCCTGCTGCACCAGGGAGCAGACACAGCGGCTCCGCCAGGCCCATTAATAACCCTTAGGCTCTGCGATTCCGACAGCGTGATCGCTGAAAGCTTAGTTCCTAGTGGCTGCCTGGCCTTTTCCGCCTAGGTCCAGTCAAACGACACTGGGTGCCTTGGAGCAGCGTGCCTGGAGTGTAGGAATCTCCTTGTGTGATGTCTGCCCTGGGGGAAAGTCAGCAACAGCTTCAAATAACATAATCTCATTTAATTTGGGCTCAGGCTTTCCGTCCTGCTCAATGGAATCATTACCCCGATCATTAAAAACCCTTTACCTCGATCCTTAAACTTCCTATTTGGTTTGGTCTCTGGGAAGAACTTGCGTACACAATCACAACTGACATCCCCCCTCTCGCCCCCCCCCCCGCCCCCATTTCCCCCTTCCCCTTTCCTGCGTGAACTCGCTGGAGTGACAGAGACTGGGATCCTAACTCCTAAAGGACCGGGATTGGAGTTTGCGCTCCCGAGGTAGTGTAGGAAGCTTCGGAGTCCAGTGTGTTTGTATCTGTCACTCTGGCTTTGATAGCGGAAGAGCAGCATCAAGTACTATCTTAGTCATCCGTGCACTATCTGCGACTTTGTGAGATAAATGGTCAGATGAGAGACAGACTTCTCCAGGGAGAGAAGATAAGCACACCCTGAGACACCTTTGGCTACCTTTGGCTAGAGGGAAGGCAAAACAACAAGTGTTGGGTAGAGAGATGTAGGCAAGCTGGACGGGAAGCAGAAGTCGCGGTCGTGCACACCTGGTTAGCCAAACCTAGCATGTAAGCCTTGCGTGGATATCAGTAGGCGTATTTGAATGTTGCAAGTCCCCAGGAGGTGGCTCAAGTCCCTTCCCCACTCCCTGTGGCGTTGGCGCCCTTCTGGTGTCCCATTCCCCAACAGGTGACTTACCTGCTGCAGTTTAGGGAGTTTCCCGAGGATTCCCCCCCCCGTTTCTCCCCCCCCCCCCCCAAAAAAAAAGACCAGGTTAACGCTCTCCCTTCCCTCCTTCCCCGGTGTCACCCACAGGTTGCGATATGTGCGCGGACAACCGTAACGGGGAGTGCCCCATGCACGGGCCACTGCACTCGCTGCGCCGGCTCGTGGGCACCAGCAGCGCGGCCGCCGCTGCACCCCCGCCGGAGCTGCCCGAGTGGCTTCGGGATCTGCCGCGGGAGGTGTGCCTGTGTACCAGCACGGTGCCAGGCCTGGCGTATGGCATCTGTGCCGCGCAGAGGATCCAGCAGGGCACCTGGATTGGGCCCTTCCAGGGCGTGCTTCTGTCCCCGGAGAAAGTGCAGACCGGCGTAGTGAGGAACACGCAGCATCTCTGGGAGGTAAGCTGCCCGAGTTGATCACCCAGCCTGGGCCGGGTCTCAGGACCTCACCCTCCGCCCCTGGAAACCCACCCTATCCCCACTCTCAGCCCCACTGGTGTAGAGAATACATTCTCCTCTGCCGTGGAGGGCTGACGTCAGAAGTTCAGCAGAAGGGATGCTGGACAAGTGTGACTTGCCACGGGAACTGTTGGCTCTGGAAATCAGCCACTGTAACCTGCCTCGGTTCGAACTATAAAGGATTAGCCCCCCGGGCTTCTAAATCTTCAGGACAAAAGGAACCAGCCAAACACTCAGAGACTGAGCCGGGGCAGAGGTAGAGTAGAGCCAGGTGATCTTTTTGCTAGGTTCCCAGCTCCTCCCATAGGTCTCTGTGCCTGGAGCTGCAGCAGAGAGAGGGCAGAGTTTGGGTAATTTTCTCAGATGAAAACAAGTTTATGTAGATAAGGTGGAGTGCTTGCTTGCCAAGTAAGAAGGAGTTGTTTCTCAGCAGCACTTAAACCGGAAGGTTGTGAGAACGCCTTTAATTCTAGCGCTAGGAAGGTAGAGACAAGAGGGTCAGAGATGCAAAGTCACTTGGGCCTACAGAGCAATTTTGGGGCCAGTTTTAGATCTCCTAAAACTTCTGCTTTTTCTTATAAGTGTTGAATGTGAGAGACCAACATGTTCTAGAACTTTGAAAGTACCCAACCTCCTTTGTGGATGATATTGTAAATCAAAACTTAAAAGATTTGGTTTCTCTTCTGACAAAGTGAAATTGTACAGCTTTCAACCAAGTAAATTATCAAAACATGAGAGGTAATGGCATTTTGGTATAAATTAATCTCGACTATTATCTTAAAACAGTGTGTCTGAAAAAGCCCTAATCTGGGAACTGCTTGATGATTGAGGTCCATTCCGGAAGAGAGGGGATTATAATTAGTTATGAAATATTAGATACTAGAGGACAGATGCTGAGGTAATGGGAATCTTGGGCCAGGCGAACTAATGAAGGAGGAATCCTCAGAAAAGTCAGGTCCTTAATTGCTGGGGACCAGGTTCTCTTTAGTGCACTTTGGTAGAGGGCTGTCTCAGCAACAGTGTGCTTTCTGGCTACGTGTGGCTCAATGGCTTGTCAATGTGACCGTTCTCGGGGTGAGCTGTCCCACTAAAACTTCCAATATAATCATCCACTTACATATTTGTTGGGTTCCCTCTGGCCAGCTTCGTATTAGGCCCAGGAGAGGGTGCTGTGGAAAACAGAGCCATTGTCCAGAACCCTCACCACGTGACTACTGGGGTCAGGGGGCCAAGGGCTTTGTCTTCAAAGTCTCCCTTGATGGAGGAGAAATGGCCAAGAGAGCCTGCAGCCTGGCAGCCCAAGGTGAGACCAGGGCAGCCCATGAGCCTCCTACTCTGAAGTTACCCACTGAGTTCTGGATCCAGTTTCCTGATCACTCCTAAACATTTTTGGGAAAGCAGTCAGACACTTTTTGCCTTTCTGGATGGAATCCTTGAGTGAGGAGGGGGAAAGGGGGCATATTTATGTCATTAAATGAGGCTTTTCTTAAAAACAAACAACAACAACAGAAAAGTTCAGAAAAGGAACGAGTAAAACAGGGCAGGAGGAAGGGGCTTGCCACTCAACTACTTGGAGGTGTAAGTTAGAGCTATTGCGTAGCAAAACTGACAAGCAGGACATAATGAGCCCACAGATGGCTTGGACACCTTCCTCGATGGTTTTCCTGTCTCACTAATTCAGTTGTAACCTCCTGTGTGCTTTAAAGTTTATGACGTCCACCCATGCACCCTGCAGGCCCCAGCGCTGTTATTAAAGACTCCACTATCACATTGTTAAAGGTCTGCCGATGCCTCCCAGGGGAACCACGGAGCAGTCCTGGTACAGATATGTTCTATCTGAAAATGTGAAAGTGAATCCCGTGTTCTTGCCCTCTGATGCTTGACTATTTTTAGACTTTTGGGAGGACAAAGCTATAAATGTGGGGAAAAAATAGTTCTTTTTTTTTTTTTTCCTAGAAGGCTCTGAGTGATTGGGATGTTGGCAAGAAGCCACTACACATACAGACTTCGACAATACATATTAACATTGAGAACTATGGGACTTTTCTGTTACGCTTTTGATTAGTACGTGATGGAGGAAGAATTTTGTTATAGTAATAGGATTGTTTTTCTTTTTTTTCCTTGATATCTCCATGGATTTAAAGTGAGTTTCACCTGTTGTTTGGGTTATATGAGTTGAGTGTATTAGGAAGATATATAAAGTTAGTTCTTTGTGTTAAAAAAAAAAGAGGTCTACTAGGTTTGTGCTTGAATGATCTATAGGCTCCTACTCCTGTTTCGGAACACAATCTAATTTTTATCAGCCCTCTGAAATAATAATTAGGATGACATACATTTGGCGGACTGAGGGGATATTAAAATTTCAGCCATGTAAAACGTCTCCTGAGAGATGGTAAAAAATGTGACTGGCTGGGGTTATTTAGTGGCGGTAACTATTTGGAGTGACAGAACACTTTTTAAGATAGGCATAGACTTTTATTAGTATAATTACTTTTAAGATAGGAAGTATGAATGTCTGGGAATGTAGCTCAGTCGATAGAGTGCTTGTACACAATGTATGAGAGCCTGAGTTTGATCTCTAGCACAATATAAAACTATGCATTCTGTGGGAGGCACAGAAGAACCGGGCATTAAGGCCAGCCTCAGCTACAAAGGAAGTTTGAGGACAGCCTAGGCTATGTGAGACCCTGTTGTAACAAAACATTAAAATAAATAAATAAATAAATACATAATGACAAAAATTTTAAGCCTCGTGATTTATGAGACATAATCATTTGAATCAAAAATCACTTTTAATAACAGGGAAGCATAAACATTAAATTGCCCTTTAAATTTTAGACTTCAAGACTGCATTCTATTTATTTCTGAAAAAGTTTACTCGTTGTTTATATCAGATAGAATATGTGGTTGGAGTCCACTAGAGATCGTCACAGGAAAGGCTTCACAATTATTTATTTATTTTTTTAGTGACTCACACAATAATTATTCACTTAAATAATATGTTAGACACCTGAAATATCAGGGTGACCTGAAGCAGATTTTTCAAGACAGTTAAGAGGGATTGAATGGTGGCTCCATCATTTTAAAAGCCAACTGCTCTCATGCTTCTTCTATCCAGTCATTGGCTGAAGGAACGTCTTCCTGCTTGGAATTCGATACTCAGGTCCTGATAGGTCTCTGCAGGGCTGCTTATCTTTATTGCAGTACAATAGATGGATGGCTAACTTTCCCCGTTCCCGTTTCTGAGCAGGTGATGGCTTCTTGTTTCGGTTTACAGCTCATTGTATGATTCTGCCTCTGTCCTCTACTATGCACGGGAAGGGTTAGGATGGGAACAAACCAACTCACATCGGTTACTCCTTTTGATTAGTCATTAAAAGCTTTGCTTTGCTCAGAGAAGAGTTGTTAAGCATTTGGTGGGCATGACCACAGAGAATTTGTTTGTAAGCGTGCAGCCAAACATTTTTTTAGGTTAATATTTTCCTTGTGTATAATCCCAACAGTTCAAAACGCAGCAACAGAACATTAAACAGCGTTGTATTCTTCAAAGTGTTTTGACTCCTTATGTTTTTATGAGGATAGTCTTCCCCCCTCTCAGTAATGATCTAAGATTATTAATTTTTTCCAGTTTAAAGAGATTAGCAAGCTAACCAAATTTAAAAAAAAAATCTAAATTAGTCTTTTTTTAAAAAAATATTTTAGCCAGTTTCTTTTGGAATTGGGATTTTAATGTGTTTTGAGAAATAATATGTTTAGATACTTTAAATCAAAAAGATTACAGAAAACATTAAGCAGCCCTTTGCTGGCATACATCGATTCTAACAAGACTTGGACTCCAGCTTTAATTCTATTTGGATGTACAGGGGTGGGGGTGGGGTGAAATGGAGGGGAGTCTCTCTGACCATTCAAAGAAAACAGACTCTTTCTCAACAGTTATGACTCGTAGATGAGAGCGAGATAACTTTATCCTAATGTGTCTTCTAATGAAAAAGTGAAAAGGCACAGTTGATTCCAACATTTATGAAAACATTATCTTGGTTATTAATGCGTTCTTTTCCCTTGAGATAAATTAATCTAGTTGTATATGGTTTCCTCTTTCTGTTTAACATCAGAATTTAATATGACTAGACCTGAGGAATGCACACAGTGTATACTTAGCCTTCTGCTGGAGTAAAATACAAAAGTTTAAAATAAAGTTATAATTCAAGATAAGCTACAGTTAAACCTTTCAACTCAAGGTCTGATTTGACAAGAAAGTTTAGCAATAATGACAAAATAAATTGTACCCATTTCAACCTAATTTTTCCCCTTGCTAATTGAAATAATGTAGTGGCTTATTAGAATTACAGTCAAGGTATTAGACAGGAATTTAACTTTATACAGCCTGTCTTCTCCTTTGCTTGGGTAAGTCTATATGTGTCGTTTTCAATTGCCCTCTGCTTAAAGATTAGCTATTTTTTTCTTCAGAAAATCAAGGAGGATAGTTTAATATGGGCTTTTGTGTGTGTGTGTGTGTGTGGTTTGATTTTGTGCCGTAATATTTTTGACATAACAAGAGTTCTGCTTAAAGTAAATGTTCTGTTTTTTAAAATCATTACCGTTTAGCTTAAGTCAAAAATATTAATGAAAACCAATATTAAATATATATTTCATGCTGCTAAATGTTTGCCTTTCAAAACCATCGTAGGTAATTGGTACCAGAAGGAAATGGATTGATTTTGTTTTTTTTGAATGTGCTGTGAATGCTTTTTATAAATGACTCTATCATGCATACATGCACACACACACACACACACACACACTCACACACACACTCACACACACTCACACACACATTTTAGGTGTTGAAAAATCATTTTGAATCAATACTCTTTTATTAACTTAAAATCATTTAAAATTGTTTCAGTGATAATATTGTAACTATAAATGCCACACTGTGTTTTATCTACTCCAGCTCATTTTGGGCAATTCGCAAGACGCCAGGGGAAGACAGGTTCTATAAATCTAGTTACATTGAACTAAAAATCATATTTTTCAGCAATTTATCATTTAACATGCCACTCTGTCCATTTAGCTGTAAATAAGTCAGTTTCACAGAATTCAAGTAATTTCTTCCTTGAAAATAAACCATTGTAACACGCCTGTTCCATCTTCAGCCATGCACCCCAACAGCTGGCCTACCTCCCTGGTGTTGCCTCATTTGATTTGAAGATGTCTTTTGTAGCAGTGCCTGTTTGATAGAGTGAGGGAGTTTTATAGTTTTACATAAACTGTAAAACCATCTGCTGCCTCTTGGAATGGTTTCCAGCATTGTGTTAAAAATCAAAGATGCAGTGCTTCATGTTGGCTCTGACAGGGTCTCTTTATAGTCCTTTTGGTTTAGGTCTCATAACACAGTACTCTCTCTCCTTGGTTTTCCAAATCCTTAAATGACCTACCTAAAAACAACAAATAACAACAACAACAACAACAACACTATTTGGAAACCCGTGATTGGCGAGGTTTCATGCAAACATGCATTTGTCGTGGTGTATGTGTCAGGATTAAATGCTGTATAAGGCTGACGTAGCCCATGCAGGCAGGACTATTTTTCTCATTTTATTCAGAAATTGATGTTTATTGGGAGGATTTGTCCACGAGAAGAAAATGATTCACAAGTGTTTCTCACTTTAGGCTGGCATTATCTTCCTCTGCCATGGATTATTTTTTAATTCCTCTGCCTTAAAAGCAGGACATGGGAAGCAAAATCAAAATGTTAGGGGTTACTGGAAAGACGAAATCCTCCGTTCCCATCACAGCATGCTAGCAAGCCGTCTGATGGAAATATTATTCTCAGAAACAGACAGAGGTGCTGGCTCATTCCCCTGTGCAAAGTATCGCAGTTTTAATTGTTTGCGGAAAAGCTATGTGTGGCCTTAGGACCACAAATGACTGTTGTGTAATTTTATGGGTTAAACACTTCTGATGAAGTGGGAAAATCTGCACTGTATGCAGCTGGGGACTCCTTCCCAACGAAGGGAGGTCCTCTTTCTTGCAGGGATGGCTGTGAGCACATTGGTGGTGTGCAGATGTTCTAAGAAGTTGTATACAAAATTGGAGCCTGCCTCTCTTTCGATCCCTTTCTGTTTTAGAGTCATATATGCTCCAAGATTTCATGAGTTCAGACATTCCTTGTGTATTTACACAAGAAACGCAGACTCTGGTGTAAGTACTTAGCATAAAAGCCCGGGAAGCCAGAGACGGTGAGCATTTACCGCCTCCCTCAGATAAGTTACAGAATTCCATTATGCAAATTGTTACACGTGTGTGACAGAGGCTGACCTTTTGTCATGTCAGCCCTCTCAGCGTAGGCCCCAGGCTCCAGCCTAATGGCTCAAACCCTGATTTACTCACTGTAATAAGGGCAGGAGGTCGAGCTTGTCGGCTGCCTGTTCGTACTCTTCTTGGAGCCCGGTTGAAGGCTGTTAACACAAAGCTTTTCAAAGTGAATTTACAAGCAGCACCACTGACAGAGGCCAATCAGTGCACCATAAACGTCAGGGCGGTGAGACTGAGCAGTAAGTAGAGCTCTGACAGTACACTATTGGCCAGAATCAATTGGCCAAAGATTAACCAAGATGAGTAAGCTTCGTCAGGAGGGCTTAGGGGAGAAGCTAAGTGTGCAGCCTGCGTTTCCGGGTGGACCCCGAAATCCACCTGTTAGTGGACAAAGGAGGGCTGGGACAGCTCATGTATGCTTTAGCAAGACGAGCATCATCCACGCTGGTATGATTGACTATTTGGGAGGTTCATGTGGTGGAGCCTGCAGACTCCGAGACTTGGTTAAAAAGAACCAGCCAACCACTATACCACCATTACCACCACCATCACCACAACAACAGTAACCCCCAAAATAAAAACTGGCCCAGCCTTAGGCAATAAAAGAGACAACCCGTTATGATATGGGTTGTCCAGGATACAGGATGTGTTTACTCTGGTACAATTCATTACAAGTCATTTATTCAGGTCCCAAAACTCTAGTGGTTTTTCATAAACGTACAGACACAAACACGCATGCTCATTTGCTCCTCCTGAAGCTCCTGAGCATGGAACTTTTGTGGAAGTCGCTAACGAGCGAGCGATCGCAGGTTGAGGGTCTGAATATCCATGAGATGCGGTTTCCCTGCGAGACGGGATGTTTTTATCATTTGGTGTAAAGACAGCCTAGACAACAATTCATTGAGCTCTGAGGGCATCAGCATTAAAATGGAGGGATCCATTAAAATGCCCTACGCAAGGATTTATAAATTAGGCAATTTCCTTGATTATTGCAATCATTTACAAAATTGATTGTTCCAGTGTGGTATAGACAGATTTTAGCAATGATCATTGACAGCGAGTGCATTTTCTGATATCTATAGCTACTGATCACTAAAGTAGGTCACTGTGCCCCCATCCTGAGGTCTCTGCTCTCAAGGTCAGACAGATTTCCTAAGAAGCCTACTGCTGTGGACCCTTCCTCATTTGTCTCCAGAAGAGACCCACCTAGGCTCCGAGAGGAAGTGTGGGTTGTTTTCAAGGCTTACAGAGTTTGTTTATTTATTATTTTCATGATGTCACCATACTGTGTGTTTTAGCCTAACCTGACATCCACTCCTCCTACCTCCTCCTCCTCCTGACCTCATAAGATTATTTTTAGATTTTTAATCTGTTTAGGAAAGGGTATGGAAACTGGTGGTGTGAATTACATCAGCAGCACGGAGTCATTTCAAAGGAAGTAATGTTTGCCAATTGCAGCTGCAAAGTATTTGTTTGATTGGCAATCTGCACATCGATAATGGGTTTTATTTGTTGGTCCTCAGACTTCTAATTATCCAATAGATATATCGTGGAGTCGCGCTGGGTTTTAGGTCAATTAATTCTGAAAGGCATAATAAAGATGTTGTTACAAAGTGAGAAATGCTCAAAATGCAGCAGATTTTTCTATACAAGAACACACATACGTTCACTGGTGCTTAATCACTAACCACAAACCACAAGTTGCTTTTATTCCTGAAGTATCAGTGATGGGCAAGCCAAATGTGTCTGCAGGGCTTCATCCAATGAAAGCTAGCTGTGTGGTTTATGCTTAGTATGAAATAACTGACTTCCAGACATTTGCTTTTAATCATTTTTCTCTTTTGAAACATTAACACAAACCAAGGCTTGTAAAATAATGACTTTAGGAGGGGGAAATCCCTTACACTGTTGTACACTCAAAAGGGGGGGGGGGGCTGGTTTTTGCTCTGATTGTGTGTAAAATTTTGACATCAAGGTAGTTCTTTATTTAAAAAGGAGCAATATGACATTTCAGAAAGTTCAGGAAATCGGTGGCACTTTTCGTTTATTTGGCTATCACTCCTCGATAAATCAGAAGTTCCCTTCCATTTTAGTCAGCTGAAAAACTCACTGCTTACAACTCTGATGAGAAGGCAGAATTTACACTCTCGGGCCGCAGCTTTATCTCTTTATTTTCATTTAAATAAAATTTCCCCCATAGCGTTTCTGGTTTCTGTTAAGTTTTTAAAAAGCAATGTGATCACCCTTGTCTCGGTCGGGTGAACTGTGAATGAGACACGTGGTATTTCAAATGATTCTCGCAGGGCCCCCACACTATTATTTAATAAGCCATAACCTACAATATGCATTTGTAAAATAATGTCATGGGATTAAGCCCATTTTTTATTAAAATGAACAGTGTTTTCCCCTCTGTGATAATTTTAAATTAAGGCTGCCTCCAATAACGAAGTGTCCTCTTTAGAAACGCTCGGTGTAATCTAATTCAGTAGAAACTTCTTAAGTGCCTCTTAATCGGAATCAAATTAAATGCAATCAAGGCATGTTTTCAGCACCCTGTGAAGCCCCCAAAGCTTGTTAGCCCACTCGGGGACAGTCATGTTTATCGCAGAGGAACAGTGAGTTCTGTCTGTCTGTTCACGAAGACAGCAGAACAGTACACAGCTCCCCAAACTCAGCAGGTTCTAAGTTAGAATGCAGCTTCTGGAACCGAGGATGTAAAATATATATATATATATAAACAGAGAGAGACCTGAAAACCAATCACATACCTAAGGAAAGCATTGAATGTCAGTTCATTGTGATGTGATGTTTCACTCTGTGAGATGGAAAAAAAAATCTCAGCATTAAGTTTTAAGATAGTATAAATGGATTTTTGCATTAAAAGTAATTAGTGTACATCATAAGAATTCAAATCATATAAGACTACAAACAGAGATGATAGGTGATGCTTTCATAGTGGCCTCTGAAGGAGAGCTTAGTACTCGAATATGCATTTATTTTATATAGAATCACTGTTGTGGAGAGAGATGTTTGAACTATGACCTTGATACTACAAACAACATCTGTATAGCAGCACACAGTGGGACCATTCTCACAGGCTCTCCCACAGACGTTTAAATTTGGTTCACAGCGAGCAGATTTTGATTTTAAGTCTAGTCTCAGGCACCCATCACACTACCTCTCTTGGTGAGAACTTTAGTTCAAAGTCTGCAGACCCTTTGATATCACAGAAACACTTCCGATGTTTAAATATGTTTTATGGCAGGCATCCTTAAAAAAAACCAGGGACCTTTTCAGTCCTGTAAGGAAACTGTAGTAGTCTTCCAAGAAGGAGGGCAATCTCTTTCCTGTATAAGAAGGGACTAACTACAACAACAACATCTTTAAAAAAACAAAAACAAAAACAAAAACAAAAACAAAAGCATCAAGATGTTTTGAAATGCTCTTTTAAAATATGAAGAGTTGAATTTACATAGTTATGTACTAAGAAACTCCTGAATCTCTCTCTGTATTAATCAGTATAGTGGATTAGTGTGCTGTATAGATCAAAGGGAAAATAAGTTGCACTTTTGTGCAACAATTGAGGAATTTTTTTTTCCACTTTCAGTTGTATTTTAGTAGTAAGTTTTGCCTCTAGTATATGCTACATAGATATAAAATAGTTTGGGCCTGGTAGAGCAAAAGGTCAAAGTATCATATATTTGAACAAAAAAGTCTTCATGAAGCCATCACTATATACCATAAATATGCACCAAGATGCCTTCTAAAGAATTTTATTATATATCTGTGAAAACAAAAGATCATATACACTAGTCCATAATATGCATCTTGGATGTAATTACTTACAACAAAATCAGGTTTAAATAAGACTTCGAGGCAATGTTTAATCTTACTCACAAGTAAAGTATTATGTACTAAAGATATATACCACACATTGTAGATATGTTTGAAATTACTAGATGGCCTTTGCTCTTTTTATTATATATATATTTTTTATTTTTAAAATCAATACATATTATAATATATATTTTTGATGGATCACATAATGTTAGATATATGCATACATTGTGTAATGCTCAAATCGGGGTATATCTATGGCTTCAAATCAGGGTGGATCTATGGTTTCAAACATTTATAATTTACTTCCAATGAAAATGATTAAAATGTTTCTAGGTGTTTTGGAGTATATAGTTCAATATAATCATCTAAGCCAGTGGTTCTCAACTTGTGGGTTGTGACTCCTTTGGGGGGCCCATATTAGAGATATAACACATCAGGTATTTACATTACAATTCAGAGTGGTAGCAAAATTACAGTTACATAGTAGCAACAAAATAATCTTATGGCTGGGGTCACCACAACATGAGGGGCTGTATTAAAGGGTTGTAGCATCAGGGCGGCTGAGAACCACTGTCCTAGGCTTTCAGTCATGCAACACAACACTAGAGTGTATTTCTTCCACCTGACTCTGTTAGTCCACTGTGGACAACATCTCTCCATCCTTTCAACCAAAAGGAAATGAGCTCACATTTACAGCTATATTTCTATGGAGGGTAAGAAGGATACAGGTATGGGCAACATATAGAACATTTGGTCTAGACATAACATCATTTCAGTAACTCAGAGGCCTCCTATCAATGAGCCCTCTTGAATATGGAATGCAGTGGGAATGGCTTTGTGATATCTGGAATAATCACAAGGAAACTTCAAGATGCAAAGACCGCTTGACCAAGGACCTCAGATCAGGGGCAATTCATTAGAGTGGCTTGACACTGGTATTGAGTTCTGAATACATCTCGATATCCAGCACACTGTTACTTGTCAATAAATATTAAATAACAGCATATCTTCCCAGTGGCACATTTGCCACTGCCTATAAAAATATGTGTGCTACTTTGTGTCAGTGAATATGGCCCCATTAGCACGTTGTACAGATCCAATCAGTGTGAACCATAGAAAAAAACCAAGAACTCCAGCTTGATAATCTGCAGCTAGAAATTTTGAAAAAATTCTAAGTGCCAACACATACAATAGAGAGCAATAAGTTAGACTAAAATCAACATTTTTCTAAAATAGATGTATCTCATATCAATCATTTCTATTATAGTGCCTGGAGTTCTTACTTTGATGACAATTCTAACAGGCCATCAAAATAGGTCTCAGCTGGGCCAGCAAGATGGCTTAAGCAGGCCATAGTCCTTGTCGTTAAGACTGGCCATCTGAAATTCTACCCCTGGGACTTTCATGGAAAGAACCAACTCCTGGAAGCTTTGCTTTGATCTTCACATGAGAACCATGACACACATGCTTGCCTCTGCTACAAACACACACACACACACACACACACACACACACACACACACACACACACACACACCACACACACACACACACACACACACACACACACACACACACACCACACAAACACACACACACACACACACACACACACAGAGAGAGAGAGAGAGAGAGAGAGAGAGAGAGAGAGAGAGAGAAGATTAAAAATATCTCAACCACTCCAGCCTCAACCCTGACCCACAAGCCCAGCTACTTGCAGTACTGTCTGAGTTCTGTGTGTTGGGTGTCTGCTCTGATTCTCAGATAACTGGCTAACATTTTTGGTTTTTCAAGGCAGGGTTTCTCTGTGTAGTAGAGCCCTGGCTGTCCTGGAACTCACTTTGTAGACCAGGTTGCCCTAGGACTGACAGAGATCTGCCTGCATCTGCCTCCCGAGTGCTAGGATTAGAGGTATGTGCCACCACACCTAGCTAACTGGCTAACCTTTGGCAAAACTATTAGCAAACAGATATTAAGAACAATAATCCGGCATATACTTGTCATCGTACATGCTTTGGAAGGCAGAAACTGGATGATTGTCACAAATTCAACACCAGCCTGGTCGGCATAGTAAATTCTGGGACAGACAGAGCTAACAACAAGATGCTATCCCACAAACACTCAGGTAGGGGCTGAAGAGGTAACTCAGTCCATAGAGTGCTTGCCACACAAATTTGGGGGACCTGAGTTTGATCCTACAACCCATGTTAAAGGCTGGATTTGGTAGTGCACACTTGTAATTCCAGTAAAGGAGAGATGAACGGGAGGATTTGGGGGTGGGCCTCACTGCCTTGCTAGCCTAGCATAATCTGAGAGACCCAAATAAGTCTAGAAAAACCAAGGCGACACCAAGCTCCCGAGGAATGACACCTGGGTTTGACCTCTGACCTTGACATGCACATATATATATCCCAAATAATAATAATAATAATAATAATAATAATAATAATAATAATAATAATGATAATGATAATAATAATAATAAAATGTAGAACCGTGTGCTGAGCCAGGAAGATTGTGAGTTCAGGACAAATTTCGGCTATATAGAAAGACCCAGCCTTTAAAACACTAAATAATAAAAGAAACAATGTATACTGTATGTAGACAATTTACCATACTTTTGCCAACTAGTTACAAGGTAAGCTTCCAGTGATTTTATCTTACCTAAGAAGGTCTCAGTCTCTACTCACTAGAGCAGTGAATCTCAACCTTCCTAAAGCTGTAACCCTTTAAATATGGTTCCTCATGTTGTGACCCCAACCATAAAATTAGTTTTGTTGCTACTCCATAACTGTAGCGTTGCTCCTGTTATGAATTGTAATGTAAATATCTGATATCTGATATGTTGCTCCTGTTAAAGGGTTGTTGGACCCACAAAGGGGTTTCGACCCACAGGCTGAGAACCGCTGGCTTAGAGTCTAGGGGATACGAGAATCCCCAGGAATAGGAAGCCAAGCATCATTCAGGCTGGGGAGCCAAATGCTTTTGACTCAGTAGCTCTGGAGAAGGGGCCAGGAATTTTCGTTTTTAAAACAGGTGTTCTAGAACTATGATGGAAAATCAAAATGACCTTTCCATGCCTGGAGATTTTCACTTGTCCTGTTTACCTCTTATCTTTGGTACCCTCATTCTCTCTTGCCTTGCTTCTGCTTTAGATCCACGTCCTGTCCTATCCTGGCTGCATTCCAGCCCCTCCCTCCTTTATCCCTCCTACAATATGGCCACTCTGCTTTGGACAGTCTCAATCTCCCTCACCCACCTTCTCCCACCCCAAGATGTAGTAGGTAAGTTGAGAGGCAGGTGGGAAATGATAGGTATAAAGACGACAGAAGATCTAGACAAAGCCAAATCAACTCCCCTGACTTGCATCTCCTCTGTATTTCGGATCTCTACAAGGCTAGTCGTAAGGAAGCAGCGGGAGTGGCGGGTATAGTTACACTGTTTCAACTGCAGCGTGTAATTAGCTCCTAAGAAATCCGGGTGTGCTGTGGGAGGAGGTTCCGTCTGGAAGGCTTTCAGTGTGTCCTGCCCTCTCTGGGTCTGATCTGTGTAACAGGTGCAGCCTTATGCTCCTCAGCTCCCAGCAGTGTCACATCCAGTTACACTGTCCTTTCCGTCCCACTCCACCCCCTCCAGCCCCTTCTGGGCAGTCCTGTATCCTAGAGAGAGGCCATTGCTCCTTGAATTTTTGGCCTGTAAATTTTGTGGTTTGCAGTCTGTAAATTTTCTATATGCCAACTCTACTAGTTGACTGTTTTCCTCCGTCTTCCTCCTTGGCTTTCTGTTACTGCTCCTGCCCAGACCCCTGCCTACAGGTAGTCTGAATTCATGGCCTGTTCAATTTTATATTCTCACACTCAGAAGAACTTGCTAGTCCTTATTGTTTTGTTTGTTCATTATCTGACTGTACCCCCACCTCTGCCTTTCTTCCTGCCCCCTCCCTTTCTTTGAAGCAGGGTCTCTCTATGTAGCCCCGTCTGGCTGAGAACTTACTAAGTAGACCCGGTATCCTTGAACTCAGAGATCCCTCTGCCTGCACCTCCCAGGGGTGCCGTTATAGGCCTGTTCCACTGTACCTAGACACTTATATCCTCTAGTTTCAGAAGCTTGTGGGGGGTATCATGACTTGTCCTGATGTCGTTTCAAATTGAGTTTATGAACTGTACCTGCCTTAGAGATTCTAAAACAGGCATCTACCTTTTCCTCTTTACTTACAGTCCCTTCAGCCGATGAGTCCAAAAATTTGAAGTTAGTGTAATTACTTCCTTAGATATTCGTAACATCAACAGCTAAATATACTTAGTACAGAGCTCACTCTGTGTGTGTGTGTGTGTGTGTGTGTGTGTGTGTGTGTGTGTGTGGTTTCTCTGTGTAGCCATAGCTATCCTGGAACTCACTCTGTAGACCAGGCTGGCATGGAATTCAGAGATCTACCTGCCTCTGCCTCCCAAGTGCCGGGACCAAAAGTGTGTGTCACTACTGTCAGGCTACCCACAGCTTACTTGATAAATACTTTTGTTCTGCAAGCAGTAGTAAATATTAACATACTTATTCTAAAGCTATATGCCAAGAGCTCTGCTAAGGCCATTAGAGGTATCTGGCTGTCAAGCTAGGGCTCAAACCCAAGGGTTCATTCATGTTTATCAAGTGGTCTACCACCAACTTACATCCCCAGACCTACAAGGGCTACCTTAAATAATCCTTAGTGAGTTAGGACTACTTATCTTTCAGATAACAAAATTTCCAGGCAGAGGCTGGGAACTAAAGTGATTCACTGAAGGTTAGATGGGCCAAAGGAAGGAGTTTTCCTTAGCCATAGCAGGGACCTTGATTGTTTTTGCTTGTTGTTGTCTTTTCTGCTTTGGCTGTCGGACTGCGGCTCCTATGAAGCTCTGGGGCCACCGTTTCTGCCACAGGCTTCATCATAGGGTCTGGATATGCCTTCATTGTGGAAAATTGCATTGGTTTCTTAGACCCCATCCATTCCAAAGTTCATAGAGAGCCCCCCACCCCCACAAGGCCCTTGGCATAGCTAGTCCACTCTGTGCTCTGGAACAGTAGGCTGAAAGTTATATTCTCTGAAAGCTTATGAAGTGCTAGGACCGTCAGCAACTTCCATAGGCAGCACGTAGGGAAGAGCCTTCCGGGGCTCACATAGGAAGATGAACCAACTGTCTACGGCAACTGTTAGGGAAGGAGGGGAAATATGACCTGGAAGTCACACACAGGAAACCCACAGAGAATGGAGAGTAGGAGAAAGAGGTCAGGAAGAGATAGAATAAGCTCTCAGTTGAGCTAACTCAACAGTTCCCGTTCTTCCTCAGGAGGCTGATTTCCATGGCAGTGATCCTACCCAGGCGTTTCTTCTCTAAGGATGCTCTTCTTCCTTATTCTGGTCGGCTCAGTTCACGTCTTCTGCTTTTTATGAACTCACGGCTCAGAGTCATGCTCGTCCCGCATGCTTTTCTCTTCATCTATGGCCTTGATAATGATGAGGTTCTGCTTTATGGCCCACTATGGCTTGTAGCCTTAGGTCTCTAAGAAAATTCTCTGTGAACATAATTTTATCTGTCTACTCTGAACAGGGCTTACTTAATTACTGAACAAACAGTTGAACATTTACATCTGTCCCTCCCTCCTTCCTTCTTCCCTCTCTTTCTCCTCTTTCTTCTTCCTTCTCTTTTTTTTTCTTTTATTAGGTATTTTCTTTATTTACATTTCAAATGTTATCCCCTTTCCTAGTTTTCCCTCCACAAACCCCCTATCCAACATCCTCCCCCCTGCTTCTATGAGGGTGCCTACCCACCCACCCACCCACTCCTGCTTCCCTGCCCTGGCATTCTCCTACACTGGGGCATCAAGCCTTCAAAGAATCAAGGGCCTCTCCTCCCATTGATGCCTGGCAAGGTCATCCTCTGCTACATATACAGCTGGAGTCATGGGTTGCTCCATGTGTACTTGTGGGAAGCCACATGTGCCGTTGCAGAGTGGCACTGGCTACTGCTGGCCACCACGCATAAGTTTGGACAAACAACCAATGTGTACATATGCAGTAAA
This sequence comes from Mus musculus, assembly GCF_000001635.26. Lineage (NCBI taxonomy): Eukaryota > Metazoa > Chordata > Mammalia > Rodentia > Muridae > Mus > Mus musculus. Next base: position 53,490,004 of record NC_000084.6, read on the forward strand.
GCTTTTTGCCAAGATACTGCCTGGCCCGGGCATGATAATGAGGTTTTGAGAGTATAACCAATCAGATGTGAGACATGCAAATGAGGTATGATAATGAGGTTCTGTGAGGTACTGAGAGAGAGTAACCAATCAGATGAGGAACATGCAAATGAGGTACAGTGCATAACCAATCCGGCTGTGAGACACGCCTCTCCTAGGCCTATATAAGCAGCACCAGTTCTGGGCTTGGGGTCTCTTCGCCTCTGCAATCAAGCTCTCCCAATAAACGTGTCAGAAGGATCCTGTTGCAGCATCGTTACTGCTGGCCAGTCAGGCGTGCACAAGATGTACTCTTTGGTTGGTGGCTTAGTCCCTGGGAGCTCTGGGGGGGCGTGGGGAGGGGAGAGCTTGGTTGGTTGATATTGTTGTTCTTCCTATGGGGTTGCAAACTTCAGCTCCTTCAGTCCTTTCTCTAACTCCTCCATTTGGGGTCCAATGGTTGGCTTCGAGTGTACTAATCACTTGACAGCGTGAGTGTACTGACTCGGGCTTGCCAAAATATCTGCAGGAGAAAACACATGGATAAACTCCCTTTACACTAATGGTCTTCGGAACAACAGTGAACATTTTACCCGCCACCTTTCAGCTTACAAGACATTTCACAACCAGCTTTGTGAGCTGGCCCTGTTTCTGTGTTCTCTGGATCAGGGAGTGCTCTGTCCTGCTGGTGGGACTGAGATGAGGAAGCTGTGGTCTAGAGAGGCTGTCTGCTCAGCTCTTCCACGCAGGGCAACATAAGGCTGAGTTGACTCGTTTGACCTACATGCTCTGGGGGAGCTCGCCATCTGTCCAAATGCTAGCCTGGAACTAAACGCCTCCACAGTGCCGAAATCCCGAACAAATGTTGTGACAACATTGAACATAAGGCCTTAATTTTTTTTTCAAATTGCTTGCATTTACAGTTAATTCGATTTGAATTGTAAGTCCCCTCCGTGTGAGTGACTCATGGACTTGTTATTATGCTCTGTGTCTTCCAAAAATGTTCAAAACAGAAAGACATCGGGGTGCAGAGTATGCATAGTCAAAGTGATACTGTACTAGTTTCAAGGCAAGAGAGTTTAAGTTGCCCATATCACATCTGGTGTTCTGGGTCTGGAGTTATCAAAGAAAACAGAACTCGCTATCTTTACAAGATACATTTGGATCAGTGTCCACAGTGGTTATTGGAGGGGATAAATATACAACTCGAATTCAATTATGTACCACAAGTAAAAAAAATATTTTTTCCCCCTGTAATAGGACATGTGCTTATGTCAGCTGAAAAGTCTTGTCCAAGGTCAGATGTTTTGGGACAGGCGAGGCTTTGCCGGTTATGATGGAACTTAGGAAATGGTTTCAACAGCGAATGCTTTTCACACTATAAGGAAAACTGGAGAGGAACAGTCAGGAAATGTCCAGACAACAACCACATAAACAGATAATTGTTGAAATATTTGGATAATTTTGAGAATAAATGCAGGCTGAATTTTTGGACAGTGAAATCAGCTTTCCATAATAACTCTGTCTCCTAGCCAGTAATTTCCTTGTTCCTCCTAATTTACTTCATTTCTTTGTAGCCGGCAAATTCCTGTGTTCCATACCTCAAATAAACCAGCTCTCTAGCTACCTGGTTCTGCTGCAAGCCTCTTGAATTGCATCCTGCCAGGCAACTGCATACAACAGGGACTTGCCACCCTGCCAGGGAGCTCTGGAGCCCAACAGAGCTTGGTCTCTGATGCCTTCCCAGAGGGCCTCCATGGCTGCCCAGCAACCTAACAGTTCATTTAAATTTGGATCCGAGTCCAGAGCAACTCTTCGAGTTATGCAATGGTAATTCTTAGACCTCTAGGAAGGGCCCTGAAGCTAGGGAGAAGACAAACACATTCGGACCCCAGCTATCTCTGCTAGGGAGCTCAGAGCTCAGCCAAGGCTGGCCTGCTTGAGAAAGGCTGTGGGTCATTTGAGGTACCTTCGGTATTTGGCCTTTTTCCCCCTCCCAGCCAAAGTGGGACAAGAGTGGCTTCTGCATCTGAGAACCCTGTTTAGTGGCCTGGCCCGATGGAAAATTTCATGTTTTTAACTTTGGAGCGTGGCAAGTTTGTGTCTGGAAAGTTTAAAGTGGATGCTTTAGAGATACTTTAGAAGTAGTAGATAATGACCAGGAAGTGAGATGGGCTTCACTTCCATGCCCTTCATTCCTTTCCTATTTGGTCAGAGTCACCGATGCGGTTTTCTGGCATTTGTAGTTCTCTAGTGATGAGCGGTCCACTTCATCTCCCTGAGCCTGAAGGAGTTAAGGGGCTTCATTAGAGACAAATGGGGAAGGTGTCACACAGGGAGAAAGATGCCATCCCAGGCTTGTGTGGTAACATCAGAGCGAGGGGTAGGTCAGAAGCTGTGGAGGTGTGTGGAGTGTCGACCGAGACTGTTCCAGCTTGGGAGATATTCATGGTCTGCTTAAATGGGCCATGAATCTAGTTATTCAGCCTTTATTTGGCTTGTTTCTTTATGTGCCAAGTCTATGTGGGATGAAGAAAGACTGTCTTCTTAGGGAGACACAGTCTGTGCCCAGGAAGTGCTTATAACTAACGAGGAAATTGTCAAGTGCTCAAAAGAGAGATTTATTCTCTTAAATAAGTTAAACATCTTCCATGAGCATAATAGAAGGGCCGAGTGTGCGGGTGTAGCGGCGCGGTTGAGGAGGCGAGTGAGGTTGGGGAAGAGAGTCATTTCAAGCTTTGGAAGTGAGTTTGTAATGTGGCATTTCCAGGTTAGTAACCACAGCAGAGAAACTAACGGGAGAGACGGAATTCAAAGACCGCAACAACCGACTGCAAAAGTCAGAAGGACCGCTGGGTAAGATTGTCCTTAGGAGCTGACCTGAGGGCCCGAGAGACAGCTCAGCAGGCAGGGGCTCTTACCTTGCAAGCCTGGTGACTTGTGTCCAGTCCCTGGGACCCATGGAAAGACGGGGAAGAGAGAAGCAACTCCACGAATCTGTCCGCCGATCCCTACAGATGTTAATCTTATCCAGACTGTTTGCCAGAGTTCGCAGGCCTTCCAGAGCATTTGACTATTGTGATGCCTTGGGCGTGGGATGTAGGCACCTCGTTTGATGGTCCAGGAGTAGCCAGGCAATAAGTCCTGGTGGAACAGTGCTCTGAAGCGAAGCAGGCATTGCTGTACGACAGATAGCATTTGTGCTGTAAGCTATTCTGTAGGTTTTATTGTTCCCTTCTTTCTCTTCCCCTCTCTGTCTTTTCTTTCCTCTTTACTTTGCTTTTCTCTTTTCTTTCTTTCCAATGGTGGGGCCATGCAGTTAGTTGTAAAGTCTTTAGCTGGCACAGAAAGGAACTGCTTAGGTTTTGCCACACCACCTACCTCTTGGTAGATTCAAGATCCAGGTGTCTCTCCCTTTGTCTAGTCAGTGGTTTTCAACCTGAGGGTTGCGACCCTAAAAGAACATTAAAATCCAGATATTTACAATTTGTAATAGTAGCAAAATTAAAGTTATGAAGTAACAACAAAAATAATTTTATGGTTGCAGGGGAGGGGGCTGGTCACCACGATATGAGGAACTGTATTAAAGGGTCACAGCTTTAGGGAGGTTGAGAACCAGTGATCAAGTCCTTCAGGAAACAGCAGTGAGCTGTGCGAAAAGAGGGAGAAAAGAAACGCACAAAAGCTCAGAAGGATTCCACGAATGTAGGAGCTCAGGGTCGGATGATGGACGTTCAGGCTCCACTTCTGGAGAGAAGACCTGGGCTGAGGATTGGCTGTTTCTGAAAGAGTGAAGAGGGAACTCGAGGGAGAGGTGGTGACATTGAGTATTTGATCTCAGGTGCCCATCAAGGCAAGGTTTGGTTTCTTTTCCAGGGACTGCCTTGGTCTTCAGCAACATCATCGTACACTACTGTGCTATAGTGACCAGAAGCTTCTGTGGTGATGCCTGACCCTTCCCCCTCTTGGAATTAATGGAATGCATCAGTTCATGGGCTAGAGATTAGAGCCCAGGGTTGGGACTACTAGGAAAGCTGTCTTTTTGGGTGGCCTCACAAGGCAAGCTTCAAGACTCCAAGCTGATACTTCTGAACTTTCTTCTCTGATAATCTATAATTTTCTGTTTTTAGAACTACAGTGTCAGCAGTGTCAGAGAGACCCATCTCAGAAGATTCATCCCTTTAAAACTACCAATGATAGCTCTTGTTTGCAAATTAAGCAACAGAAAGGAATTTGAGCAGGCAAGCTAAAGAGGAGATAGTGTAAATTTAAATATATCCCTGGTTCAAATACATCCATGGCTATGCTACTAAACCAAACCAAGCCAGTTTTAAATGTGGTTAAAAAGTTGTATTTTAATCTATATCTCAGCATATTCTCATGTAAAAGATTTGAATTTTAAAATGTAACTCCCCACTGTTCACTCTGTCCTTCAATGTCTGCTAGCCCATAGACATTTGTAGAGTTATCTTGGTCCACTTCTGAGTATTCTTTTATTTTATGGCGAGTGTGTGTTTATTTATCCTCAATTGACTTTGTCTCGAAAAGATCTTGAGTATATCTTATAAAGTTGAAGTTTAGAGATGGATAAACATTTTGAGAAGATGTAAGTGGGAAAAACATTTTAAAGAGAAACAAATGTGTATAATTTAAAAAAATATTCTATGCGGGAAAGTGTTGCATCTGAAGTGTGCTGTTTTGACATGGTGACCTATCATGGTCCGCTTCCAGGTTGTCTGCTGCCTGTTTGTACAATGGAACCGGAGTGACCATAATGGGAAGTTTTACCCCAACCTGGGGACCTCAGTTGGCCCCAGTCTCTACCCATGGGACAGAACTGACTAGTAGACAATGCTTAGTTTCTCTTCTAAATTAAGGATATATTTTCTTCCCCTTAAGCAGGTGGTTAATGATCACTGTCCATAGTTGAGAAAATACATAAAAGAAATTTAAATTTGCAGGGCTTACTACCTGGGGGAAAAAACTCTCTAAACCTCCAGAGAAAAAGTTTTATTATTTTTTCCTAAACATTTTAGGTATGTATTTCTATTATGTTAAAAATAGACTTTCCTAAAAATTATTATCTATACTTATCCTGGTATAATTACTATTTTTGTAATAATTATTATTTTATTATCCACTGAATAGATAAGTCAGAATTTGCTTAATTGTTTCCTTATTGCTAGACATTTACAACTAGGCTAGTAACTAATATTTTTATGACTAGTGAGGGATTTTACACATGTTTGGTTTTATGGAATTGTGATTCAAACTGCACTCTTATGGCTCATTTCTCTTATGGGGTTATTCAAAGTGATTAGTATATACAGATAGGTGTTTATTAAATATGGGTCACGTTTTTCTTACAAAACTCTAACATTCTTTAATTTTTTTTTCAAGAGTGGGTTTTGAAAAGCTGCCTTAAGGGCCCTTCCTTCTGTTTTTCATGCTAAAAATTGTATGTGCTGGGGGTGAGGCTCTGAGAAAAAGGCCTGGGGTCTCACACAGGCCAAGTGTGCATTCCACTGCTGAGCTACCTTCCAGCCCTGAAGGCTGAAGTTATTGGATTCACCGAGTGTCGGTTCTGATGTCCGTGAAGACCTAGCCCCCTTCTCTTCAGTTTCTAAGAAATTTCAAACAGACCCCAAAGGATGTAACGATGGCCACAGCGTGCATGCGGAGGTCAGAGGAGAGGTTGGGAAGGTGGTTCTTTTATTCCACCATGGGTTCCAGGGACTGAACTCAGGACATCAATCAGGCCTTCCAGCCTTCACCCACAAAGCCACCTCACCGTCCATTATCGTTGGTACATCAGGCCACATGCTAGGATTGCTCATAAGTGTCCCAGTGACCTTCCTTGTTGAAATATCTTAATGTAAATCACAGACACCACAAAGCCTCACCTACAGGCATCCCAGAGCTTATCTCTGAAAGATATGGATTCAAAAATTACAAATAAAATCCCCCACATAATCGCCTGAAAATATGAACAACCAGTTTCAATTTAATATCCAATTTCAATGTGCCCTCACATGCTTTTCATAGTTGGTTTGTTTATCTTTTGCATCTTTGTTAATGTGGGACAGCTCTTGCTTCTCACCTCTAAGCTACTGAACCTGCGTCACCAGGGATGCGGTTGGAAGATGTACAGTTTGGAAAGCTCAGCAGGGGATTCCGACGAACAAAAGAGCACGGGCATGGGAATTCCCATATAGAGGAACAGATTTTGTGATGTCTTGTGTATCTGTAATCCTAGGACTCAAGAGATGGAGGCAATAAGGATTCCGAGATTCAGGCCAGCCTGTGCGACATAGAGAGTTTCAGGCTAGCCTGAGCTACAGTGTGAGCCTTAGTCACAAACAAATGCAAAGAGGCAAATTTAAAACACCTTTGGAATGAATTTTTTTCTTTTTAGTCAATGAATAAACTTTTCTAAATATAGTTATCTCTAGTTGCCCACTTACTCATTTCTCAAGTGTGAACGGTTGGCACACTGGGTTTTAGCAGTGTGAGCCTCTACCTTGACTGATGACTGAGCTGAGAAACTCCCAGCTTCTCTGTTCCTCCCCTTGCTCATCCTTGTCTGCAGGTGGTTTTTACTGCTTTCTCGTGTGCACTGCCTGTTTTAATCCCTCAGTCTGTTGTGTCATATCTGTGGTTATGGGACTCTTATTTGTGTATTTTTTTTCTTGGTTTTAGAAGGTAATTGTTATAGAAAGCTAAAAATAGAGAAGAAATAAAAACAAACCTGTAATATCTGCTTTTCTCACATTTCATTTTTTCCCTATGACAATATACTTTCTTAAACAATTTTAAAATCTAATGAGTTTTGTGACTTTTATAAAACACAATATGCTGAAATTAAAGAAATAAATACTTTAATAGCTGCCTGGTATCAAATATATATATAAACACACACATATGTATATATATATATGTATATACATATATAATAGATACACATATATAGTCTCATTTTGGGTATTTGACACATTTGAATTTATGCTATGAAAAAGTTTTATGTTACCCATAACTATATTCTTGGTATAATTTTTATGACCCTGAGAAGAGTACTTCACATTTTGAAAGCTTTTAATTCAACCTCCTTATCTTCAGAATTATATCAGCCTCTTTTCTGATTGTGTGAGAGAGGGTTTGCTTCCCAGTCCCCTGTCTACAGTGCAGTCTCTTTCTGTGGTAAGCTACTCTCATGCGCTTGGGTATTCGTTGTATTTAGCACAGTACCTTACATGTGCTTCTGAGGGCCATCATAACTGGTGGTTTCCTGTTTGTTCATTTTGCCTTGTGTTAGGAGTATAACTTCGGAGGTCTTTGAATGTCTAGTCCATTCAGAACCCTGGGCTCTCATTAGAGGATTAAAGAGCTCAGAACCATGTGGCTGCCTATTGATATATCTGTCTGTCTGCCTGTCTGTTTATCTATCTATCTATCTATCTATCTATCTATCTATCTATCTATCTATCTATCTATCATCTCTATATAATCGCTTTTAGATCATGTATTGTGGCAGAGGTAGTGCAATATCCAGATTCTAGAAGTAGCTGCATTTCATGGGAACTTGGTCAGTTATCTTTAGGATCTGTCAGGTCGGAGGTTTGCAGAAATGAAAGTCTTAGATTGGTTGCTCATTCTCATTTGTTTCGTTCCTCATCTCTGTCTGTGTGTAACCTGGTACTGAGACTAGAGATATAGCATTCCTGGCTTCTCCCAAGCAGGCTCTGCAACTACCCAGGGAATGTTTGAAATGTGATTCGCACTCGATCCAGAACCCTAGCTATGCCTCCGGTTTCTTCCGTGGCTGCTCTAGTTGAACTGGTGCAGTTTCATCTATCAGGAGTTGTATGGGCTGTCATTACAGGGAGACTAAAACAAGGAATCATATGAAGAAGCAACGGAGAGAGCTGAGATCTGGATGGGGGAAAGGAATGTTCGGGTATTTGAATAGATTTAAAATTACGAGAAAGGCACAGCTTGGGCGAAGATTGTTGCCTTTAAACAAAGCTCAGAGCAACGGGATGGAGGCCAGAGAGGTGCACTGCGTAATTTCCCTATGGGCCAGGGCAGGCTCAACCTCAGACACTGCCTACTGGGCTGGGTGGCTGGTCTAATGTGGAAGTCAAGCCACACATGCATTTCTGTTGTGCAGCGACTGCCGTGCAATGGAACAACCGCACCAGAAGTCACTGTTTACGTAGCCCGACAGGAAAAGCCGATCTGGTGATTTTCTAAATAATTATTTCAGTGTAGATGGCTCGCAGGATAACTCAGACTCCAAAGGAAAGGATTTTTATCTTAAGTTGTTCACTCTAGCCACTCAAACTGGCAGAATGAGTGTAGCCAAATTTCAGTTTACTCTTGTGTGTTTAGACACACTTCATATGGTGCCTTGTTTTAAAAGACCTCCAAGTATTTTTATTGAACAGACACAGGAAGTTTGGTTCTCAAGGCTACAGCAAAAATCTCACTGCTCCGTGGATAGCAGGACTGATCCAAGTTTGCTCTTCAAAACAACAGTCCAGCTTGGAGCTGGCATTTGGAGCAGGGAGCTTTGGTCTTTCAGAGCTGCAGTGTAACACTGCCCTCATTTAGGAGGCACAGGGTTAGGGATTAACAAGGTTCTTCCTGGGAGCAAAGTAGACATGCTGGATAGCAGCAGAAACCAAACATTTCTACATCCAGAAATTTATGGTTAAGAGCAGAAATATCTGGAAAGTTGGCTAATTCTGTCACTTGTTAATTTACTGGCCCGAATAAGGCGTTTTACTTTAGAAGACTCGGCCCGTGGAAGGAACGGTCTTCAAACTCGGCATTTTTCCTCTCTATAAAAATAAAGACACACTATGGAGTTTTCTAAAAGTAAGAAAGTAGAATGAGTAGAAATAGGTTCACAGTAGTTCAACTAAGATTGGGGAAAATTTTATACTTAATGCTCCATTTACATTTTGTATTCCCTAAAGGTTTGATGATACCATCTACCTGCAGAGTGAGTGTGGGGGACTTGATAAAACTTGAAACAAAAACAAAATGTGTCTTGTTAACCCCCACCCGCCAGTACCCTTTGGAAGCTACACACACACACACACACACACACACACACACACACACACACACACACACACACCTTATAGGGTCCAGAGACTCTTCAGCCACGGGTACCTTTTTCACAGCTAATCCAGTTAGGCTCCTAGTACATTTTAAGTCTTGGTGACTCACAGTCGATTTGTTTTGTTGCCTCATTTAAATTGCGATGTCATAAATCACTCCATTTTTTAATCATTTGAGTAGCAAACACCCCAAAGCATAAAAGTTAAACAATGTTAATGGGGATTTACTTTGGGTGCCATTGTTTTAATATGACAAATGGCCATGCATCAAGCTGCGTAGCACAGTTTATTTATGCAGACGTAATTAGGCCTTTGAAATGAAATATACAGTGAACCAGTTGCCAGAAATGCAAAGTTGGCTTGACACGGCCCCTCCTCCCTTCATCTTACTCATGTGGGCTTGATCAGTTTAAGGCAGATTGCAAGCTAGGAATACTCTTGCTTTGGGGAAAAAAAGTTACTCAATACTTGGAAAAGAACTCCCCCCCCCCCCCGAATTTCTGTAGGATAGATTTGAAAGGTAGGAAAACAAGAATCTCTGGCTGGCGTCAGACATGTGGAAAAGAGGCAGTTTCTCAGAGTGGCCTCGCTAAAGAGAAAGACTTTCAGGCTCTGAAAGACGCTGAGTTCAGTATGTGGGCTCTGGATAGGAAATGAACAATGTTCTGTCTCAAAGATCTTGGGGAACAACTTACAAATGGACTCTGTCTAGGCTGAACTTTGCTCTGTCTGTCTGTCTGTCTGTCTGTCTGTATTTACTCTTTTGGGCTCGTGTATACCAGGGACTTATGATTGGAGAGATACTACTTTAGGGTCATAATGACACCCTAATATAAAGGATGTGTTTGGTGCATCAAACAGTTCCTTGGGATGAGAAACACCCTGAATGGAATTCTTCAAATCCATTTTGGCTCTGAGACATCTGTGCCTAACTAGACTCAGGGTCCCTCATTCATCTGAGTAGTTTTGGGTAGTGACTTAGATAGGGTTTCTACAGCTACAGTGAAACACCATGACCAAAATGAAAGTTGAGGAGGAAAAGACTTATTCGACTTACACTTCTATATTGCTGTTCATCATGGAAGGAAGTCAGGAAAGGAACTCACAACGGGGCAGGAACCTAGAGGTAGGAGCTGATGCAGAGGCCATGGAGGGATGCTGTTTACTGGCTTGCTTCCCATGGCTTGCTGCTTTCGATAGGATCACCAGCCTAGGGGAGGAACCACCCACAGTGGGCTGGGTCCTCCCCTCTCAATCCCAAATTAAGAGAATGCCTTAAAGCTAGGTCCGATGGAGGCATTTTCTCACCTGAGGTTCTCTCCTTTCAGATGACTCTAGCTTGGGTCAAGTTGACATAAGAGTAGCCAGCACAGGAAACATCCGTGAAGACAGGCAGAGAGACTCAGGGCTGCCACCAGGACACCATGAGTTATGTCACACATTGGGTAATCACTCCACTTTGCTTGGGACAAAATGTCAAAGCAGGGGAGCAAATATTTTAAAGTCTGAAAGTAAGACCTGAGTTGGGTCAGTGTATCATCTGCCACCCTGATCCCAGGTGAAGTTAGTGTAGTGACTTTATAGCAGCAGAAGAGCCAGGACCCCTGGAAAAGGCCAATACTATTTGAATGTTTTCTCTGGGCTCAGCTAGTCAAGAAAATGATCTTTTAGCTCAGTGGTTCTCAACCTTTCTGATGCTGTGACTCTTTAATACAGGTCCTCGTGTGGGGGTGACCCACGACCATAAAATTATTTTCATTGCGTCTTCATAATTGTCATTTTGCTACTATTTTTTCTATTTTTTTATTTTTAAAAAAGATTTATTTATTCATTTAGTGTATTTGAGCACACTGTTGCTGTCTTCAGACACACCAGAAGAGGGCATCGGATCCCATTACAGATGGTTGCGAGTCACCATGTGGTTGCTGGGAATTGAACTCAGGACCTCTGGAAGAGCAGTCGGTGCTCTTAACTGCTAAGCCATCTCTCCAGCCCTTCCTACTGTAAAAACCGGTGTTTTCCAATGGTCTTAGGTGACCCCTGGGAAAGGGCTGTTCGACCCCCAAAGTGGTTGCCACCTTATACCTAACTCAGCTTATCCCTAAACTCAGCTGTAGTTTATTACTTTTGTGTGCACCTGTGCTTGTGAGCATGCAAAGGCGTGGGCCAGAGGACAACCTCAGCATCATTTCTAAGATGCTACCCACCATTTTTTTCCTTTTACTGAACGTATATTTTTTCATATAGTGCATTGTGATTACAGTTTCCCATCCAGTTTTCCTTCACACCTCTCAGCTGCTCACCACCTCTCCCTGCCTCGTCAGTCAGTCAGAGACAGGGTCTAATGGAGTTAGAAAGGCCTGGAACTCACTACGTAGCTCAGACAGATTTGACCTTCCTGCTTCAGCCTCTCTCATGTAGGGATTACATATCGATGCTGGTGTGACTCACCATGCTTCTGTAGGCTAAAGGTTTGTTGTCATCAATGCTCTGGGGCAAATGGGTCAGCAGTCAATCCAATGGGAAACCATAGCTTCAAAGTTTAGACAATGATAATCCCACCTTGCTCCCAATACTCCCTGCTCATTGGAAGTACTAGGGGAAGTGTTAAAATAATCAGTTGAGAATAAGACCACTACCACAGTTTTCTTTGCGCCAAATCTGAAGCAAGCTTTAATTAAATACTGGCCAGGTTGATGAATTTTCACCAGGTCCATTCCAGGGGTTTCCAGAAAGTAGTACAGTTTGCAGAGGCTCATAAAGCCAAACCTACAAGGCTACGCTTTTCCCACCAGATCCAATCAGGGGCAAGTATGTATCCTGAAGTGCTTCCTGTCTGGGTATCTCCCACTTGCATGTGATCAAGCACCTCTGGTGCAGTTGGGGCAAACTTGTTTAGGGGAGCAAGAATAGGTGGCTTGTTTGTTATCTTGCATGAACAACAGCCTTCAGTATAACTGTAGCTCCTACGGAAGCTGACAGGTAAGAAGGAACATGAAGAGAAACCACAGGCTGAGAGTAAGTTCTCATTTCTCCTTAGAGCGGCTCTTTGGGAGGTAAGGGACCACTCTTCAAATGCTGGGGTGGGATGCACAGAGGAGGCAAATGTGGATGTGCTCTGTGAAGCCATGTAAATTTGTATGAATTCAAACCTTACTGCATAGATGGCCACTAGCAAATGCACACCTGAATTCCAGAGTCAGTAATAATGTCCAGCAGTGTTCATTAAACCTGTGCACCCATGCTTAACTCAATGAATTATAGGGTATGTGTGACACCTTGCATGACAGACAAGCAGGATTTGGGGGACATCAGATAGAGGTTACTACGTAGTTTTGCCAAGTACCCAGCTTC